>NC_137432.1:4225000-4635000 GCF_964374335.1 Astatotilapia calliptera | reverse complement strand
ACCATGCATGGAGGGTTTCACCCCAAGTCCAGCACCCTGAGGCTGTACACTAAGCGGAAGGAAGGGGGCCGGGGACTGGTGAGTGTCAGCACCACAGTCCAGGATGAGACAAGGAACATCCAAGAATACATTGGGAAGATGGCCCCAACTGACCGAGTGCTCAGTGAATACCTCAGGCAGCAGAAACCCAAGAAAGAGGAGGGAGACGAGGAACCATCATGGAAGGACAGGCCCCTGCACGGTATGTACCACCGGCAGATAGAGGAGGTGGCTGATATCCAGAAATCCTACCAGTGGCTGGACAAAGCTGGACTGAAAGACAGCACAGAGGCACTAATCATGGCAGCACAAGAACAAGCTCTGAGTACAAGATCCATAGAGGCTGGGGTCTATCACACCAGGCAAGACCCCAGGTGCAGGCTGTGTAAAGATGCCCCAGAGACAATCCAGCACATAACAGCAGGGTGCAAGATGCTAGCAGGCAAGGCATACATGGAACGCCATAACCAAGTGGCCGGCATAGTGTACAGGAACATCTGTGCCGAGTATAACCTAGAAGTCCCGAGGTCAAAATGGGAGATGCCCCCAAGGGTGGTGGAGAATGACCGAGCTAAGATCCTGTGGGACTTCCAGATACAGACGGACAAAATGGTGGTGGCTAACCAACCGGACATAGTGGTGGTAGACAAACAGAAGAAGACGGCCGTAGTGATCGATGTAGCGGTTCCGAATGACAGCAATATCAGGAAGAAGGAACACGAGAAGCTGGAGAAATACCAAGGGCTCAGAGAAGAGCTCGAGAGGATGTGGAGGGTGAAGGTAACGGTGGTCCCCGTGGTAATCGGAGCACTAGGTGCGGTGACTCCCAAGCTAGGCGAGTGGCTCCAGCAGATCCCGGGAATAACATCGGAGATCTCTGTCCAGAAGAGCGCAGACCTGGGAACAGCTAAGATACTGCGCAGGACCCTCAAGCTCCCAGGCCTCTGGTAGAGGACCCGAGCTTGAAGGATAAACCGCCCGCAGGGGCGTGCTGGGTGTTTTTTTTTGTATATATATATACACATATACATATATATACAAGAAGGCATCGGTGGGCAAGGGACGAAAACAGGGCGTTGTTGGAATGCTACTACGCAAGTAACCCCGGCGGAAGGGGCTACATGAATAGGATGAGGGACCTATGGATTCTTCGATACCCAACATCCACAATGACGGCGAAACAACTAGTAGCTCAGTGTTCCAACATTCGAAAGAAGGGACTGCTCTCACAGCTAGAGATTGACGAGGTACAACACAAATGCTACGGCAAGGAGGAGTCAGGACGCCAGGTCAGGGGGGAGATATCATCACCCCCACCCGAGATTGGGTACATAGCCCCAAGTGCGATAGGAGAAGGATCGTTGAGTGCGAGAGGAACTGACCTGAAAAATAGGATCATGGCCAAGCTTGAAACCTGGATCCCCCGTAGCCGGTTACCAAGATTACGTGAAGTACCCTCAGAAGGTCTGCTAGATGATGTTAATGCAGCACTACGGGCAATACCTAAATGATATTATAATCTAACACCGTGTTGCTCGGCGACAGCCCCAAAACATCACTGCTCTCGAGAAGATCTGCATGGAGGAATGGGCCAAAATACCAGCTACTGTGTGTGCAAACCTGGTAAAGACCTATATTAAACGTTTGACCTCTGTTATTGCCAACAAAGGTTATGTTACAAAGTATTGAGTTGTATTTTTGTTATTGACCAAATACTTATTTTCCACCCTGATTTACGAATTAATTCTTTACAAATCCTACCATGTGGATTCATGGATTTTTTTTTTCACATTCTGTCTCTCACAGTTGAAGTGGCTGACTAAATACTTTTTTGCCCCACTGTAAGAAAGTAATGAGAAAGTGGCCACTTTCATGAGTAAATCATAGAAGCCTTATATGATTCACTATATGAAGTAGGCCACATCTGATTCAAGTCTTTTAGAAGTGTTTTCTATTTCTTTTCCATATGGGTAGGTTTTTTGCCTGAATTAACACTTTTTAACACATTTCTTTGTGATTTTAATTATTACTTGCCCAACTTAACAAATGCTGTGCTTTGATAAAGAAAAAACATATTCTGGTGATATCTGATTAGCTGAGTGATTAGGTGATGTTTCTGCAAGACATTATTTCACTACTACAGTATATACAACTAGCGAACATGTGGCAATATTACACAGTGGTATAAGATAACATGAAAGGCCAAAAAAACTCTAGCTTACAAACTAACGTTTCACAAAAGTGGCCTAAGGATAATTTCAAGTGCTGACTGTGAAACTGGCTGATTGCATACTGGCCACATCAGAGAGTTTCCATCGCAGCACAGAGAAACATCTAATTGTCAAAGCTGGGTTGCAGTAGTGCAGATCACCCACAAAAAGTTCAACAAGGACACATTACAAGGTGTAAAAAGAGCTTAAAAACTTCATATAGAACAAGACTGAATTTCCTGTGCTATTTTTTTTTCTTAAATGTATCTTAAAGTAAATTTTTCTGAAGCCATCTTATGTCCCTGCTATAAGCTTGTGTACTAAAAGTGAACACACTGCATTTTCTTTGTAAAAAGAAGACGTTACAATGCTCACACAAACTGGTTTATATAGTATCAGTAAACATGCAAATGAATTAACAATTCTAAAGAACTATTAGTTTTTTTTTTACTTGTACAGAACAAACAAAGGTTTGTGAAGTTTGTTTTTATGCAATGTCTAAAAAAACGCATACAAAAATATTTTAAGGGAGTCTTGAGTGATTAATGAATGACTAATGAGTGGTAAGCTCAAAACAATACTCAGATGGCGACGGTGTTAAAATACAATAAAGAAAACTTAATGAACATTCCTTGAGTTGAATAACTATCAATACTGCTACTATTCATAAAATTATTGTTACATCATATTGTTATCTATCCATCTTCTTCCGCTTATCCGGGGCTGGGTCGCGGGTGCAGCAGCCTAAGCAGAGAAGCCCAGACCTCCCTCTCCCCTGTCACCTCCTCCATCTTGTTACGGAGAACACCCAGGCCAGCCGAGAGATGATCTCTAGCGTGTCCTGAGTCTGCCCCAGGGCCTTCTCCCAGTGGGACATGTCGGAATACCTCACAAAGGACGCGGATACTACGATACCCACCCAAGCCCACAGTTTCTCACCAAGGGCAACTCCAGACTGTGACAGAGTCCAGCCCCTCTCCAGGAGACTGGCACCATAGCCCAAGCCGTGCATTGATTCACTGCTATTCCCTATTCACTGCTCTCTTACTGTCTTACTCCTCTCCTGCACCCTCTTATTCTGCTGCATGTCTTTAGCTTGTCTATGTTTTTCTACAACTACTTTTAAGTATTTGCTTTACAGGAATCACTTTTGATTTGTCATTTGTTTAGTTTAAATGTAAAGTTTAATATACAGGATGTGGCTCTCCTCAGCTCAGGAGGTAGAGCAGCTCCTCTACTAATCAGAAGGTTGGTGGTTCAGTCACTGTCTGCTCCTCTCTGTATCCCAAATATCCTGGGACAACATAGTTCATAACATAATTCCTCTCCGATGCATCCATCAGAGTGTGAATGTCAGGGATGCCTCATTTAGCTTAAGGGCTTTCTGAGTGCTCAGGTAGGGTAGAATAGCACTATGTAAGAACCAGTCCATTTACAATATCCATGCCACATTGTCAGTTCAGGTTTTATTTTCTGAATCAAACCAAGTGTTTTGCCCACACCTACACAAATTCAACATGTAATGGCATCTTAGTACCACAGAAAATGGGAAACTAATGAACTCTGTGCAGGACTAAAACTGAAGTTTCAAGTTTGATGAGTAAATTGACTTACACCAAAACAAAAACAGCAAAACTTTCACCTTTGAAATAATTTCACTTTAAGTTGATGGACTCAGATCAATAGCCATTAAAAATAGAAATGCATTTCTGTACAAATTGACATTCAAGAACACAAATAGATTAAATGTTGTATTTCACAAATGCTCACGAGAGACTGTTGGCAAAACAATAACAAAAACAAATCATTTTGTAAGATCACATGATGTATTATGATGAATGACTGTGTAAGAAAATAAGCAGACTTGTGTTATTTTATTATATAGATATGCTTTTATTAGAAATAAGACACATTCATTTTGTGCTCTGAAAACTGTACATTAACAAAAAGGCGACCCCAGTGAAATAAAAACAGGAGTGAGGGGAGGAGAGAGAGAGAGTGTGTGTGTGTGTGTGTGCCAGGGTGGGGCGCAAATCAGAGGTCAGAGGAAGCAGGAGCGCAGAGGTCGGCAGTCAGGGTTTTTTCGACAAATACAGATCTGAGGGAGTGACTGGCGGTGATATCAAAACACACACTGTTACACTGTGATACAGAACACTCGTATAGTCCAATACCCTGAAAGGACAGGGGGAGGGGAAGGAAGGACTGGTATCAGAATAATCATGTTCATATTTATAATAATGATGACAACTATCCCCAAGCACAGTAAGAAAGATATTTATAGGCTAAAATCCATTCTGTAGAACTCTGTTGAAATAATTACAATGCTGTACATCAGGACTCCAAATGAGCCTTGTGCTTTCTCTGTGTGCAACCACCATCCTTTATATTACTCTACCTTGTATGTGTCATTATCTGTAATCATCATAACATATATATCGATAGATCTATGGATTTACTCATCTTCCATTTTTTCAGTGCGCGCACACACACATATACACACACAGTAATACCTTTTTTCCCTTAGCATCATGTTTGCATTAACTGTATCAAGCCTGCTTGTACATCAAGAAACTGACCCAACCAACTCGTGTTTGCTGTACTCCTTTTGGACGTCCACGTTGTCCCTCTTTTAGGCGGTATTGAGGTTGAAAAGCGAACAGAGCGCAAAGCCCGCCGGCATGCGCTCCACCATCTCTGAGGTGTCCGTCGATGAGAAGGCAACTTTCCATTTTGGCTCAACGTGATGTTTTGGATTTCTTTTTCTCACTCTCCCCCGTTTTTTCCCTTGTCGCTGCAGGGTGAGCCTTGGCCTACTATCGTGAGGGGTGGGATAAGGCGTTAGAGATTGTTGGGGAGCAGGGAGCGGCACTGAGGGGCACATATGGGTGTATGTTTGGCAGTCTGCCTCCTCAAATGCCGTGTGAATTTTTTCTTCCCAAGTCTTATGTTGAAAAAGAGAGAAATTCAGAGGCATGTTGAGCTGCATACAACATCAGAATTTGGTCAGGAATAAAGAGAGCAGAACAGCAATGCAACAATACTCTCAACAGTGAAAATAAAGAGACATAATCATGATTATTACATCGTAACCATTTAATACAGGGGTAAACATCGTGTGATTACCTTTGCTATGCTGTTTATTACATGACTTAATGATGCACATATAGCAGCTTTGTCTGCTACTTTGGCAATCTGTCTCCAGCGTAAGCCTGAAGATCATATACAGGAAGATGACCAGTAATTGGTGACTTCAAAAACATCAAATGAAACAGAGAATGAGACACCGTTATCTCATTCTCTCTTTAATTCATTAACTTGATTTTCTGTAATCGTGACTCTTTTCCTTGCCCTCCTTGCCCCCTCACGGTCTTGGCTACATCCACCCTTTGAATAGAAGTACACAGTAGGGCAGTATGTGTGTCGTGTGTCTGCTTGGTTGTCTGAGAGCTCTGGAGCGAAAGTGGAATTGTTTAGTGTGAGCCAGAATCTGGGTCACACCTCTGTCTGCAGGTCCATGATCTCCTGGCCCACAAGAGGAATGGTTGCACTGGTCTTCTCCCACTCTACTGTCTGCAGCTCAAGAGGGGAGGCCGCCACTGTCTCCAGGTCCTTCCGCACCCAGGACGGGGGTGAGTTGGTCTTACGAATGCCTTCCCACGCCCTCTTGCTCGGGGTCTGCTGTTTGTCCTGAGGGGAAACGGACATAAGAAAAAAGTTGGTTTGTCTCATCTCTTAGAATCGCTGATGTACTTTAGCTATTTTGGGGGCTCTTCCTCACCTTTTTCAGTCAATTTATTATACCCTTACAGAATCAGTCTAGCATTTCAAATTGTTAACGTTCAACCGGTCACCAGAGACCCATCTAGGGTTACTGGCAGAGTTATGTTAATATGAAGTTATATGAAAAAAACAACAACATAAAAAAAGTCATGCCAAAATGAATGTATGAGACTTCACTCCTCTATCTCCTTAAACTATGCCAACAGTATTTAATAGGTTGATAAGCAAAAAACCCAACCCTAACCCTTACTTAAAGATCCCCAATGATCCCATATGAAGCTGAGATTAGCATTAGGACACTTTGTAGCACAGTTTTGTAGAAGATTTTGTCTACCTCTTTCTAAATGTAAAAATACTGGCGGCAGCTAGTGGTACCGTACAGCCTAAACTAGGTAATTTCAATTCACAAGATTTCCAGGAAATTTGACCTTTGATCTTGACCTTGAGGTCGAGGTCACTGAGATGCAAACTTGTCTGAGATTTTGAGTGGACACACCTTTGGTATCAGTTTGAAACTCCTATATTGCCTCATTTTCGAGTTTTCACATTCACAAACTTGGGTGTCCAAACTCCCTTCCCACCCACCCACCAGGGTGACGACAACACCCAATGTGCATTTGTAGGTAAAACCTTCAAACTCACAATTTTGTAAGCTGAACATCATAAACTGTAATAATTGTTATTTAAAGTGAACAACAAAGTTCTCAAATTTTACATGCAGATGGGTGACAAAGAAAAAACACAATATCAGGTCTCGTTAGGCCCCTATACAGTGATAAAAACCACATGCTCTTTACTTCTGACCTCTAGTTGAAGTGTGGAACACGAGTTCTTTAAAGCATATACTCTCATTTGGTGTTTGGATAACAATAATGGAGAGTGCTGTTTAACCTGGGTTGGGATATTTATTTTCTTTGTTAGTCAAGGCTTTGTGCTTCAACCGTTGTGAGTGCTCATATAAAACAGTAATTGAAGCATTGTTTGGCTCGTCTTCCACTCAAATTGAACTGATCGATGTCCACCTACTTCAGTCAGATCATGGAGAGATATAAAGAAAAAAATTATCACTGGACTCAAGTAAGGCAAGACAGCAAAGCTGTTGTAAATCAATAAGTTATTACTATATTAACAGCAGCCTATCATATTGTGCTGCCATTTGTTCTAATGTGATGGATGGACAATGGAGCCGTTCCGTAATCTGTGTTTGATTTACTGAAATTCAGCATCATATAGACTTGGCAGCAAATCAGGAACAAACAGAATATTTAACCTATATATTTTCTGCATTACTTATTTACATACAGTCTGCACTGCTGTAACTGTAATGCACTGCTTTGTTTGTTAAAGTACAACGTATACTTCATCGAGTTTGCATGTATTCTCTCTGAGAATCAACTAATAAAAGGAATCAATACAGAAACATCACCGCTTGCTTGCAAAGCCATGAGTAAATATTATGTGCATAAGTTGCCATAGTCATTTATCCAGTATAAAAGAGATTTATGACATGAAAACTCTTACATGTGTCATAGTACGTTACTCTGGTAACTTAAGATCAGAGTATATGATTCACATCAATGGCATGCTATTCAAACCATTCAGTAGGTTTACTGAATGGTTTGAATGATGAAACACTGTTCAGTGAGTTATTCTGGAAGAGACCCCTCCCACCAGGACAGAAAGAAATGTTTCATCATATGATAAAGGAGACCACTCAGGACAAGTGTGTATTGACTTGGTCCCCTCTATCAGGACAAGTGCACCCAAATCCACCCCACAGCATAACAGACCTAACAGATGCATTCTTGTAGGTGTTGATGCTTCAAATTGTTCTTAGAATTTGCCACACACCTATAGTTTATTAGTTGGAAATAATTCTGAGAGAGTCATTTGTAAACAAACTGTAAATGCCAGAGTCCTCATGTGAGCCTTCACTGTCAAAGGGGTCAGTCCATACAGAACACAAACAGAATCTGTCAATTCTGTTTATGTGGGAAGTTATGAGACAGAATTACCTCTCTGCTTGATTCCAAACTTGCCCCTCATAGTTTCATTCTTTATGCAAAGCTAAGCTAATCACCTCTCAGCTCCAGCATCAATGTGAGACAATGCCACATGAGTTCTTATCCAAATTTCATTAGCAGAAGCAAATATATTATTCGCCTACTTCCTAAAACAATACCTATACTTATAACTCTAATGACCACAGAATGGACGTAGATTGTTGATTCAATCTATACTGAGTAGATGCAAAATGTTTAATTACAGTTGTGGTCAAAAGTTATTATGGTCATGATTATCATGGTAAATTAGGACTTTTAATGATTTCT
Source organism: Astatotilapia calliptera (assembly GCF_964374335.1). Classification (NCBI taxonomy): domain Eukaryota; kingdom Metazoa; phylum Chordata; class Actinopteri; order Cichliformes; family Cichlidae; genus Astatotilapia; species Astatotilapia calliptera. Next base: position 4,626,638 of record NC_137432.1, on the reverse strand, counting down.
CTTGACTGTTCTTTTTCAGGATGGAATGACTATATAGCACACATTTTTTAATGATTTAAAAAAAAATTTGATGTTTCAAAAGCATAAATATAGGTCAAATATATACATAAACACCCACTAATATTTCATTAAATGTCCATTAGCAAGTTCCACCTCGACCAGATGATTTGGTAGCCATCAACTAGCTTTTGGCATAATTCTGATATTTCTTGGAAGAACTGGTAGAGTTATTTAAATCAGGGGTGTCGAGCTCATTTTACATTGTGGCCCACACTTTGACCTTAAGTGGCCAGACCAGTGAAACTCCCCATTCTGTCAATGTAAAGAAGTTACATTTTTAATAATTGTTCTATATGGCAAAGAAAACGCTGCTGTGACAAAGAAAGAAATCTGTCAGCACGACTCTTTTTGACGTAAATTATAAGAAATAAATGTGCAAAATTATGGAAAAAAAATCTGGTAGCTCATTGCCCAGACTGTCCAGCTTTTTGTTTGTTTTAACTGTTCAGGTTGTAAAAAACCTGAACGACCATAAGGGAGGTTTTCATCAGTAGGAGAAACTGCAGTTAAAAGTCCAAAATTTTTGCTTGTGCTTGTTTGTGGTGAGCAGCAGATCAAACAAGTTAAGAATTATAAATTGAGTCAGGCCTGTGAGACTATGAAGAACACAAATGAGGTCTAAGGCCTGGACAAGTCTGAAACCTTTTGACTTCCACACTGCAAAATGGCTGAAAATAAAAACGGGTTTCATTTTTATAAATTCTGTACTCAGCTTTGCAGTCTTGTTTTGTCTCTGGAACATCTGCACCCCATCCTTCTTTCACATAATGGTATGATCCCGGTCTGTCTTTGCATGTGATTGGCCGCATGGTGTGCGGCCCCCCCCTACCTTGTATGGATCTCAGCAGGGCTGAAGATTGGACTTTCACATAATGATGAGCCACTAATAACTGATATATGAAATTAGAGCTGGGCGTTATGAGATTTTTTCATATCACGATATGTTTTTTTCATTTCAGGCGATAACGATATATATCACGATATAAGCCAAATAACTATATTTGTAAGATTTAAATGTGCCGTTGCTCACAAGTAAAATGTGAAATAATCAGCAGCTTGTTTTTATTTAAATATTTATTTCCCATAATAAGTTCAACAGGGTAGATGTACTTAAGGAACATGAGACTTTTTCAGATAAATAAAGGCAAATATTACAAACTACACAAAAGGCAGCCGCTAAAGCGTTTAAGTTTCAAAATAGAACAAACGAAACAGACTACTAAATTGTCAATTCCACTTAGAAACAAAATATTAATTCTAAAAATAAATCTTAGTTTGTTTTACAGAAGAACAGACAAAACTGACTAACTTTTTTCAATATCAAATAAACTGAGAACTAAAAGGAAATTCTCAATCTCTCCTTGTTGTATAGCTGAGCTTTTCAAACAGTTTTAACAGTTACTTTAGTCTGACAAAAGCCGAATGATGAATTAGCGCTTCCAGTCAGAGACTGAGGCTACGTCCACGCGTACACGGGTATTTTTGAAAACTGAGATTTTCCGTTTTCGTTTTAAAAAATAATTCCGTCCACACATAAAGGCAGAAATGAAGGAAAACGCTGCTATGAACATGCCAAAGCAGCAGGTGGCGCTAGATTCCTAACTGTGCAGAAATGTTGGCCAATCAGAAGTCTAGAAGCCTCGGTGGGAAAAAGTAAACAAAGCTGGGGCATAGAAGCAGAACCGAGTCGTATGTGTGGAGGGACAGTAACTGTGTGTATATGTAAGCATTTAAACACTGCAGAGAGTAGAATGAACAGTAACAGTATTGTAGAAATTCATTTCACCGAAACAATAACGTGGCGCAGTGTGACGCATGCACCAGTTTATTGTATTTCCAGACTTGCTTTCAGCACAATTTACAGTGCACGCTACTCTGTTTTTTGTCAGACTTGAAATAGCCGAAATACCTTCACACTACGGAACTTCTATGGCTCTTCCGTTCGACAATCTCTCCGGCGTTGGAACCATCATCTGTTTTCTCTTAAGGTCACGCTCGGTTGATTTTTCTAGTCGGCACACTACTCATTTCCTCCATTACGCGCTGGCTGCTTCCCAAACAAACACACGTGCGGCTTGGCACTTGTGCTTTACATAACAAGTCACGCGACGTGACGCTGCGGCTGTGATTGGTTCGGCTCTGCGCTACTTAATTTGGATTGGCTGACCTTTTTTTTTTTTTTTTTTTTTTTAAGAGGACAAGAGCGGCGAGCTCTATCACGATAGTTTAATTTCTCTATCGAGTAAAAGTTATATCGCGATACATATCGTTATCGTTCTATCGCCCAGCTCTATATGAAATTATATTGCAGACTGGATCTCGAGTCAGATATTGCTCCGGGCCATAGGTTTGACACCCCTAATTAAATTTTGATGGCTTTACTGAACCTGGCTTTTAAGCCTAGTCCACAAATTTCCAATAAGGTTCATGTTTTGACGCTTTGGGAAGGCCATTAGCCAAGCTTAAGGTTAGCCTGCTTTAAAAACGGAGAATGGGAGGTAGTCGTCCTTCTTCATTATTCAATTCAATATACAATATACCAGTACCACTGTAAGCATTATGCTACCATCACCATGCTTGACAGTTTTACAATCGTCTGATCAAATTTACTCTTCCAAACATTAAGACCATCAAAAAGGCAGTCGCTACCCTTTCTATCACAGCTCATGCTTTACTGAAGCAAGAAAGATGGTCAGGGCCATGGGACAGTCATACAATTCCTAAAAAAATAAACAGCCTCTGTGGGAAGCATTTTATTACACAATTAAGGTTGTGATGGCTGGGTCAACTTTATTATCAGTTAAAGAATTGAAACCCATTTAACCAAAATTCAACATGTTGTGACTAAAATCTGATGTGTCGCTATCTGCTGCAGCAACAAGTGGCATTGTTGTCTAAATGTGTCAGCTCGTTATCCATGAAAACGGGGCATTTATTATCAACCATACACACAATTAGGGATGCTCCTAGCACCATACTTCCAAGCTTATCAGAAGTTTACAAGTAACATTACACCCAGAGTGTGGCCTTATGAAAGGAGCCAGCTGAAGCCAACCTTTCTTTTCTTATGTTCTCATGCCTGTGGGTGCACAATATTTATGACAAGCTAAAGTACCAAAGTACTTTAAACAAATCATCTGTCCCATTTAAATGTTTCACATCTTGGCATTAGTATGGAGGGAGGTGGGGGTTGCCCTGGTTGCACGCAGATCCTGCACCACCATTCTACATATTTTTTTTGTTATTTTCAGAATCTATATATAAGCTACATTTACTACCAGAACTTTGATGTGGTACCTCCATTTCAGTTTCATAGCATCAATTTCAATTTTATACTTCTATTTCTGTCACAAATATTTACATATGAAACTGACTGCTTGGAAAGAGATGCTGCATCTAAAATTGCATACATACTAAAATTCAGTATTTTGTTCGCATGGACATCTACAACTTTTATGAGCATAAATGGTATACTTAAAAACAGGAACATGTCTCTTCCTTAGCAGCTGCCTTGGCCAAGCAGCAAAAACAGAGAAAACACCAAAGAATTTTCAGCTAGTAGAAGAAGGATTCATTGAAATGCTTCTATCTAGGTAGCTCGGTGCAACCTTTGGTGTTATAATTTCATGTTATTGTTGATAAATTGTCTTTACTGCATAAGTCCTTGGTATATGCAGTCAGAGACTCAACAAATTGCAAATTCCACAGGTAAGAAGACAATTAGTGTCAAATCCTGTGTCATTTTTTGTCAAGTGAACTAATTGCTGCACTCATTAGTTTAAACTCATGCACAACACAATTAAGCACGTCGTTCACACAGTGTACGACATATATATGTATCTCCGAAGTATCTGAATTGGGCAATATTATGTGTATTCGGTTCGGTTTGTAGTTGGAGATTATATGGCCATACACAAATAATGCCTATGCATAAGTTAACACTGTAACAGGGGTGCGCAGTGAATTTTCCCAAGGGTCCTTCCACATGAGAAACCAATACAGAATTCAGTACAGCACATTAATCATTTGACCTCTTTTTAAGCTTATTGGAGTGTCCCTCCCAGTTTCTCATGTGGCTCCTTTGGGAAAATTAATAGCACACTGCAATAGAAAAAAATGACAATTTTGAAAACGGCTGCACTTACAAATCAACAAGCAAGTGTGGTAATTTTTGCTAATTATAGAAGGAAAGGGGAACATTAGATATTAGGGAGGGAAGGGGCAGAACAGAATAAATTTAAACTCTTTACACTCATGTTGGTCTTGTCGCTGCTGGCAGAGGACACACTCCATCTTTTGGCAGCTTTGGCGTCAACAGGTGGAGATTCTCTATCCTTGTCTGCACTGTGAATCTTCCTGTTCAGGTCCTGAAACATGTCCTGGTGGCGTTTCCGGGTGTGCATTATTTTCTACACAGGGACATTGCACGTTATGTACAAAGTAAACAGCACAGGTGACCATCACTCCTATTTTAAAAATAAATGTATGCAAAAATGTTGTGCTTTGAAGTCTAAACAGCTCTGTAGGAATCAAAGAGACTAAAAATTACCTCAAAGTCAAGCTCTGCATAGCGTGATTTTCGTCTCTGGAGGGAGATGAGACAGAGAGATTAAAGATGTGTCTTGATATTGTGTGTTTTTTGAGTAGCAAGTGTTTCTCGGCAGTTTTTACTGCGTATGTGGACATTAGGTAGTTAGTAAAGGGCGTCTCTGGGACTCAGAGAAGAGCAGTGAGTCATGAGGGAGGAAACGAGGTTCGCTGCTGGTCATTTTGATCCTGCTGGCACAAGTTTGCAGTAAACAGATTGTGACCGAATGACCTTTCAGTCCTCAGTCACAGAGTGGTAAAGGAAGACCTGACCTTCAGGCTGCCTGGTTGCCGTGGCAGCTGCCGTCTCGCACCAAATTATAGAAGTGTGTTTTACCCCCCAAGTGAAAAGACACCAGCAAGCAGAAGCCTGACTGCTCTGTGGCGATCTTATCCCGCCACTTCTGTCTGCAGTAGGAGCTCTATGAAAACTAACCTTTTCAAAGATGCCGCCATCACACGGGTGACAAAATGTTGAGATACTTCTTGTGATGTGAATTGGAGATTATAATGGCACTGACAAATATGTGGGATGGTGCATCTCTGTGGAGACCTAATTAATGTTGTTTTTTATTAGTCCACCAAGACAAGAAGAATCAATGCTGGCCATCTGTTTGCAAGCAAAATTACACAAAAACTACACAGCCCAATTTCATTGAAGCTGAAGTGGTGAAGCTCAGGGAAAAGGACAACTTGTTTTCTGTTGGATTGTGAGATGCAGCTGAAGGACTACACAGACCAGTGTTCCTCTTCTGTTTGTCAGCAACACATTTTACTGAAGAGCTGGAATCCAGAGAGCCTTCTGACCTCCTTTCTTAGGTGGATGAGGATCCCTTTGTTTAAATTTTGGGAGAATGTACTGTCTGAGTTTTAGCTTCGTCTCAAAAAAAGATAAAGCAAAAACTACCAGCCTGAAACCTGAACTATAGACAACAACGTATACAAACAAGTTTTGCTGCAGCCAAGTTTTTCTTTAAATTCAAAATCTTTCTTTTTTGCCCCTAGGCGATCCTCCTAACTCGACCACTCGAGCATCACTGATGCTGTAGTGGTCATACATCACCACATGTGGCACGCACCATGCCACGTAAATGATTCCAGAAAGCAAATACAAAAAATGTCACTGGTTTCCCAATTTTTCTATATGAATGGCTGCAGACCATGCAAAATAACACAGTAGTGTAGCAGTCAGAATGTTTGGCGTCATTCGCTAATAGGAAAAAGCTACAGCACCTTTAGAGTTTGATAGCCCTTTAGTGAGAAAGTTATAATAAATCGATGTGATAAAAATGAAAGTGACATTCACCACAGTGATGCAACCCTAAATTCTCAAACAGGCAGTAAAAGAACATTGAGACTTGTGAATTATATTATCACACATGATAAATTCTGCATGATGTCCATTTCCACATCACTAAACCCATCAAAGCAACAACAAAGTCATGTACCCACCACCCTGCTGTTTGAGAAGCACTCTCAATAATTCATTCCAAATGTGTTTTTATGTTCTTTCTCTACAACTGTTTACAAAAAGTCCCCATGTCCTGGGGCTGTTTCACATTACAACCCTTCCAGAAAAGAAAGGGATTTTTGTGTATGAGCTACAGAACTCGAAGGCCTTGCAGAGTTGTATTGACAGAAACCTAGCAGTGGTAGACAAGATGGCAAATGCTTTGCTTGAAAAGAAGAGAGTGGTTTGTCTGTTGTTATTCTGATGGGAATACACAGAATTCTACTTTTACTGAGGAAATAGCAAAATTGTTCGATTGTTAAATTCATATTATCGAAACTATCAATACCAAATCATATTAGCAGATTAGGAAACTCACTCAAATATGTGAGCATTCACCAAATAATCATAATAAAATGCCAGTCTCCGATACAGCCTACATCTGGTTGTTCATTTGAGAATTTATGATAAGCACAAAACACAACTCAGCATGCATGTATTATGTTAAATATGAAGTATGAGGCTGATAATTCAATACATTAAGAGGTTTTTCCGTCTTACCTCCAGCGAGCTCATGGACAGTGTGGAGACAGTCTCACTCTTGGACACCACTCCAGAATTTCCAGACTCTCCTCCGTCACACATGTTGTTGGCCACCTTGGAGTCTCTGGGCATATTCTGCAGGTTGTGCGCAGGTGAGTCTCTGTCAGAGCATGACACACTGACCTGGTCAGCAGGCAGGCTTTTCAGCCCAAAGCCAGGCACTGGCTCTCCACTGACAGGGTTAGCCAGGTGGATAAGCCTGGTCTGAGGCAGCTGCTCAATGCTGATGTTATACTTGGCTGCCTGCTCCTCTTTCCCCTTGGACGGTTTCAGGGTGCCCGTGTTGTTTGTCGGTAGAATGACATATCCCGGGCCTTTGCCAGCCCCCTCAGAGCTGCTGCCTTCACCGTTCCCTCGAGGCAGATCTCCATCCAGCTGCTTGAAGAGTTCGCCATCGCAGATGTAGATGGATTTGGCACCCGGCAGCTCGGTACTGATTCCTTTTGTGGCGCCTTTCTCCCTCCGCATCGTCAAAGTGTGGCTCGTATAGTCGGCCACATTCTGGAGGTGAACCTTGGCCATGCTGGCCGGCATGGTGTTAAAATTAGAACCTTTTTGAAGAGTGAGGGTCCCAGAGGAGGCCTTCTCCTCCCCCTGGAGGGATGAGCGCTTCATGGTGCCTAAAGAGACCAGAAAGAGAGAAAAGCTGTGTGAGATGCAATTTCTCCACCTGGGAATCTCGGGAAGAAACCAGCAGCGGAATGTGTGTAAGTAATAAACACATTACTTTTGCACTGTGTGAAACAAGGAGATTTTATAAATCAATTATTAAATCACTGAAATTATAAGATTCTTCCCTCTACGTCTGACAACCAATACAATCCTGGATGAGTCTCTTATTTTACTGCTGGACTGCATTTCAGAGCAACACACCTTGCTCTGGTTGAGCACCTTAACCTGATCTCTAACTGCTGCAGGTTGTGATCACAGTGGGTAACCAGAGCAAAGAGAAAAAACAAAACAAACAAAAAAAACCTCCAGTGCTGACAGATTCTCTCTGGGGAAGCAGAAAATCATATCCCGGCCAGCCCCCTAGCTGGTAGGAAAAATACAAGATGGAAGGACAAGGTTAGCAACTAATAAACTTCCAAACTAAGAGTGATGGGATTTTTTCAATTGTGGATGACACTAAAGACAAAAGAAAGAATAATGCTACAGTGACTTGTAAATGGACTGGTTCTTACATAGAGCTTTTAAACTCCATGAGCACTCAAAGTGCTTTACACAGCCATTCAAACAACATTTTTCTATACTCTTCTATCTAACATTTGTACACATTCATACTCCAACGGATGCATCGGAGAGCAACTTGGGGTTAGTATCTTGCCCAAGGACATATGGCGTGCAGACTGGAGCAGAAGGGGATCGAGTACTGTTGATGACTTGTCAAAAATACCTGTGTTGCCTGTCTACATAAAGTCTTGGCCTATGACTTCAGTTTTGCCATCATTACTACATTGAATACCTGCTAAACACATCCAGAAATCCTAGAGCGAGAGAACTGGAGTGAAGAAAGTCAAACAAAGCCACACAGTATAGTATTTTTTCTCCACATGAGGACATACAAGTGCTTGCAGTTCTATCAATATGCTCGTCTTCTAAAAGGTATTGCTTTAGTGCACAAAAAACCTCCAGACCTCTGTGTCGCTTTCCGGTGTAAAGTCCTGGAATTTCTTCACTAGATTTTCATTGGAAAATGCTTCCTACAGCAAAAGGTTGTAACCAGTTTTGACATGAGTAACGTAACATTCAGCTGGGTACGGGATGACCTTGTGGCCCAAGCTTTTTCACAATAACAGCATTTGGCATATGGCAGCAAACATATCCTGCACCAGGTCGAGGCTGCTGAACAACATCAGACAATGCTCCGTACTAAACATCCCCTGATCGTTTTCTGCCATTCCTGCTCCCTCTTGACAAACATTAAACATCTCTCATTTCTCTCTGCTCTTTTCTGTCTTCCCTTGCTTGAGCCTGTCTGCTTCTGAATAGCTTTTCTCTTCCAGACACTTTTCTTGATATCTTGTCTCAAGAGGTAATCAGATTTTCACTCCCAGTGGATTTTAGAGCATCAACCAGTATCTGATGCAGCGCTGTTGGGAGGGACTTAATTACACAGCATCAGTGTAGGAGAGGCTCAGACAGCCATATTTATCTGCATATAACTGCTCAGCACACATTCATCCCACTCCCATCAGCCTGGGATAAACGGAGTTACGCAGCAGTGATGTGCTGCATCTCTTGTCAAAACAGCTCCTTGGCGTAGGGAGGCTGCTGTGATGTTGACTGTACGGCACAAGCGCAAAAATGAGAGGGAACACGGCTCACATCTGTTCCAACAACAACGAGGAATTTGACGCAGTCAAAATACAGAGAAGGAGGCACAAGAGACATCTGTAGCATCTGAGAAACAGTTCCCAAAGTCAAATCAAATGCAAACACACAAACTCAAACACGCTCAACCTGGAGCTTACCTGATCTGCAAGCCATATCCACATCTTTCTCAAAGTCAGTCTGAGGACAGAAAACAATAAATATTAGATTAAGTGTGGAGACGTGGGAAAAATATCATATGGGGGGATTTTAAGCCTTTATTTGGCGACTGCAGTGAAGACAGGAAATGGGGAAAAGACACCAGGGAAATGGTCCAGCCTGCATCAATCAATGGAATACCTGCTCAGGGCACATGCACACTAACTTTTAGCTATCAAGTCAATGTGATGGTATATTTTTAAAGCAAAGGCAGATAAACATTGAGAAAATGAAGACTAATCAACAAAACTTAGATTCATTAATAATCAGTTTTATTATATTTTTTTTATTTGGATACAAGCTGAAGAGAAAGAGCTTTGGGTTTTGTAGAATTTCTTCTTGTAAGTCACTCTGACCTCTTCCTAAATTGTTTTATTCTAATCATGATTCTAACACGATGCCATTTCCTAAACAATGCTTTGACTTCATTATTTTTAATAAATTTCTATTAGGTTAGTTATCTTGAGGGGTTTTTATAAATATTTTCAAGATCAGAATTTAAGAAAAAAAAATGTATATTTTCCATAAAATTAAACATATGCTTTAGTTCTCTCGTGCTCTGAGATGAGAAGATCAGAATTTGGAGGACACAGGTCTTGAACCTTTTCAAGCTGTTTAGAAGTCAAAATTTCAAGAATGGAGCAAAAAGTGCGTACCCCTTTTTGCGCTTTATTATTCCATAGAGTTAGTTATTTTAAATATTCTCTCACATCATATCAAATTTCTCCAAATTTTAGCTCTTCATACCATTAGCTGAGCATGGCCATTCTGAAATGAACCTCCTGAATCTCCATTGGTGTCTTCCTGTCGGTCCACCACACGACACTTCACTGCCTCCTGAACCTGAGGCAAATCATCAGGGCATAGATCACGATCTTAATACAGACAGAGTAATAGGACATGCAGTCCTGTGCGAAAGTTTTAGGGAGGTGTGGAAAAAAAAATGCTGTAAACAAAGAATGCTTTCAGAAATATAAATGATTGTTTATTGGCTCCAAATGTATTCTGCAGCAGGACGACGACACCAAACACACAGCCAAAGTCATTAAGAACTATCTTCAGCATAAAGAAGAACAAGAAGTACTGGAAGCAATGGTACGGCAGACAGAGCCGTGATCTCAAGATCATGGAGTGTGTCTGGGATTACATGAAGAGACAGAAGGAAGTGAGGAAGCCTGCATCCACAGAACATCTGTGCTTAGTTCTCCAAGATGTTTGGAAGAACCACCAGCTGAGTTCCTTCAAAAACTGTGTGCAAGTGTGCCTAGAAGAAGTCACCCCAAATATCAATTTGATTTATATTTCTCTCTTGTTCACTCACTGCATTTTCTTGATTGATGAAATCAAATGATTAACACTTCTATTTTTGAAAGCATTGTTTGATAACATCATTTTTTCTCACCTGCCTAAAACTTTCGTCTTTTAAACATATACAGTACTGTGTAGAGGCTTTTAATGAATAAAGACGACAGGCTCGAGCGGATCTGACTCCACATTGGCTTAAGTGGGGTCAGTTTAGGATTCCCAGATAATAAAGTATACATCATACAGTTTGTCACATTTCAGCTATCAAACACTCTTTGATAAACTCTCCATGAGAGATGCCTTACAGGTTTTTCATTTTGTGAGAAATGACAATATAACTTACCTGCTTTTATTATGAAAGGGATAATTTTTTACACATTTCATACGTACGTTTGTATAAAAGCGAATGACGCTTTACTCTAAATGAGTCGAAACCAACATTTATGAGTCCATGTCTTGTTAAATAATCTAAATTCATCTTTCGGGGCTAGCATGGTCACATCTCTTAAATGTTCACTATCCAATGGGAAAATTTAAGTCAATGAGACTCAAGCAGACCCTAGTGGACTTGGAAAGTATCACCACACCTGACTGAGATGACATCCAGAATTGTATAATATGGTAGCTTGCTGTAGCTCAACATATTAAATCAACACATCACCCACTACAGTGGTAGTAGTCAGCAAAGAATCTCAGCTGGAAGTACTAGACAGGACGCACAACTACAAACAAAACAATAGGGTAGCGTTCCTATAATATACCTCTCTGCGAAGGATGCAGTGAACCATGACAATGACAAAGCCTTCCAGTGAATCAAACACAGCAAAAAGGATCTGGAAGAGCGCAGAACGCCGGTCGGTGATGGCCAGGACAGCTGACATCCACGTGAGAGCCAAGAGTGGCAATACCACACAGGAGCTCCACAGTGACGCCCTACAGAATGGAAGGGGAACTGTAGTCAAGAACAGTACAACCCAAACTTTGTGAAGGCAGGACTACAGTGATTCCTAGCCATTGCATTCTAAGATAGTTAGAATTATTAGCTGATTTTATATTCAATGCCCTATAAAACACACACACACACACACACACACACACACACACACACACACACACACACACACACACACACACACACACACACACACACACAAAAACAAGGTTAAACTGATTTCTTTTGCTCAACTGGACCTGTTCACCCTGTTAGCATAGTGTTAGCCTACAACTCTAAACATGCACTAATACAGAACATCAAACAAATAATTATGTTACCAACGCAAACAAAAACATACATCCATTATTTGCTGATATATATGTTTTTAACTCACATATATTACATGCATGTATGTTTAAGATGATTCAGTCAAACCATAAAGGATCTAGTGCCACAGGAAAGAGAGGGAGGGAGGTGAGCAGTGGGGGGAAAAAAACAAGTGTAATGAGGCTGAAACAGAATGCAGACAAACAGAAGAGGCAGAGCAGAGGAGGACAGACAGAGAAAGAGAGAGAGAGTCTGAAGAAGTGTTATCCCCTGACTCTTTCCATTTTTCTAATGCAAATACTGATAATAAACTAGCACAATAACTACTGGGAACGACTGTACCCGCAATGAATGTGGTGAAACAGTCTTTCATTCAGATCCTCCAAATGAAGATAATTAAGCAGGCTAACTTTTAATTACAAACTATCCCAGAGGTGGAAAAAAAAGCACTGAAGACTAAGTCAGACTAAACTAAACGTCTGCTCCAAGTTGCAATTCACACCCACTTTCTCTTTTTAAATTATTTTTAAGCTGTTGTCAACAATGCTTCATATATTGTAGGTCTTTCATATTCAATTGATATCCAGAGACTGAGCTTACAGTAAACATTACTGAATAAAATGAATAAAAAATATTTTCAACTTGTTCTGATATTGATTATTGATGTGTGTCAGACTTATTTTAAATAGACGTATTAACATGGATTAAAAAAAATAAATATCTGATTTCGCTGCAGTTAATACCACTAGCTAATGTCTCCCATAGCCGCCTTGTAGATCTGGTTAGGGTGTAATATTTACACCTTTGGCATACCAAATGTCCTATAACAGAAAAACTAGAGCAAAAATGTGTGATTTGAAAGATTAACTCTTCTAGCTTGCGAAACTATGTTTTATTAGCATGTGGCTGAAATGCAAATAAGTAGGTTTTTTTTCTGACAGATTTTTACTTTTACATCCTACATTTTAAACAAATATCTACACCCCACATAGCAAGGAGGTCTGGCCCGGATCTGGTATCAAGCTGGCACTGCTGGCTGACTTCTGGCATGACAAGACGTATGTCATCCAGATATGGGCCAGGCCTGGCATAGATGGCACTGTCTATGTTATGGCATGCAATATCTGGCTCGATTGCAGTTTGGTTTATGTGGCCAGGCCCATGGAAAACAGGTCTGGCCGTGATCCGGCATCAAGCTGGCACTTCTGACTGACTGCTGTCATGGCAGGGTGTATGTCAACCAGATGTGGGCCAGGTCTGGCAATGATGGCACTATTTATTTTCCTATTTTCCTATTTTAGCTAGAAGACCCAAATGCGATGTTGCAATACTATACTGCTATGGTAGCCAACGTTTCAAATGCAGGTTTGATAGGTTACACTTTATCCAAAACCTAGTGACGGTTTACTCATCCTTGCCAGTGGGTAGCTCAGGAAGGAGAGCAGGTCACCTTGTGATCGCAAGCTTAGTGGTTCGATCCCTGACTCCTCCAGTCTGCATGTCAAGAGTGTGAATGTGTATGAATGTAATTAGGAAGCACTCAGTTTAGAGAAAGTGTGGGATTGGGTGAATGTGGCATGCTGTATAGAGCATTTGAGCAATCCGGGAGACTAGGAAAGCATTGTATAAGAGTCCATCCATTCACTGTCTGAGCAGAGTTTCGTCATGTTACTTTTGCACTATTATGTTCCGGCATATATTGTTATTACATGGCTTGATTAAGGTACACATTAGGCTGACATCTGGGGCCAGAGCTGAAACTGTTCTGGGCCAGCACATGGCCAGCAGTGTGTCTACAACTGGCCCGTGGCTGCACACAACTTACACATGGCCCACATACCGCAAAGAATGACAGCCCTTTGGTGGCCACAGACGGGCCAGCACAGGACCACCAGTATGTCTGCAACTGGCCTTGTGCTGGCCCATGTGTGGGCCACCTCTGGCAAACCAAATCTGGGCCACCAAAGGGCCGTCATTCTTTTTGGTAAGTGGGCCATGTGTAAGCACATTGTGTGGGCCAGATCCAGGCCATACCAATTTTGATATGTGGGACTCCTTACAGTTTCAAAACAGTATTATTGTACAGTCAACCTTACAATGTAAAGTGCCTTGAAACAACTGTTGTGATTTGCTGCTGCATAAATAAAATTGAATAGACTTGTTACTTTTGTTTTAACGCATTTGAAAGTAAAATGTTGTGGCAGGTAACTCCAAATTCAACGTTTCTATTAGCTGAACAAAAATCAGATAAAAAAACAAGCTGTTTGTGTGCAGTTTATCTCACAGTGTGTTGCTAGCTAAAGGTCCAGCTGCTGTATTTCACAGGGAGAGAAAAGAAAGAGAGCTAAGAGGTTAGATATAAAAGTAGAGACTGCTCCGTTGCATTTGACAAATTGGAAATTTAAAGCTTACATGTAAGTCCTCGTGTTTTTAAATCAAGTACTGGGCCTGTACATGTGACAATATGTTTTTTTCACATTGTGAGAGATGCTGCAAAACAAGTGTCACTGTTTCATTTAAAGGTTGCATGAAAGTCCTCTGCAGGTTAGTGCAGGATAAACAGCTTAGTTTTCTGTACTGTGATGGGTTTAGAACAGCTGATAACAGCCTGTACATTAAGAGTTATGATTCTTCCCTATGCTGAGCCATTTCAACATCCCCCATTTGCTGAATCCCACTTTAACCTCCTCCCTACTCATTTCCTGTTTAATGTAAGCAACAGAAAACAGCGATTTTTTATTTCCCTTCTTTTTCTCTGCTCATGTTCTGCTTAACAAATTCAAGATGAGAATATTTATTAGAATTTTGATTCTAATAAATATTCAGGCTAATATAAAGTTTGTATTCCCATCTACTTATATTATTTTATTATTACATTAACATAGTACAAGGTTCAGTTAGCTTTGCTAACAGCTAGTAGAAACATCATCCAAAGAGCTACTTTTTACTTTCTTACTTCAGAGTACACTTCAAAGCTGGAACGTTTTCACTTTTACTAGAGTAAGAAATTGAACCAGTACTTCAACGTTACTGAAGTTTTATTTTTTTAACACTGGTATCTGTACTTCTACTTAAGTACACAATGTCTGTACCTTTGCCCCTCTGACCTCTACCCTTAAATGGTTTGCCAGTGAGAAACAAAATAACATTCAAGGAGGTGCACACTTCCTCCAAGTCATGACTAATCAATTCACTTTTACACAATCACTACAAATCATGAACAACAGTGGAATTAAGTCTCTGGTAACTTTCATTATTTACCACATATCTAAATTCTCACTAGCCACACAGTGGGTTTACTTAAAATGTTCTGTATGATCATTTTATCTCAGGATAAAATATTTCCTATTTGTCAAATGTTTTTTTGGTCAACAATTCATATTTTCTAAACTTGATATTTTGCAAAATGAAACCTGGCATCCATATTTAGAACGTAGAAAACAAAAACAAAGTACAATGATGGGAAACCCATAAATAACTGAAAAAGCATAGCTAATTTCCACCTCTGGTAATAACCTGGGCTTTGTTAAAAGCATATCACACGTTTCTTTTGTCCCATTGTGCGGAGACTTTTCCACCCTGCGAGCAGTAAACCCCTGTGCAGCATCACTGTACCACGTCAGTGTCTGCACTGGCACTTTACACTTTAAGTGAGTTCTTCTTCCCCACTGTCACCAATTGCTTTCTCAGAGCAAATACATAATATTTTAAATATTACTAATGATGAGATTTTGCATTCTATAAAATAACTATGCTATTGTGTTAATATATTTATAAACTATAAACTATCAGCTTTACTTAAGACCTAATGCTTACTTTTTTCTCTACAACAATCCAATGATAATTTACACACAGAAGTTATGAGACATTTGGTGACCAAGTGGCTGTCATTTGTAATATCCTGAAAGCAAACACTGTTTGCCTCAATGGCAGCTTTACACAATGCTAGTAATAATAATAATGACCAGCTCAAGCAGGTAGTCACCTGTAATAATTTTCAGTTAGCATGGAATATTTTGGTCAAACGTTAACGGACAAATTCCTGTACCTGTGATTACAGCCCAGGCCCGAGTTTAAGTAAAGCATCTCAAAATCAGCACAGAGGCAAAAATACACATCTGGGCACTATAAGAACTTTCTGATCAAGAAAATGAAGTACTGCATTTAATCGCCTACTAGGGCTGGGCGATATGGCCTAAAATTCATATCGCGATATAATTTGAAGCATGTGCTGTAACGATATATATCACGATATATTCTTTTCTTCTGTATAACGTATTTTCCACACTATAAGGCACACTTAAAATCCTTTAATTTTCTCAAAAATCGAGAGTGTGCCTTATGTATGAATTCTGGTTGTGCTTACTGACCTCGAAACGATTTGGGCGTGCAGAAATTTGTTTAAAAAATGTTTTTAGGGACAATCGCATAGCAGGATGCTATACACGGGCCAAACTTCAGTCAGGAGAACAACTGAGATTATTCATCCACAATACGAGGTTAGTTATTAATATACTGCAACAACATGGAAATAGAGCAGCTGCGAGAGAATTCAGCATTAATTAATCAATGTTATGGAAGTGGAGGAAGCGCAGTTTTTGGCTTTCCCCATATTTCAAAAGTGCTTCATCTCTTTGCTATGACTGTCGCCCGGCATAATTTGCAGATTATAATGGTTGTAGCCGCTGCGATGCTTTTGACCAAAACAGGCGCAGCTTAACGACATCATCAACATGCGCTATCGCGATAGAGCGGTATAGTCAAAATCTCTATCGTTGGCCAAATTTATATCGTTTCTATTGTATATCGTATATATCGCCCACCCCTATCACCTGCCCTCTAAATTGACAACCCAAGCCCAACAGAAATGTTTAGGAGTAGAATAAAGCAAAACCAGCCAATAACTGCTCAGCATAGAAGCTGGAAGTATGCACTGTGTCTTTTAGACTACAGGAAATGTGAATGGAGCTGGTTGAGGGAGTAAAAAACGTCCTCCTTAGCTTTGTTTAAAGTTTAGGAGGACGACTTTGTTTCAAAATCAGAATAGGCAGGTCTGTGCAAATGTATAATAATAGTTCAGTGCAAATCCCACAGAGTACTGAACATATGCTATTTTGTAATATAATGTCTCTGTCCCAATAACTAGCTGCTCAAACCTTCTCTGGGCAGCAAACCATTTAGAAGAAAGTTTGCTTAAACTTGAAGAACAAAACCAGCTTGTTTCTGACAAAAGGGTGGCCCCGAGGTCCAGTATAACATAGATGAGGATTGTGTTGAACTATAAATGTAGCAGTGTCCAAGAAATGTAGAATATAGAGCTGTAAATGAGCAAAATGGGTTTACCTTAAGCCTGTGGCTATTGGTCGTATTTCTGGATTTTAGAAAAGTGTAACAGACATACTGCAAAAAAAGAGGACAACTACCTTCCCTTTTTCTAATCAGATTCTATCAGCACAGTCTCTAAAAGCAGAAAACTATTGCCCAGGCAATAGTTACATAATGGTCAACCTAAGAACTTACAGATGACAGCAAGGCACATCCGCCCACCCACACAGACAGACAATAAATATAAGTATATGCTAATACCCCTTCAATATCTGCTTCTTTATCTCCTATTAGACAAACACACAAACACGCTTTCTCATTCTCATTCAATCGATCACATATGCAAAACTATTTACATGGGTACAGCTAACACAAGTTTGCTTTGAGTAAGAGCACATAACCCTCAAGAACAAAATCCTCCCTGCTAGTGCACGAGGGAGAAAAAAATGACAGAAGGATAAAGGACAGAGAACCAATCAAGTGAGGGAGAAGAAGGCAGGTAGAGGAGAGAACAGAGGTAAGAGGAGTTAAGGAAAAATAATTAGCAGGACTAACATGGCGTTACTGGTAGCTGTGGTGGAAACGTCAGCCGAAGAGATAACTCCGCACTTGGCACATTTGAGCGTCATATTGTACAGTGGCACTGTCATCTGACTGCAAAGTCAAATTAACACGCTGTAACATACACAAACAGATACAGATGCACCTGCACACAGACTCGCACAGATGCACGTGAGCACACATACAGCCACGCACGCACAGTGAGTCACAGTGTTCTCGCACAGTGTTCTCGCACAGTCTCTCTCTCAGGGCTATTGTACAGTTGTTGGATGGTTTTGGGTTTACCCGTGTTTGGCTGAGGGGCAGGGGAGGTGGGGCAAAGATTGCTCAATTATTAAGCATTTCCTATTAAACATAATGTCTGATTTTCCTCACAAATAACCAGCCGGTGGCATGAAGGAGTTGGCGCTCACTGGCATGCTCTCATTGTAATTCATAAAGCTTCAGTCAAATGCCAATCCTGAACAGGACTGACATCACTGC
Organism: Astatotilapia calliptera; assembly: GCF_964374335.1. Taxonomy (NCBI): domain Eukaryota; kingdom Metazoa; phylum Chordata; class Actinopteri; order Cichliformes; family Cichlidae; genus Astatotilapia; species Astatotilapia calliptera. The sequence goes on along the minus strand of NC_137432.1, from coordinate 4,608,471 downwards.
CGCTCAGACCATGATCACGTGCTGGTTTTGTGCTTGGTTTTGAGTAAACGCCAAGCCTGTATGCAAAGATGCTCTCTCTCTCCCTCTCTCACACACTCGCACAGACACACTCAAACGCACCTGGCTCCATACAATCCCTGAGTCAAGATTACATGTCAACAATGCATTCAGTATGTAACAATGATTTAAGTCATAGGTATCAAACTCTGGCCCGAAGCCATACCAAATTACTATTAGAGCTGGCCTACTGGTGTTATACAGCTAATATATATGTATTGTTTAGTATTAAGCTTTGCTTGTTCCATATTCAGTTTTTCAGCAAAACTTGTTTGAGTCCATAAGAAAAGATTCATTCTTATATCTGGACGAAGAATTTTTTTTCCCAATAAATATTAATGTTAGCCCGCAACTTTGTTCCAGCTTTGAATTTTGGCCCTCTGTGTATTTGAGTTTGACACCCCTGATTTAAGTCAACAAAAAGCTGTCTCTGTTCTCATGGCCACCCAGCCAAAATCGGAGCTACAAAGTTAATGCAAGCCAAAGTCATGTCTATTTCACATTTTGACATTTTCTTCAAAGTCTTTTATCTGAGACTGTCTGAAAATATTTCTAATGGTGTTCTCACTCAGCAATTTGCAGAGATATCAGCATATCCTAACTTTAAGTATCATGTAAGCTTACTTACACTTACATTTGGCATGAATGCCATGGTAATTTGGGGCATTTAATGATTTCTTTGAGATGTTCTTTTTCCTGGGTGGAATGATTTGTACATCATAGATGTTTAATATTTGAAAAAGACAGAACTGGATGCACAAATATATACATACACCCCCACAAGTATCTGATTAAATGTTCTTTAACAAGTTGCACCTTGTATTTAGAAATACCAAATCCAGTTCTAAGATTTCAAGTCTTACACATGTATGTTGACCATTTCCATCAAGTTGGAGGAAACCTGTTCAGGGCTAGGCTTAAAAACACATCACTTTGTGCACATAGATTTCTCATAACAGAATGCATGAAACAGCGTTGATGTAAAATGTTATCATTTAGTTACTGAAGGTGATAACCTAAAGGGTTTGGCGGTGAATGTTAGAGGTTTTGATGTTCGCCAAAGTCTTTGTCTGTCTGCAGGTTTTGTCAAAAACAAAACTCTTGTTTTTGACTCAAATGTTTGGCCTCTAGACTGTCAGTGTCAAGTAAAGAAATGATTGTGTATACAGGGCTCTGAAACCAAAACCAAATGTTTACCATTGATTTTCTGGATCATTGAAGCATTGCTTGTCTTACATTTCCATTACAGCAAGTAGATATTTCTCAGTGGGCCACATTGTTTGTGCCAGAGTTATTCTCAAAAGTATCAAATGGACCCAGTGGTGGTCAAACGTGATGTTTGGGTGGATTTCTGTTTTAATTAGTTCACTTAAAGCTAGGGATGGGAATCGAGAACTGGTCCTTGTTCCCAGTAGTCAAATGCCTGCCTATTGATCCCGTTTATCAGTTCTTTGGCTGATTTCAGTTTAAGTGTCAAAGGAACAAAATAGCGACGCAGTCTAAAGCATGGATATGGACATTTATTTTTATTGCACAAAAGGACGAAATGGTAAAGTGGAAAACTGCATCCAACTGCATTATGCTGCTAACACAGCTTCGGTTGCCTTGATGCATGCTCAATCATCCAGGTAAGAAATTCCCCAAAAAGTTGATTCTATTCATCTGGACGTAGCGTTTTAAGTGGGAGAAACGTTTCATCACTCATCAAGTGACTTCTTCAGTCAGTTCTTTGAAAGCATCTGCACAGACAGCATGCTAATGCTAAGCTAGCCAAGAACGCCAGCACCCTAACATCAACTGGTAACAAGCAGCCAGACTGCAGCCTCCTTTTCTACCTGTTCATTTGATTTGATTTGATTTGATTTGTCTCTAATCATAAAATCTGCATCACTAGTGACCGCTTTTTTATTCTGGTTGTCATCTTTGCTTTGTGCGGTCAGCTTTGTATTCTACTAACAGAAAGATCTTAGGCTACGATCACACTGCAGGTCTTAATGCTCAATACCGATTTTTTGCTCAAATCCGATTTTTTTGTCTGCTTGTTCACACTACAAATAAAATGTGACAGCAAACGTGCTCTAGTGTGCCCGCATGCGCAAAAGAAGACGTCACACACAATGCGCTCTGTTTAGACCCAGAGCAAACAATATTGCTTGACTGATGGCCCTTAATATAAAGACTTCGGATTTTACGTTTCCCAATTTTTGCTTTAAGTTATTGTGTTATTTACATAATAATGTAAATAACCTAATAATTATCCTTATTGCTGTTTTAGAGAGGAGCGGTGCTTCAAAAGATAGTTACAGATTTCTGTCAGAATCTGCAGATTATACAGTACAAATAAAATGTTCACGTTGTCTTCCCAACAGTTTCACTGACATCTACACGGGATGGCCAGGAAGCGTTCACAATGTCTTCGTGGGCGCTTCTCCGGCGCTGATAATTAGCGTCTGTCTTGTGTCAGTGACGTAAAAGACGGATTTAATGCGACATCACCGTTCAAACAGCAGTCGCTTTCTAAAACATCGAATATGTATCGGATTCAGCACCACATACAAAAGTGACCCAGATCGGATTTGAAAATATCAGATTTGTGCTGTTCACACTGTCAGACCATGATCGGATATGGGTCGCATAGGGTCAAAAAAATCGGATTTGATGCGCTTTTGCCTGCAGTGTGAATGTAGCCTTAGAGATGCGTGTCCTTATTAGGGATTTGTGTTAGTGCATGGGGTTGTAGCCTCAGATTTATATTTTTAAACGGTGATTATGAGACCGTATGTTTCAGCTATTTACTAACATGAAAGCAATGTAACGCGTAGTATAACGAATTACATTATTTTCATGAGAGTAATTAAGTAACGTACTGCATTCCTTTGAGGAAAGTGTTCTGTGCAACATTGAGTAACGACAACAACACTGGTAACAATAAAGCAGATAAATAGCATACATGCACAAACTTTTGACCCGAAGCATGCAATTAATTTACATGTATGAAGTTTTTTTTATTGCTGCTTAACAATGGTGTTGACTCTCGTAAGTGAATCAATCTGTGATATCGATAATGGAATCGGACTCACTAAAATCTTATCAATTCCCATCCGTACTTAAAGATTTTGACTCTCTACATGTATTTCTATAATTTTGCACTCAAAAAGTAAGCAAACAAATAAACAAAATAAATTTAGTTGATTTGCAGGTGTGATCACCATGAAAATACATCGCTTTGCTTTCCTCCCAAAATTCTTCTGTTTGCAGCTCTCCTACCGCTGCTGTTGCTAGACAAAGACTGACTACAATGCTTGCAATATTGACAAGTAATAACAAACTAATCTGTTGCCATATGGCCTTCTGCTAAACAACAATTAGAGCAGAGGAGCTGAGGGAATCGATTTTTGTAGCCTATGGATGCCAGGATTAAAAATCACATAATGGAAGAAATTCAATTTCAAGTTAAAGGGCAATACAGGCACTAAATGTACACTGCAGGCAGTGATATTAAAAAGCAATCAACACTTTGTGAAATACACCATTTCCCTGGTCTTAAGGATTGAGAGGCAAAAGGTGGCCATTTGGCAGGTGGGGTGACATGCATTAAGCTCAGTAAATAAATAATGTGCAGCTCACAGACAAATATTACATTAATCAGGTGGAAGGTAATCCTTTGGTCAAACATAAACCTGTCTATAGACTTTATAAGATTTCAGAGCAAATGGTAGGTTCTCAAAGCTAAATGTTCGATTAACCCTCTATTACAACCTGTAAATATACGGCCTGATGACTGAAACCATTTAATGTTCGTTAAGGAGGAAAGGAGCTCTAGCACTGATTTGATTTGGCCTCTCTTGTCTGTTGTAATTTTCTAATTGAATTACCCTTTAATTTTCAGTGGCGAGGCCCATCTGACGTTCAGGCTGACCTGTTTTGGACCTGTTTGGTGGGGACCCTGCTGTGCAATTAATCATTCTACATATTTAATTAACTTCATTAAACATGTTTTGGATTGGATGCTTGAGAAGAGTCATGTGATGGAAATGAGATTAGAACATTAGACATCCTTCTTTACTATTTTGTTCTACTCTACCAAGCAAAGAACAACAAATTTCAGAGTCACAGAATGAAAAGTTCACAAAGTAAATCAATGTATGATTTGGCATCTACACTGGACACAGCCTTGAATAAAGCAGTCCCTATAGACTCTATGCTAGAATAGTCAACCACTTTTATAGCCTGGTAATAAAGAGGTTAAAAAGACTTTCTTTCTTGATCTCTGTAAACACTTTGGCCCCGAGTTCATTGTCTCAGTCATATTTGTATAATACAAAATAAAAAATGATGGAAAAAGGTTTAGCCATGCTATTGCTCATTAGCTAACAACCTGTCACTCACAAGCGATTAGCCAATAAACAAGCAATTTCAGTCAGGCCTGCAACTTCTCATAATATCACGTTTCTTTCATACCAAGATGGCAAAATTAGAAATGTTTATCTTGAAACTCTAAAATGCAAGTTCAGAAACCGACACATAAGGTCACACTAGCTACGTCCATCTTTTCTCCAAAAATTTAAATAGATAGAAAACCCCCCAAAATAATTTACCTGTTAAGTAACAAACTTTTATGAATAAATGATGTGACATTTTTGATTGTCCAATCCAGTTATGGTCAATATAGCTATTCTTAAAAAAATAACACATAAAGACAATTTTTTAAGAAGATGGTGCCCTTACAATTAGTGCCACCTCTTGTCATGTAAGTATTTGGGTTACATGAAGACTGTTATTGTGGTTCAAGATACTCATGGTAAGTTACAAATATAATAGAATAGTACTTCAATTTCAACAGGGTAGGGTTTTCTCGAATTGAACACTTAATTTTGTCAACATCTGCAAAACTGTTACAGCACTAAACACCACAACATGTCTACTGTCAATGCCCGCCAGCAGACGTGGTTCTCATCTCTCATCTCTGATGATCTACAACCACTGAGGGAGAGAAGCGTAACACTGCCGTATTTCTTGTGCACATCATGTAGCCATACTTGTCTGACTGTATTTATGCACTCAAGTAAAGTGCAAGTATGGAAGCACACAATATGAGCCATATCTTGGAGCATGCTGATGAAAGCTCAATAGCAAAGCAAGCAAGACTAAAATTAGAATGACTCATTCCAAGGTCAAAAACGTCTGTGCTATCAAGTTTAATTGAAACATGAAATAATAACATAAATTTCTTCTACTTCTGTGATTTTGTTAGGCCACAACTAAATAGCTTAGCAAAATAGCCTGAGCGATCACTCTGAACAGATGTAACCAGATATTCATTTCTGACATTTATATTCCCAATTAAGTTCTAATAAATTCAAGACACAGTCTCACCAGTTCATGCTGTCAGTCAGGCTATGCGTTCCGCCATCAGTTACGGAATACAAAAACAGAGATAAAATCCTGACAACCATTTTAACTTGGTACACGCACACATTCTCATACTATTCAAGCATACAGAAAAGATTAATATTACCGCTATGCATTTAGCACGAGTTATTGGAAAAAAGACATTTTCTATAAAAAGCATTACAGAAACTGTCAGACTCTAAGGCACTGTGTTATTCTACCCAGCTAATGGGAGGCAGGATCAATTGGAAAATCAATAGTGAGGTGAATAGGCAGGAAATAATAGTAAGCCAATCAGAGGAGCTTGCTAGAGGATTCTGCAGGTTTGGCAATTGATAGGGCTGGTAAACCATACACTACAGAGAGGGTGGAATGGGCAGGTATTTTTTTTACCCAATCACCGATGACAAGGGAGGGGGCTTCTGAGACTGATGTGTCCCTGATTGGAGAGCCCTGAGTGAGAGAGAGGGGATTCTGTGCAAACTCAAACATGACATTTCAGACAGAATAAAAACAAGTACAGTTGAACAGAGAGATCATTGAAGAACGCAAACATGTTTTTCAGAGAGAGAAATAAAATAACATCTGAATGCACCAACATGGCCAATGGGGACAGAACAGCCTGCGAGGTAAAGGGCAGCAGGGTACATGTCTGCTCTGTGCTCTGACCAATTTTTAGAAGCTACACCATCAGTCTACTGACATTTGCCATCACTACCTACCTAGGCAAATATACTTTTTAAGTATTCATATCTTTTAAAGAAACTAAATTGTAACATTTACGTACATAACAAGATTTTTCTAAGCAGGTTTTCTGGGTTGTGGCTCTGATGCACTAAGAAACAGTCTAACATCCTGAAAAGCATGCTTATTTGCTTTAGACTGGATATAAAAGAAAGACATATTCTCTTGGTCAGAGAAACGTTGCCAATGCTAAAGTACATTAAACCTATGTTTCTGTATGTAGCTTCAGTCTTCACTATCCAGCAGGTAGTGTCAAAGGTATTACGCCCATCTATCAGATGCAGCCTATTTTGTCAATTGACAAACCAATAGTCAGGTGATAGGACTGATATAATGCATGAACTAAAAGCAGCATTAAACATGTTAGACAACTGTACAAATGCACCTTCCAGCAACTCCAGAGCTATCATATTAACACACCGTGTCCAGCTGGACACAAAACTAGTTTGCAGTGCTTTGAAAAAGTATTTTCCTCATTTCTGATTTCTTAGTTTTTGACACCTAAATATGTCACAAATGGAGGAAACTGCAGGGAACCTTGCCATGAGTGCCTGGCCTACAAAAATTACTGTGAGAGTGATCAAGAACTCATCCTGGAGCCCAGAACAACATCTGAAGAACTGCAGGCCTCTCTTAAGGTCAGTGCTGATGACCGGACAAAATTTTGTTTGATCATCTGAAACATGTAAGTATGACAAATATGCAAAAAAAAACCCTTCAAAACCAGGAAGATGGCACATATTTTCTTTTCACAGCACTGTAAATCCAAGAGTTGAGTGGTGTTTGCTGAAACACCACTTAAGAAACACAAAATCTCATCCAGTGCTCATCATTCAAATTTGCACTAAAGTTTGACCTCGTCCTCTGCCTTTCGTTTGTCCTTACTAGCTGTAAGTCCACAGTCAAGTCTAATTTATATAAGTCTTCTAATTTGCATTTGAAGTTTTAGCCAGTAGCCCTGCGCCTTCCCTCCAGTATTCTTCATTGCAACATTGTAAGACATAGTGGGCTGTGTCACATCATTGAATACACATCAAATAAACGTGATACTGATGTGACAGACCATGAACCAGTTAAGGTCCAGTTACCGGAACTGGTCCATGCGAAGACGATTTCTGACACATGACACAAACAACTGTGAAGTTGCTGGAAGGTGTATTGCCCCCAGATTCCCAGAATTCCCACCCTTATGTTGGCAGTCCACACACCTAAGGTTTCTCAACAAATGCTAAAGTATATTTCCCAAAATGCTGCACTGTGTCTTTATGAATAATATCAGACGCATTTATCTGCTTATTCTACTAATTCTAATAATAATAATATTAATAAAAAATACTATATCTACTTCAAGTTATTGTAAATTTGAAATACATTTATGGTTTATTACTACTAGGTTTCATATCTTTTGCTTTGGCCAAGGGGTTTATCAGTAATGATAACAATATACACATAAAGTGTGAATGAAACACGTCTCATGGTATTTTTCCCGAAGCAAAATAAAATGAGACCAGTTTTCCATGAATTTTTCTGGCAGCTGGAAAACTCCCATGAATTGTTGGAAACTGCCACTGAGTTTGAAATCTGGCAATTGAGAAGCTTGGCATTTCACTTCATCCCTGTAGATAAAAAGCTATATCAATGCTAATCATGATAGCAGGGTGCAACCCCTGCTCCAAGTTATACCTTTCCTCAAAGAACGTGACTCTATTTGAAGGTATTCTATTAAGTTCTAAGGAGATAAAATTCAATATTATGATTTCCATGTATTGTTTTATTGGGTTCATTCAATGACTTGAATTGTCTTCACTGTTCACATTTCCATTCTTTCCAAAACTTTGATTAAAATGCCATTATCACAAACAGAAATTGTGGCCAGAGCTAGAATACAATCCCAGTCGTAATAAGCCAGCTTTCCCTTTACAGTGAGGTCTCGCTGCTTAAAGTCCCTGCTTCCCTTTACCAGAAACAACCAAACGGGTGAAAAAAAGACATGGATGGGTTTATAGAACTTCACATTAAGAGCAACACCTGCAAAGAAAGAGCAGCTGGAGGAAAATGTGACACATTTGAAACTTAAAAGGAAAGCAATGAAATGAGACATCATCTTGCTCAGTCTGTGCAGGACCAATAACCAGACAGCCTCCACATTTTATTTGTCTTCTGTCTGCAGTGTCACGTGACTCACACATGTGTGAAAACAAACAGTATATTTTCTTTTGCTTGTTCATTTAATATAATTTCAGCCAGATTTCTGAATCTTCTTTTTACTTCATCTTCTTCGGATTAAAAATGTTGTTCTCTTCAACCAATTTGCCAATGACATAATGGCCCGGGACAATTTCAGACTAGAAGCTGATAACTGCACCGGTCTCAGCCACTACCTAGAGCAATGAGGCTGGTTATAGGTCACTGTGTAAAATGGATGTGTGGTATAAGGCATACCCCGCCCTCTCCTTTAGTTTCATATCAGTAATTCCGTCTTTGGACACCAGTTTGTTAAAAACGAGAATCCCAATAACCATGTTAACCTGCCGAAGAGAAGAGGTACAAGATTAAAGCGCAGCAAAGACACTTTCATTACTTTCACTGCATGCAGCACTGCTCTGGTGATGGCAGTAATGGAAAGCAATGGTGGTGATGTTCATCATAATGAGACGATGGCAGCAGTATGCATATAAATTAGTCACATCGCACATTAGCTGTACTTACTGTAGGTTTAGCATTGCAAATACTAATTGGTACCAGGCCAAATATTAGTGTCACAAAATGAAGAATGAACGTTAAAAGAAAACTAACACAGACATTATTTTTAATTGAAATGGTACGCTAAAAAAAATACATAAAATGTGAGCTCTGCAAAATCAAAGGTGGTGGTTTTTTAATTCATACAGTCTTACTGCCTTGAACAATTGCCCTCTATAAAACTCTCTGGTACAATCCACTCCGATAGTGTTCCGGGGTGTCTGCATATTGCAGAGGTAGCTCTTTATTAGAGAAGCAGCTTGTGGAAAATAAGGACACCCAAACAAGCTGTTCACTTGTGGTGAGGAGAGGCAAATTGGGAAGTGAATCGCCGAAACTGTAGCTAATAGATTTGATTATCAAAACAAGGACGGTGTCACTGCAGTGCGCTTTCTGCTGAAGTTTGTCTGTGATTTAATTCTGGTTTGGGCCAAACACTACAGGGGGGTTAATATAGGTCAATACAACAACAGCTGTGAGAAGCTGGAAGTTTAACATCTTATAAGATTTCTACATATATACCTGATATAGCATATGAATATGATTATTAAAACTGCTATTTCTGATGCCAGTACAACTTGGCTTAATTACAGTGGCTAATTACAGTGAACTTTCCCACATTTTGTCACATTACAGCCACAAACAAGAATCAATTTTATTGGAATTCCACGTGAAAGACCAACACAAAGTGGTGCACACGTGAGAAGTGGAACGAAAATCATACATGATTCCAAACATTTTTTACAAATAAATAACTGCAAAGTGGGGTGTGTGTAATTATTCAGCCCCTGAGTCAATACTTTGTAGAACCAGCTTTTGCTGCAGTTACAGCTGCCAGTCTTTTAGGGTATGTCTCTACCAGCTTTGCACATCTACAGACTGAAATCTTTGCCCATTCTTCTTTGCAAAACAGCTCCAGCTCAGTCAGATTAGATGCACAGCGTTTGTGAACAGCAGATTTCAGATCTTGCCACAGATTCTCGATTGGATTTAGACACCAGACAGGTCAGGGATAAAGTTATTGAAAAATTTAAAGCAGGCTTAGGCTACAAAAAGATTTGCCAAGCCTTGAACATCCCACAGAGCACCGTTCAAGCGATCATTCAGAAATGGAAGGAGTATGGCACAACTGTAAACCTACCAAGACAAGGCCGTCCACCTAAACTCACAGGCCGAACAAGGAGAGCGCTGATCAGAAATGCAGCCAAGAGGCCCATGGTGACTCTGGACAAGCTGCAGAGATCTACAGCTCAGGTTGGGGAATCTGTCCATAGGACAACTATTAGTCGTGCACTGCACAAAGTTGGCCTTTATGGAAGAGTGGCAAGAAGAAAGCCGTTGTTAACAGAAAACCAGAAGAAGTCCCGTTTGCAGTTTGCCACAAGCCATGTGGGGGGGACAGCAAACATGTGGAAGAAGCTGCTCTGGTCAGATGAGACTAAAATGGAACTTTTTGGCCAAAATGCAAAACGCTGCACATCACTCTGAACACACCATCCCCACTGTCAGATATGGTGGTGGCAGCATCATGCTCTGGGGGGGCTTCTCTTCAGCAGGGACGGGGAAGCTGGTCAGAGTTGATGGGAAGATGGATGGAGCCAAATACAGGGCAATCTTGGAAGAAAACCTCTTGGAGTCTGCGAAAGACTTGAGACTGGGGCGGAGGTTCAGCTTCCAGCAGGACAACGACCCTAAGCATAAAGCCAGGGCAACAATGGGATGGTTTACAAACGCTGTCCATCTAATCTGACTGAGCTGGAGCTGTTTTGCAAAGAAGAATGGGCAAGGATTTCAGTCTCACCCAGATTTTACTGGAATTACCTGTAAATTATTATTATTATTATTATTATTATTATTATTGTTCTAATGATAAATGTGTATGTGCTGTAAACTAGAAAAAAAACTATTAAGTTAGGTGGCAGTATTTAGAAAACCATGAATGAAGTAAAGGGAATGATAAAAGGAAAAGGTGGAGAAGAACATACTGTGAATATGGACAAAGAAAAATTATGAGAGTAACAGGAGGTAAATGATGAAGTAGGAAAGAAAGAAAGAAAAGACAGCAGGAAGCATAAATAACATGACGTAAAAATATAGAAAGCAGGAAAGGCAAGAAGCAAATGAGGCATAGACAATGAAGCAGAATAAAATTAATAGGAAAATTAATAAACATCAGAGATTATTATGGCAAATAAACAGCCTAGAAAAAAGAAGAGATAGAAAAGAGACAAATCAATACAAGAAAAAAAATCCAGGAGGATTAAAGGTGGAAAACAAGAAGATGAAAAAGGGATGAAAAGAAAAAAGGGATAAAAACTTCATGGAAATATGACAAATGTCAAGGGAGTAAAGAAGGAAGTAAGATAAGAATGGAAGGTAGCAAAAGACAACAAAGAAGACAGGAACTAAAGAGGATGGATTAAGGGCAGGAAAGTGCCATGGATGACACAGAGGAGGAAAGAAAGACTAAGGAGAAAATAAAGACGTGGGGCAGAAAAAGATGAAAACGAAGCACATTGACAGGGAAATGGAAGAAAAAAAGGAGGGCAGGAAAAAAGGTAAATAATATTAGGGAAGAGCAGGAAAAGGAGGAGGAAGTAAGCATGATAAGAGGAGACAGAAAAAATGAAAGATCAGGGAAAGGGAATATCCAATTGTGCAATGTTTTCAATGTTTTATTTTATGTTACACTGAGATTCCAGCACTAGTCATTGTCCAAAGGTCTAAATGGTGATGTACAGTAATGCTTAAACACAATAATAATATTATAATATTATTGTCCTGGGTCAATATTTCAATTTTAATTCTGAGTTTCTTTTAATCCTGCACTTTTATCATCTGTTTACAGCACCAGTACCAAGACTGTTAGAATGATTAAAATGTATAGCAACTACTATAATGACTACTAGGTTTAATAAATCATTAAGCAGATACACACATGAAATTGGCACATGATGGGAGCTATAGCTACAGGTTAAACTAATGCACTGAATACAAACATAGACTAAAAAGGGTAGAAGAAATACCAAGACTACGGCTGCAGCAGGTCCCACAAATGCATAGAGAAGACCTCCTTCCAGAGACAGCCAGCAGCTACAAGAAAGAAGCAGGAAAACATGGAGGTTGAGAGAGGGAATTAATGTGGGAGAGATTTGAAGAGAAAGTGCAGGAACATGAAGGGTTTGAATGAGGTGAAAAAGAAGTGAATGATCGATGAGACAGGAAAAAAGAGAGAGGTCAATTACACACAGCAAACAAACCTTCAGCCATGTGTAATACTCTGCCATTAATAGTTAAAGAAGAGGTAGCATACAATGACAGCTCTATAGGACAACTTGCTTACTAGCTTGATGTTCCATAACCCTTTGCCTTGGTGAATCCCACTGAGATCGCCACTACTAGAGCAGGGAGACCTGGGAGGAAATAAAAATGGACTTTAACATAGAGATTATGAGGTAGATGACAAGACACATAAAAGGAAGTGAAGAAAAGAATAAACAGGTAATGAAAGGTAAAACAGCAGGAAGGAAAGCACAAACTAGGCAAGAAAAGGACAGTAACCTGGAAAAATAAGAAAAAAAAGATATAGGAGGAACTGATGTGAACAATGAGGGAAAAAGGGAAAGGGGATAAAAAAGAAGAGAAGAAAAAAGCAGGAAGCAAATAAGGAAGAAAAACAGGATGAACAAGGTGAATAAGCGCAAGAAGAAAGAAAGTAAATAAAATTGGAGAGAGAGAAAGCCCACCCCAGCCGAGACACAGGAAACGCTTGCGTATGATGCGATTCCTGAGGCGGCCTGTCACTGCCATGTAGGACTGCCATGCCTCTGTCAGAACCCAGCAGAATGAAGACAAGAAGAAGAAATGAAGCAACGCAGCAATCAGGGTGCATAAGATCTGAAACAACAGGTGAAGACAGGAAACAAGTATGAAGACACTTTATTCATTAATACATACTCTGGCAAAGAACATGACTGCAGTCATATGAGTGACTCTCACTCATATGACTGCATACAGTAGAATGTCATTTAAAACCTGTCTTGTCATTACACTACCTTTAATTGGCACCACTGGCTACTACCATTCACTAGGGAAGAGTTTGGCTTACCTTATTCCGTGTCTGCGTCTGTCCAATGAGAATAAGAGCATTGGACGAGATAATGGAGAGGCAGAAGTTAATAAGGATGACTGAACGCTCAGACCGGATGTACCTGCAGGAGGATGAAAGAGACACCTATGAGTGAAACTAGCAGTCAGACCTACGGAAAAGATCGGGGCATCAACTTCAAGGCTTTCTCCAGATGCTGTGGTATTTTCCTACCACAGCACCAAATACTAATTGAGGATGTTCTATAGTGCCAGTTTATTAACATCTTTGGATTGTGGGAGGAAACACATGCAGACAGAGGGAGAGCAGACAAACTCCACACAGAAGAAACACAGCTGACTAGCAGGACTCGAACCCAGATACTCTCACTGTGACATAACAGTGCTAGCCCTAAATCTGTCAAGCAGAACGCTGTTACAGTGTCACTGTATTCTTCCAACAACAGAACATATTAAGAGGGATGCAAAGATTCTAGACATATAGTGATCTTCAAAATAACAATCTGGTTCCAAGTGCAAAGACTTTTTTTTGTATATTCTGTTTTTAGCAGTCTGTTCCCTTTTTTTCCTTTTGTCAGTGCATCTCTAACTCTTATGCAAGAGGTGATTCTTAATGCTGACTTTTTCAAACCAAGTTTGAAGCAAACTGTAAAACTCTCCTTTGACAGAGTTTGTTCAAATTATCTTTAATTATTATTTAATTTTATTATTATTTTTAGCGTGCACGCATGAAACGTTTTTCATACTATAATAGGATATTTCAACAGTGTAAAACCAGTCTGACAAAAAAACACCCAGCACGCCCCTGCGGGCGGTTTATCCTTCAAGCTCGGGTCCTCTACCAGAGGCCTGGGAGCTTGAGGGCCCTGCGCAGTATCTTAGCTGTTCCCAGGACTGCGCTCTTTTGGACAGAGATCTCCGATGTTATTCCCGGGATCTGCTGGAGCCACTCGCCTAGCTTGGGAGTCACCGCACCTAGTGCTCCGATTACCACGGGGACCACCGTTACCTTCACCCTCCACATCCTCTCGAGCTCTTCTCTGAGCCCTTGGTATTTCTCCAGCTTCTCGTGTTCCTTCTTCCTGATATTGCTGTCATTCGGAACCGCTACATCGATCACTACGGCCGTCTTCTTCTGTTTGTCTACCACCACTATGTCCGGTTGGTTAGCCACCACCATTTTGTCCGTCTGTATCTGGAAGTCCCACAGGATCTTAGCTCGGTCATTCTCTACCACCCTTGGGGGCATCTCCCATTTTGACCTCGGGACTTCCAGGTTATACTCGGCACAGATGTTCCTGTACACTATGCCGGCCACTTGGTTATGGCGTTCCATGTATGCCTTGCCTGCTAGCATCTTGCACCCTGCTGTTATGTGCTGGATTGTCTCTGGGGCATCTTTACACAGCCTGCACCTGGGGTCTTGCCTGGTGTGATAGACCCCAGCCTCTATGGATCTTGTACTCAGAGCTTGTTCTTGTGCTGCCATGATTAGTGCCTCTGTGCTGTCTTTCAGTCCAGCTTTGTCCAGCCACTGGTAGGATTTCTGGATATCAGCCACCTCCTCTATCTGCCGGTGGTACATACCGTGCAGGGGCCTGTCCTTCCATGATGGTTCCTCGTCTCCCTCCTCTTTCTTGGGTTTCTGCTGCCTGAGGTATTCACTGAGCACTCGGTCAGTTGGGGCCATCTTCCCAATGTATTCTTGGATGTTCCTTGTCTCATCCTGGACTGTGGTGCTGACACTCACCAGTCCCCGGCCCCCTTCCTTCCGCTTAGCGTACAGCCTCAGGGTGCTGGACTTGGGGTGAAACCCTCCATGCATGGTAAGGAGCTTTCTTGTCTTTATGTCAGTGGCTTCTATCTCAACCCGTTCTCACTCCCAAAGCGTAACTTTTTACGCTAGGTGACAAATCGTCACCATATTACGTTTTCGGCTACCCACCACGTTCCTAAATGACGACCTCGGAAAAAGAGGAAATATGAGAACCATCTGGACTGAACCTACACATGTTTGCTCTTATTCTTCAAATCGCTTAGAAACACGCTATTTAACATCATTAAAGTCCTGGTTAAGGTCAGGAATAAGGTTATGGTCAGGGCTAGGGATAAGGTTAGGTTTAGGGCTGGAATACAGGGCTGGAACGTCTACTCCCGCGGGAGCGTCATTGCACTGGATTCCAGCCATAACCCGCCGCGTACCATAAGAACGCCGAAGGTCTCCTTTCGCGTTCCTCAGGAACGCCGCGGGACGTGACAAAACGTCGACATGTTACGCCTCGGGAGTGAGAACGCTCTGTCTATCTCCTCCTTTGGCCAGCCTATTACCCCAGCAGGGTACCTGATCACGGGCAGGGCGTACGTGTTGATCGCCCGGATCTTGTTCTTACCATTCAGCTGACTCCTCAGGACTTGCCTGACCCTCTGCAGGTACTTGGTGGTTGCAGCCTTTCTAGCGGCCTCTTCATGGTTCCCATTTGCCTGCGGGATCCCCAGGTACTTGTAACTGTCCTCTATGTCTGCAATGTTGCCTTCTGGTAGTTCAATCCCCTCAGTTCTGACTACCTCCCCTCTCTTTGATACCATCCGACTACACGTCTCCAGTCCGAACGACATTCCAATGTCATTGCTGTATAGCCTGGTAGTGTGGATCAGTGAATCGATGTCTCGTTCACTCTTGGCATACAGCTTGATGTCATCCATGTACAGGAGGTGGCTGACAGCTGCTCCGTTCCGTAGTCGGTATCCATAGCCAGTCTTGTTAATGATCTCACTGAGGGGGTTCAGGCCTATGCAGAACAGCAGTGGGGACAGAGCATCTCCTTGGTAGATCCCGCACTTGATGGTGACTTGTGCTATGGGCTTGGAGTTGGCCTCTAGTGTTGTACGCCACATCCCCATTGAGTTCCTGATGAAGGCTCTTAGGGTCCCATTGATCTTGTACAATTCTAGGCATTCCAGTATCTTGTCGCTTGTCGCTTGACACACACACACATATATATATATATATATATATATATATATATGTGTGTGTGTGTGTGTGTGTGTGTGTGTGTGTGTGTGTATAAATATAGTGTATATTTTGGGTTAAATTCATTCTACAATTTACATTAATTTTCCAGAATACACTGAACATGCTTTTTGTGCAAGATTCACTGAGGTAAGAAAACTTTTATTTTTCATGCTGCATACAGTAGAATGTCATTTAAAACCAGTCTTGTCATTACACTACCTGTAATTGGCCCAACTGGCCACTACCATTCACTAGAGAAGACTTTGGAAAGTAGTTGGTGGTAATCAGCATGCGAAATTGGTTGCAAAGAGGTATACAGTGCTTCACTGAAAAAGGGTGCTTTAGTTGCTAACAGATTGCCATGGTTACCTGTCCTTTGCTTGGAAGACTGACTTGTCTGCAAACATTCACAAACTACTCATCGAGCGGTAGCGGAAAGAAAGAGAGCAAAAAGTGCGATGCAAACCAAAAATAGTTGTGTTTTTTTTTGTTCAGCTGTAGTCAAAACAATCGCAGAGCAGAGAGGTTTTTGGTGTAGCAACCTCTGGTTTCACTTGCATACAGTCAGTCTCCAGCAAAAAAATGACCAGCTGCTTGGGGAATACACTTTTTCCCTAGAGGACTCCAAAAAGTCAGTATGGATAAAAAAAATAAAACAAAAAAACAAAACTAGAATTAGGTGTTATATCACATTTCAGCTGCTTAGCCAATTAGTCCTCTAGTAAAAGAAAAACATGGTATATATTTTGTGACTTCAAAAATAGAAAAGATACAAAGAAATGCAAAGTTTGCTGTGGTACATGATAGCAAAGCTCACGTTTTTTCAGTTTCTAAACTTCAAAAGGGGAAAACTAGAATTCTTTGTTGTTCTATACCTCCACCAACTGGTTCAGGTACAGTTTACATCCATTTCTGTCCAGACTCATAGATCAAGAGACTTAAGGATTTGATAGGATGGCACCATTACTCTCCCCATTCAGTATCTAAACAAATGTGAAATATAGGCTCGGTTTTAATGAGACGCTCTCTTTAGGCTTGGGTATCGTCAACCTGATTCAATGTGATCCCCGATTTCGCTTTGATTCAATTTAATTCAATTTTGACTCAGACAGTTATAATTATGATCATTTATCAGTACATATCCATATTTTTATATCTAAGTATAAAAACAAAACTGACACTTGTGAGACTTCATCAGAGGTTTAAACATCACAGCAGATGCTTTTGTGTCAAAGTAACAGAGGATGAAACAAAAAAATATGAAGGAAATTTTCTTGGCCTGGCTTTTTATAGCAGATAACCGCCTTAAAAATATTCTGCAGTAGATCAAAAACTGAAAAAAAAACATTAAACCACATATGAACATGTTGCTGAGGTGAAGCAGAGCAAAGTTCAAGAGGTTTTAATTACACAGCTAAGTGTTTTGCAGTTTGGCATAATTTATAAAAGTTTCAATTTCTTCAGTACTGAACAGCAGAAATGAGGTTTTCTTGCGGGAAGACAAGAAAAAAACTGTTGCCGATAACACTGTGCACTACGGTAGTTTGGTGCTTAGTAAGCAAGCAAGTAATAGCGATAGAGATAAAAAATAGAGATTCTTGATGGTAAACTGGTCTTGAAGTATACTGAGAGAAAGAGCTGTGAAACAAGAGTGATTTTATTATGGTGTGAGCAAAACTGCCAAAGTAAGAGGGCACTTTTTACTATGCCTTTCAAACGTGAAGCGTAGTTTTGGTCTTCTTTTGTTGCTGATTCAGTGAATTTTGGTTGGAGATTGACGAAAAACCTGCAGCTTCAGAATCTGTGAGATGATGGCATGTCCGCGTACGTGCCGTGGATCTCGTTTTGTGTTTACATGTTTGAGCGGAATCCGTGTACCTGCTATTTTGGCTTTTTGGTGGTTGTTGAAATAGTTTTGTGAGCTTTACGCTGAGATTCTGGCGTTTCTGACATAATACATTTATATTTAAAAACCAAATCAGGATTTAATGAATGGATATTGCATTATTCAAACTAAAATCAATTTGAATCAGGAAAAAGCCACCCCTAGTTCTCACGACTCATCGAGTGATGCTACTAACCTGCCAATCGGTGGCATGCAGTCTGACGACATCACATTTTAGGACATGCTCGGACATGCTACCTGGTATCAGGTGCTATGACCTAATGGAAAACTCTGAAAACTGTGGCGATCCAAGTAGTTACTAATGGAAAAGATACTGTAGGTACAGCTTTGGAAAGTAGAAGATTTTACATTCTCAATCTACACTGTTACATTAGATTTTGGCTCTACTGCTTATTTAAGAGCTTTTAATAATTTTGTAGGCTTTTTAATAAAATGAAACACAATCTTTGAAAATCTTAAAACCAGCAGAAAGCATGCTTTTAGTAGCACTGTCCTTTTGTCCTTGATAGATTTAAGTCAGATGGTTCATATCCTCCCACCTGATGAGCTGCTAGTCTGTTGTTAACACTTCCTCCTCACATTAATCACAGCCCTGTGCTAATATTTTTAACGCAAGCTGTAATATCTCACCTCCAGACAGACACATAGATGATGATGAGTAGCAGCAATGTCAGTGAAGACACTCCACAGCCTACAATCAGTGTCACAGACGGGAGTTGTGTCTTATCCATGTTCTGCAAATAAAAGGAAGGAGGACAAAAAAGAAAAATGTGAAATACAATCAAGATCTATTCCACTTTATCTGATAAAGTGAAAAGTGAATAATGAAAAAGCCCATTGCTGCAAACAAAGTCAGAGGGACTCGTCAGTGGGGTCATGCAGATCTGTTGTGTGCACAGAATTTGACAAGAGCTGACAGCAGAAAAGAAAAATCCATGTTGGCTTGATTTGTTGAGTTTTCACCTCCTAACTGGGTCATCCATGGTTCAAATTCAGCGGAGTCCATTTTCCTGTTGTTAGGTAAATGTGTAAGCCAATACATTAAAGAGCCACTATCTATATTAAATTTATATGTAATATGGATGGATTTAGTTTTTATCATGTGTAACTCTAGCTAATAAAGCACCAGCACACAAAAAAACATTAAACTAGGACTGTGCGATATGACGATGCATGACGAAAATAAAACATCTACCGTTTAATATTATTTGCTATCATTTGTTTGGTGGTGTCACAAAATCCACTGTTTATGGAAATATTTTTTCATCATTTCAGAGAATACAAGCATGACCAGTGAAGGTGAGGTAGAACCAGGCAGCTTGAAACAGAAAGACCAGTCAAAACAAATTGAGGACCTTATTCCTAAACGAGGGGCTACCTCTGTAGCATGGATCTGGTTTGGTTATGAAAAGTCTGACATGGAGAAGAAAACTTTACTATGCAAACTTTGCCGCAAACAGGTCCCCACAACAGACTCCAACACAACAAACCTCTTCTACCATCTACGCAAGAATCATGTGAAAGAGTATGGAGAGAGTTTACGGATGAGGAGCAAAAAAGAGCGCTGAAAAAAATCCTTAGACTCAAACATTAGAACCGGCTTTTCCCCGCACCACGCCGTGTAATAAATACTCATATATAGTTTCATGCATCAGTCAAAACACTCAACTCCAGGTACACAAGGTTGCCTGAGATTCACAGAATTTACAGAAAATGCTCTATTTTGTGATATATATTGTTATCAGGATGAGATTTTGGTCATATCGCACCGCCTTACTTTGAGCCTGGTTTAATGGCTGCACAGGATAAGATTAGTAGAGGTGTAGAGTAGGTAGTCACTAGAGGTGTAAAGGTTAGCAGGATGTCACTCTCTCTCTCTCTCTCTCTCGCTCTCTCTTTCTCACACACACACACGTAGAGATTCTGAAAGAATGCTCCTGCTTCTTTTCTGCTTTCAGTTTGACAGTAAGGTGACTTCAAGGTGATTTAGGAAGAAACCACAATACTTCCAATCAGCAGAAATGCACACACACCACCCACACACACACGGACAATGTATGCATACAAAGTCAATTTCCATATTGAACAGACAAATTAAAATAAAGGAAAATGAAGACGTGACACCTTCGCTTTTTTCATTCCCAAAACCTTGTCTGCCACTGTCTTGGTCACCATAGCAACCATGTAACCATGTACCATCTGCAGCAGCTGTACAGGGAGTGCAGAATTATTAGGCAAATGAGTATTTTGTCCACATCATCCTCTTCATGCATGTTGTCTTACTCCAAGCTGTATAGGCTCGAAAGCCTACTACCAATTAAGCATATTAGGTGATGTGCATCACTGTAATGAGAAGGGGTGTGGTCTAATGACATCAACACCCTATATCAGGTGTGCATAATTATTAGGCAACGTCCTTTCCTTTGGCAAAATGGGTCAAAAGAAGGACTTGACAGGCTCAGAAAAGTAAAAAATAGTGAGATATCTTGCAGAGGGATGCAGCAGTCTCAAAATTGCAAAGCTTCTGAAGCGTGATCATCGAACAATCAAGCGTTTCATTCAAAATAATCAACAGGGTCGCAAGAAGCATGTGGAAAAACCAAGGCGCAAAATAACTGCCCATGAACTGAGAAAAGTCAAGCGTGCAGCTGCCAAGATGCCACTTGCCACCAGTTTGGCCATATTTCAGAGCTGCAACATCACTGGAGTGCCCAAAAGCACAAGGTGTGCAATACTCAGAGACATGGCCAAGGTAAGAAAGGCTGAAAGACGACCACCACTGAACAAGACACACAAGCTGAAACGTCAAGACTGGGCCAAGAAATATCTCAAGACTGGTTTTTCTAAGGTTTTATGGACTGATGAAATGAGAGTGAGTCTTGATGGGCCAGATGGATGGGCCCGCGGCTGGATTGGTAAAGGGCAGAGAGCTCCAGTCCGACTCAGACGCCAGCAAGGTGGAGGTGGAGTACTGGTTTGGGCTGGTATCATCAAAGATGAGCTTGTGGACAAGATAAATAGTAAAGTGGAAAACTGCTTAGCAGCAGATCTATGAGATCTATGGATGCAGTTTTCCACTTTACTATTTATCTTGTCCTATCCATGCACTGCGCTGCTATTTTCCTCCTCTGACATGTGAACCGAAATCAGTTGATTCTACTGCAAGTGCAAGAACCGATAAGCGGGACTGATAGGCAGGCAGATTAACAATTCCAAGGAATTGGACTACTGGGAACTAGTTTTCTGCAAAACCGGTTCTCTATCCCCTTCCCTAGTTGTAAGCCAAAATGCTTTGGCCTGATCAAAGCACATCACGCGATAAGGTTAGCCCATTACAGTAATATCTATAGCAGGGGTGAGGGAAGTTTTCCTTGGAGTGTATTTCATCTACTACTAATACCACAGCAGAATAGACAGTTCTCAACATGTGAGCTGGTTCTCAGGATACACCAAGATATGTAAGTTGTGGTTTACATATTCCCTTGGCAAGTTAAAGTTTTGTGGTTTGATTGAAGCTAGACCCCCTAAGCCTTTTATGGCTGTGTCGGCCAGTGCATCCGATGTAACTCCACTCTGACAAATAAGAGGAGCTACCACCAGTGGCAATCCCTTGTGACAAGGGAGGAGCTGAATTTTTTTTTTAGAACTGGCTCCACAAAAAAACCTAGCAAGATTACCATCATTCAAGCCAAGAAGTTCAGTTAAAAACAAAAGGCATTTTAATGACATTTCCCACTGAAATGCACTTATATTTAGTCGGTATAAACCAAAAGCTCTAGGAAGAAGAGACATTTACAGCAAAGAGTCAATACCCACCGACGTTATTATGATTGCACTAAAATTCCAAATTTGATTCAACAGAAATGAAGTGAAACAATTGTACACCCATTTCGTCATGGTAGGCGGTCTCTTCAGTGAATATGCAAGGGAATGCGTTTTAATAACAGATACAAAGTTATTTGCTGGAGTAATCATCCAAACCTAATGTGGCTGGATCAGTAGCTGGAACAGCTCATCGCTAATGCTGTGCTGTGTTCGGGTGAAGAAGATTAAGGTGAGATGAGGGTGCAGTAGTAGCAGTGAAAAAAGGCTTTGCAGTTGCTCACAGATGGAGGATGGCTGGACCTGAGGGGACCGGGACGCGAGGGGTTTCCAACCCCATCACATTTACCCCCACCCCTCTAGCAGAAGATAATTGGCTGAGTTTATAGCCTGTCTTGTCTCCAGGTTTGATGTGTGTGCCGGGGCCAAGTTAATTAAATCCTCTGATTAATCTGCACTGCAGTGAGTTCCTTCTCTAAAAGCAAAGTGGGAGAAAAAAAGATTACAAGTGCAGTGAAACAGAAAGGCGTCTGCTGAGACAGACAAACTTTTTAGTTCTTCCTCAGCTAACGACAGAACTTGCCTCGTACCAAAGCTCACACAGAGTCCAGATGAGAGCATTCCTGTCCACAAGAAAATGGCCAGATCACATAATTCCACATGAGCAGACTTTAAACACACCACTGACAAGTATGCAAAAAGCTAACAAATCAGATAAATGCTTTTTCACTGCACTGCACACATGCTACTTTATCTTCATGCTGGAAATAGATAATAAACCTGCACATACTTGGCTAGAAAACCAATCACAAAAAAGTGGCTTAGTCAAAAAATGAAAACACAGAAGGTTTCTCTTTCACCGATCATCAGATCATTTGCTTTCCATTTATTTATTTTTAGGTTTTCATATGACCACAAGACATCTTGATGTGCAAATCAGAGTACAGCTATGACTCCCATAACTGTAGTTCCACTTGATAGATAAAACATCAACAGATGCTGCCTCTCTAACAGCCTACAGCCCTCATACTATCTACCTATTTGTTACTCCTACAATGGGCTAATTGACGTGAGGCTTGTCACTGCGACTAGAGGCCAGGCTTATAGCATCCAGTTGATACCAGCACAGGCACATTCATTCATCCTCTCTCCCTACACTGCACACGGGTCTACCAATGGTAGCACACTGGGTTCAGAGGGCTTTGCCTTTGACTGCAGTGCATTTGTTCCCTGTTTTTCCTTCTAAAAGTCTGCAGTGAAGCTGGACTGAGCAAAACGCACACCAGAGGTGGCAGCTAGAGAGTAAATGATGTAGTAAGCAGAGGGAGAGAGGCAGAACTACAATGTGATGCGACATCAGAGAATGAAAAATGGTGGGATGAAATGACTGAGGGGTAGAGAAGAAAGAGATGGAAGTATGGGAGGAGCAAGGGGGGGGGGACAGAGGAAAAAAAGGAGGTTGGGGTATTTGTCATGCTGAGGCTGTAGAAGGCTAGCTGCAGACAGAGGCTGGGCCATTTAGAAGCTGCTATGTGTTGCATCAGGAATAATTCGAATGGCGGCCGTGGCTGTCTCGCAAAATAATAGAACATAGGGGAAAGGGGAAAAAAGAAGAGCATGAGAAATGAGAAAAGCTGAAATTTCTGGAAAAAGCACAAGCGGGAATTTAGCTTTCCTTAGGAGACACAATGCTTTCTGGAAACAACAGAATTCAAACAGCCTGTCATCTGCACAGGTGGTTGCAGGCTGCAGGGAGGCTGCAGCACGTTGAGGATATGCCAATATTTGTTTACTGGTAATTATTAGCTTAATTCATTATGTCACACATGTGAACAGAGCAAAACTAAAGGCCAAATTAGCATTAGACGGCAACAGGGGAAAAGTACCAACAGGAGAAGAAAGCTCTTTAAGTGATCTACTTTATATTTGCCGATTAATGAACATAGACAAAGCCAATAATGACCAACATGGTCCATAATACTAAGAGCAGTACACATGATCAAATCGCGAACAGAGTGTAAGTCATCTACTACCAACACAACCACAACATGTTCTTTGTATTGTGACAAACATAATACGAACATAAGGCTTTATCCTCTCTCAGGAAACAGTATAGCAGTTCAGACCATCCTGTAGTACAACTGGAAGTGTGGAACAAGGCTTAAAAAAAAACACACCAGCAGCAACCCAGGGGAAACACTATGCACTAGGGTTGGGCGATTGGACGAATATATCGACTATCAACAATAGCCAGCACGATAGCCTATCGCCGATAGTTTTTACAAGGGCAATTTAATTATTTATTTGCCCATGAATAAGTTTGCTATTAATGATGGAGCTAATAGAAGCAGTCAACAGGAAAAAATTAACTGCACCCTCTTTCATCTGCGAGTGAAATGCACCCTCCTCAGAGTGCGCCCAAATGCTTGTTGATGGAGCTGCAGAAGCTGGTGATAGCCTAGCATACTCAGCCGGATGGTGGACACGTACATGCTCATGCAAGTTAGCCGTGTTTGAGTACTTTGCTCGCACTATACGTCTGCACAAGTGACACACCGCTTTGGTTACATCCTTAGGTTTACCTCTTTCATCTCGTTTAAAGCCAAAGAAATCCCAAATTGGCGACTCTATTAGGGCTGCCACAAACAATTATTTTGATAGTCGACTAGTCACCGATTATTTTTGCGATTAGTCAACTAATCAGATCATGCGTCCATTGGACTATATAACTATCATTAGCTTACAGATTTAAGTGTTTAAGGTATGTGCTAACTAAAAACAAAGACAAGATATTAGTTTATAAAATTTTAATGAAATTTGCAGATTGTTTCGGCAGAGTTTAATAAACTCAGCCGTCTGCTCCTTGCTATCTAAAATATAACAGGACACCGGAGTATATTCTCGAGCATCTCACACTTCTGATAATCAGTTGTCTGCTTGACATTTATTCTGCTGTGTAAAAACTATAACTTTAATCTCAGCCAAACAATTTACTCAGGAACAAATAAAATACTGAAAAAAGCCAAACAATAACATTTTTAAGTTATCTAAGTGACTTATATATATCATGTTTAACCTGAGTAGCGAAAGACGGTGGTGGGTTTGAAAACGATTTGCCGGGAGTCCAGTGTTCTCACCGGCTCTAGTGAGCCTTGAACCCCAGCTAGCTATCGAGCTAGTGGGTAACAGACGTCTCGGAAAACGTCGGAGCGCTTTTGAAAATATGTGGTGTCTTGATAAACTGAGCAGATATTTGAAATTTACACAGCTACATTATTGCCTGAAAATATCTTAAACGTTTATTTTGTGACCCAGAAAGAATAATAAGAGTAATATTAAAACTAATTAGCTGCCGCCATTGTTGGAAACTGAGCAGGGCCGCGCTATGAATTCTGGGATAGGTTGGGCCACGAAGTATACACCCGACCCATCCTTCCAATTTGGGGAAATGAAGGGCGCATTTGTCGGCCGCATTTGTCGGAGTTTTTGAATTTGGACAGTCTTTGTCATGTCGCTGTAACGTAATCAGCCTACAAATGCGGGCACAGGAGGATGTGGTTCCTGAATTTGGACACAGCTACGATACCGGACACTGCTTCTTCTTTTTCGGGGTTTAACGGCAGCTGGCATACTTGTACATGCAGTGCTGCCATCTTCTGTTTCAGTCTGTTATTACACTCTTACACTCTACTACTTATTCTTATTATACTTATAGGGGGGCAGGGATAGCTCAGTAGGTAAAGCGGTTGCCCCATGATCGGAAGGTCAGGGGTTCGAATCCCCTGAACGGCTACCCTGAGGTACCCTTGAGCAAGGTACCATCCCCACACGCTGCTCCCCGGGCGCTGCACTGGTGGCTGCCCACTGCTTCACTGAGTGAATGGGTTAAATGCAGAGAAGAATTTCCCCACGGGGATCAATAAAAGTGTACATTATTATTATTCTTACTCTTTTGGGATAAATGGTAAATGGCCTGTATTTATATAGCGCTTTGCTAGTCCCTAAGGACCCCAAAGCGCTTTACATATCCAGTCATCCACCCATTCACACACACATTCACACACTGGTGATGGCAAGCTACATTGTAGCCACAGCCACCCTGGGGTGCACTGACAGGGATGACTAATCGTGGCAGCCCTAGACTCTATTTTTTTTTTTTGTGCTGTCAGCGTTAATGCGCAACTAACGCGATTATCAATTAACTCATCTGGAGCGCTGACTGAGTCAAACATCTTCTGTTTCAGTCCGTTATTACACTCTTAAATCCTACTACTTATTCCTGGGTCTTTTGGGATCTTACAAAGCTTCAAACAACGCATCGACTATAAAATTAGTCATCGACGATTTTGTTGTTTCAGCAACATTAAATTTAAAAACTGTACTTTTGAGTTAAAATATATATTTATAATTTTAATAAATGACAAATTAAAAAGGCATGAACATGTTTTTGTATCGAAAAAATATTGAACCGTGACACCAAAGTATCGAACTGAACCGAACCGTGAATTTTGTGAATCGTTGCACCCCTACTGTAGACCAGCGGTCCCCAGCCCCCGGGCCTCGGACCGGTACCGGTCCGTGAGTCGTTTGGTACCGGTCCGCATGAGTTGAGGCTCAGGTGTGAAATGTATCGTTTTCAGGGTTTTTATTGGTTTTCAGCGTTATTTTGTTATCGTTTTTATCGTTAACTCGGTTTTTCTGGGTCTTTTCGCGTGTGTTATGAATAAATCTTCTTTTTTTCGGTACCGGTACTAGTTTTATTTTGTTGTATTTATCCGCGACACCTTAAAGGCCGGTCCGTGAAAATATTGTCGGGCATAAACCGGTCCGTGGCGCAAAAAAGGTTGGAGACCGCTGCTGTAGACTATGCCATTATTTCCCCCTCTGGCACACAAACTGAAATCAGCAGACTGCAGCGCAAGTGCAAGTGGAACTGATAACTGGAATCTAACAATTCCAGAGTATTGAACTACTGGGAACCAGTTCTATACTGGTTTTCCATTCTCATCCATTCTGCAATAGGATTTGTGCTAGTGAAGGATACTAATGATTGACATATGATAGAGGGAGAAACAGGGGTGGACAATACAGCCTTTACATTATATTACAATATTTCAAAGAAATTTGCAACACTATTTCTAATAATATAGAAAAAAAGCCCTAAAAACGTGTGTTTTGCCAGCATTTTATCAGCTTATTAAAGGGAGCAACATTTAGCAGTGCAAACAAAATGAAGGGCATTTTCCATCCTTCTTTTCTGAAGAGTTACTGTCATTGATCACAGACTGCTTAATTGAAAGTCTGAATCTATTGCTTTAAGGTGCCAGAAGAAGCAGCAGCAGAATTATAGAGCAATAATAGCTTTATACCAAATGTAAACACAAAAGTAGTTGTAGTAGTTTCCTGTGAATTTATTACATATTGATTATTAAATATTACAACTTATTAGTAACTATAACGCTACATGACTGCTTAACACTTAAAGTAAATTATATATGAAAAGTAAATTATCTTTATCTGGTAACTTTTCAGGAGAGTGTGGAATATTATCATAGGGTGGAGTGTTTTAACTAGCTGCTTATAGCCCTCCTTTACCGTCATGCATCAGTGATTTCCATCCACTGTTTGCACTTCCTGTCATACGCAAGGTAACAAGTGAGTACTTCAGTGATGCTTAGCTGAGATATTTGTTTAGTTTTGGGTCACACATCATCAGCTGCGTTTATTTCATTCTTGCATTTGACTGAATTGTCAGAGATGTTTGTTGTTTCCACCTTTAGGAACTGTTCTTATTTTGAAAATAACTATGCTTGATTGGATGTTGAAGTAGCTCCATTTTCAGATGCTAGATTGTCATCAAAAGCTCCCCAACGTTTCCGAGCTTGTCTCGTGGTTGTCGCTGCACGATGTCGTTGCAGCACTGATATCCAGAAATGTAAGTTTTGTAAGTTTTACATCACATAATAATTATACCTGTGTTATAACAGACAATATTATATGGCACAGCACTGAGAAAAGTGTTAAAAGATGACCTATAAATCCAGAGACAGAAAGCTAATATCTACAGTACATGTGGTAGCATTGTAGTTTAATGGCTTGAGTTAAGAAACTTGCCTCACTACTAGAGCCATGTCATATGTGAAATGGAGTTAAGATCGATAATGAGTGCAAGGCTCTCTGCAGATGGCCGTCAGCTTTCAAATTTACGTGTCCACAAAATTCTCAGGAGTTTACAGGCTTTTAGTTTTTAATGCACCAACTACCCATGTGCCATTCAAGCAAACAAGCAAAGAACTAGAACAAGAATGACTACCAGTCCACAGCCATCATAATTCAAGGTATAAATGAAGGACTAAAGAAATGACCTCAGATCCTCAGTGTCATTACTATTCTTCACCCCTATAATTTCTGCCTGCTGATGCCACTAAGGGAAAAAATAAAACAACAAAATGATTAACTGTCTTTGCCTCGCTGATTTGAAAAGAAATATTTTGGGGTTAAGAACTGTCTATGGGCTAAAAGGAGAGCTCTTGGCCCAATTTCTAATTATAGCTGTAATTGTTTAGTAACTAACAGTTAATTATTTGAAAAAATATTACCAGATTAATCATAAAAATCTCCAGCTGAATATTTATGCATAAAAGATGAATTTCATAGGGTTTCAATTACCTCTCCTATACACCGTTGAAAACATTTAAACAGGGTGTGCTATTTTTACGTACGCAAACACATAGAGATTATTTTATCTATAAAAAGTTAAAAAGACATAACTATCTCACAAATTTAACAAATTTTCTCACATTTTTATATATATTCTGAAAGTCTAAGACTCAGAGATAGCACATTTCTAATGACAAAGTAGCAAATTCTCAAATTTGACAAGTTGGACAGTGAATATTTGGCATGTTGATTAACTAAATGTTTTAAATTATTAACTGATTTTTAAACTATTTGTCCTTTTTCCAGGACTAAATTAATAAAATGGAAGCTCATTTTTACAATGTGTTTAATTCAGATAATACATATTATACAGCGATTTTTTACATGTCTCCACAGACACACTTGGATATCAAAAAAACAATCGACTGTTAAGGCCTTTTTGTTGTTCTACTGTTTCTTCCTAAGCAAGACGGTTTGCTTCATACTCGCACTGTGCCCAGTGTGTCAGCTTGTAACTTATCAAGGTATGACCTCCTGCTTTTTCCTCCTCTCCTCCCTCAGCCAAGGTCCTGTCCAGATAACTGAATGGCTCATCTGGAGGTTGAGAGGAGCGAATAGATTGTCCTCATTTTTGATCCCTGTACTGATCAAGTTACAATATAACATGAATCATTAAACCCACAAAATAAGAAAAGCAATTTCATTATATTATATTAAAATATAGCAGTGTCAAACATTTCTACTGAACACAAAGGATTCAACTGATTTAAAAGACATTATCAAAAACTTGCGATTTAATGGATGTTCCAGTGTGAAAATTCTACCTGGTCAACAACACCGTGCATCTCTATCATTACTGGACTGGCTGTGATGCATCAGAAAAATGCAATCAATGTCTAAGTACCAAAAACTGGACTTCTTCCATTGGATACATGACCCTTGCATCAAAAGTCCTGGCATCAAGGGTCAGTCCTTGTAAAAGAAATGGTTTCCCTTTTCATAACAGCTCTATAAAAGAAAGGTTTTAATTACTCATCCATATAAGTACCAGTAAGATAAGATACCAGTAAGATGTAAAGTCACTAGGACTCTCCTGCTTATTCTCGCCTTTGAACTACACGTCTCAAGCAGTGCTTAATTATTAGTCTGTTAGTTAGTTAGCAAGTATCCATGTCCAATTATGCCCAGTGGGCACTACTACTTTTTCAAAATCTCTTTCACACATGAACCAAGTCCCAAACCAAGGTACCTACCAACATGACTTTTGTTTACTATTACAATTTTAAATATCAATAAGCTATGCTAAACTAACCACAACCACACTCCATCAGCACCTTTCATCCCAGCTCTTCCCAGTTCAATCAAAACCTGAATTAACTTATACGTGGTGGCTGCGCTATAGCCAGTCTGTTTTTTTTTCAGCTCTTCCCCTTGGCTTAGCCTCTTTCTCTAAGTTGTTCAGGCAGCATGACGGGCAGCCTGCTGCCTCCTGTATCTTTAAGAAAGCCTCTGTGCCCATGTTGTTACCAGGGCAACTAGTGAACAAACTGCTTCTGAGGCAATTTCCAGTCTAATAATAACTAATCGGTCTAAATGAAAAATTGCCACAAAGACACAGCCCTGTGCCCACAGAAACTGGGCCACGTTTGAGTCACTGGGATTCGGCTGGGATTTCTGAAGACACATAGCTGACTGCTGAGCCCAGCTGCAGCCACAATGGAAGGGCATTGTGTTCTGTGTCCTGCTTTACCTCCAAGTCTGGGTAAAATGTGTCCTGCTGCTTGTTGTTGTAGTACAGATTATGGAATTGCCATGCAGCACCTTCTCCACTGGGCCTGTGATAACCATGGAGACACAACTGACAGGCTATTATGGGAAAATATGCTAATGTGAACACCAATTGTTGGCGTTTACCTAAAATAAGAAAATTAAGGAGGGGTGTGGAATTTGAGGGGCATGCAGTTATGATCATCAGCTCTAACATGATTTGAAATCCTACTCATGGTGTCATGTGTGTGAATATCTGAGAGCAGAGACCACAGGTTAGCACGGTGCTGCTCCTCCTCTTGGAAGAGATAAACAGCCACATAAATAAAGACACCCCCTAAATAAAATCCTTTTTTTGGCAAGCCTTTAATAACCTTTTGCAGCATGGCTTTGGCATGTCGAGACATAGAAAAGGAAGGAGGGGGAAAGAGGGAGGATCTGTTGATATGTAATGACAATGACGCCCTTTAGAGAGAGAGAAAAAAAAAGAAACAGCTGATGCATTCTCAAAGAACCCCACAAAAACACATCCCGTCTCCGATACCTTTATGGAAGTCATGGGAGGTTGTCGGACTTACCATTTCGGGATTTAGCCGTGCTAAAATGGCGAAGGTGGACAGTCTGTCACAAGAGCATTTGGTTCTGAATGAGTCGACAAGCACGGTTTTGCAGCCCCTGGCAGACCAGGATCCCAGCAGAGAGGAGCTGCACGAGAGAAACACGCGCGCGCGCGCGCACACACACGTACACACAGAGAGAGACACACACACAAGCACAAAGAGAAAAGCGATGCGGTGAATATAAGAGAGCCCCGGCAAATTAAAGAAAGCAAAGAAAAAAGAAAAAACGGCGGTTCAAATCCCACCGCGTTATCCCGGCTCTTTAATCCACTTTACATCTCTGCCGCTGCAGCAGGCACGCGCACACAGCGGACTGGAGGCGACGATGAGGCGCTACAAGGCGGCGTGCTGCAGCTCTCAGCCCGGACACATTACAGAAACACACTGCCAACACTCACATCTGAACCACTCGGGATCATTATCATTATTATCATCGTTGTCCTTATTATTATCATTATTATTATTAAAAATAATAATAATAATAATATTAATAGTGACGTGTTGTTTCAAGTGAGCTAAATATTAGCCATTACAATATTGTGCTATATGTACTATGCACAATGTATATACAGTAGAGTTCTTTATTTAATGTAATTTTTTTTTATCATAATGTTAAAATTCCCATGCATGCCTCATATAAAAAAGAGGCAACAAATTATGCAATTTCTGATGGGAAACTGGTGCATGCTGGGAAAGCAGCGCTGCAGACATGGAAACATGGCGTGTTGATCAAGATCGCTGTTAATTAATACAGCGATCAGTGCCCTATGACGGTGGATCAGTGGCAAGTTTGGAAACAACTGGAATTATTTTAATACCTAACGTGAAATACGTTTGTATTAAGTTATATTGCGGCTCATTCCTGTCTACAGTGAATGCCTGCTGCGTTAATGTTTTTTTTTTTCTTTTTTCTGGCCCTATTGTTTAACGATAATACAATTTGAAAGCCTGTTATTAAAAAGTACACCAAAGCATGAGCAGAAAGCAGTGCCACTATCATGGAAATCTGGCCCAGTGATCAATACCACTGCATCTTTTGTAACATAACATAACCCAGTAACATTAATGAGTCACAGCTCTTCACAGTTGACAGCGGACCAAAGCAGAAAGAAAAATAAAGAAAGAAAACTGACCATTACATGTATATCAGTTACACCTGCTTATTTCCTGCCATGGCTGTTCAGAATGCCTGCTGTGGAAAAGGGCCAGTAAAGTAGTAGCGACGAAGTATTTTAATGTGGAATAGCTGATATAGAGTACAGGTGGGCACACCAAGAGTAATTTTTTTTACACTAGCATAAAAACAGAAATGTATATGTTATTCTATCATACTGCAAAAATATGCAAAGAGTGGCATTGGTGTAAGTGTTGGGAATACATTTATTCTAAATGTGAACTTAAAATATATCAGTTATTTTTTTAGCAGCTTGTTTGTGGGTTGCTCTGCCATCCTTTTTAATCCTGTAATGGTTCTTGGGTTGCTCAGCAGTATGGTTTGGTTCCAACTTCTATTCGCAATTTGAAGCACCAAGCCTGAGAGTCACATTAGCAGTAAAAGTTAGGGACTTTTATCCAACAGCAACCATAAAATGGCCATGGCATAATGTTACCTGCACCTTGTTTGACAGAATATAATGGTATGCTTCAGATCATGAGCTGTTCCTCTCCCTATTTTTCTCCTCCTATCATTCTGTTACAAATAAATCTTGGTTTAATATATAAGAGATCTGCTCTTCAGAGCTCTTTTAGATGTTTTCAGGTGAAGTCTAATATACACCTCTGTATTTACATTCCTGAAAGGATGAAAGTGTCTTAACTAAATACTTTGATGACACACTTACCTCTTCGAAAGTGGACTTGACTTGGTTAAATGTTGTGGGAGGGGTTATTTTAACTTGGAAAGAATTCTGTGATCATCCACTTTAGTTTTCTCTTGTCTGGGCCTTTTAGTGTTGCTGAGTTGACCAGTTAATTCCATCTTTTTAAGACTGTATGAGATTATGGATTTGTTGACATCTAAAGTTTCTTCTACTGCAAACACTGTTTCTAACAGTTATACTCTTGGTTCTGTATGATGTCACAGGGAAGGATAGGGCAACACGTTCTCACTCGTGTTGGATAGGGAGACACACAAGCTCAACCCACTTATTTTTCATTTTGAACATGCTAGTGTCAAAAGGCTGATGTTTTGCTGGTCAAATCAAAGCAGTCTGACACACTCTAGCTTCACGGTTTCATAATTTGACATCTCTGGCAATTAGATAGCAAAACTCCATTTGACCAGGCTCCTGACAAAGCCCAGCCTTATGTTACCCTGCTTCAGTGCACACAGAAATTTAGACACAGTCAAACTGAAGAAAAAGCAGCTGAATGTTAAGAATGATGAACGGAAACCAAGCACCAAACTACAGCTGTCAATTGGCAGAAAATAAATTGAGACCAATATCAATAATTATTGATTGTTTAAGTTATTTTTCTTTTCTTTTTTTACCTCTTAACATTCCATGTAGCATTTCTGTAAAGAAAGGCCAAAATCCCTCCTGAAAACCTGCCAACTAAGTCATGTTTTCCTTGAGGATTAAATACTAATTTCACTCAATAGCATACAAATCAATTTAGAACTTACATGTAATGTGTTTTTTTGGTTTTACTTTGAGTTGATATTCTCTCCCCAATGAAATAAAAGTACCATAAATATTAGAAACTGTTCATTTCTTTGTATTTAAATTTATAAATTTTAAGTGAATGTCCTCATATGTGGATGTCATTTTTATCAGAAACAAAGATCAGGTAAAAAAAAAAAAATCAGGTAATTCTTTGTTTTTACATTCATCAGGTCCCAGTCAGCCAAATATCAAAGAGAAATAAAAGATGCACGCTATGAAAGCGTTTGGGTCTTAGGAGGTTAAAGCTGGATTTAAAAAAAACAAGTGTTTTAAGTTACAGTTATTAGAGCACAAGTAGCACCATTTTGTGTGAGTACAGAATATGACGTCACTGGGTCGGTTAGTGGCAACTAAATGGCAAACAAGGAAGTTGATTTAAAAAAGGAGTTTGTGGGGATCACTTTGGTGTTGCAGCAAAAAGTTTTTATGTTAAAAACTGAGGAAAGATTGTTCAGTTTCACTTTTTTTCCCCCAAGCAAAAAGTGGTTCTTCAGTGTTGCCTAGCTACTCTGAAAGGGGAAAAGCCACTAGTTAGCAGTAATGTTTTTGTTTGCAGAGAACTTTATAAATGGGGACCGTGTGGAGGAGAGTGTTTGAGTCAGGTTCACTGGTGGTTCACCAGGATGACCAGCTGACTGTCACTGTCCCCCGTGTTTGTTTTCTTTCCTTGTCAGATCCGGTGTACAGACAGAGGCACAATAAGGCACAATAGCTGGCACAGCATATGTCCACAAAATGTGATCAGGACTACTTTCAATGTGTGACTTAACACCCAGTTATATAATAAATGTATTTTTTCCTGAGAAGATGCTGATGGATGTTGATTGTGCTTAGGTAAATTGTGGTTTAATGTGATAACCTGTTAATTTGTTGCATTGCTTAGGAAAAGATGGTCTTAATCGCAGTATAACTGGGAGTTAAATTAGTACTAAATAATGCTGATCTCATCTTTTCGACACATGTTCTGACAGATGATTGCGTAGCTGAAAAGTTCCCTCATACTGAAACTGGGCTTTTGTCACTTGGTGGTAGCTCTGCCTTTCCTTGTGAAATGGAATTCTCAAAACCACGGCTTCTGTTGTGTGTACAAGCTTATGTAGACTGAATCTGAATGTACTGTGCTTTTATGGTTGCTATTACTCCTTTAGGCCAGAGATGCCACTGTGAAACAGGCAAATGAGGAGGTTAGAGAAGAAGTGGAAGAGTGTGATGTAATCACTTTAACATTAAAGTGTGCCTAACAACGAGCCATTGTGTTTATATACAAACACAACATCTTCCTCATTCAGTAATAATGAAAACAAACATACAATTGTGAGACAAACCAAATGTTATCATCATCATCATATTTTCACTGTTTGTCATGTACCCCCACGTGCATTCAGCTGCATTCAGTAGAACTAAAATAACCCTTACACTAGACCTAATTACGGCAACCCTTAAATACTTGCAACACCATTAGGTCTGGTGTTCAGGCACCTACTTTAGGGCATAAATAAAATAATATTATTTGTCATGTAGACATT
The DNA here is from genome assembly GCF_964374335.1 of Astatotilapia calliptera. Taxonomy (NCBI): domain Eukaryota; kingdom Metazoa; phylum Chordata; class Actinopteri; order Cichliformes; family Cichlidae; genus Astatotilapia; species Astatotilapia calliptera. Next base: position 4,573,450 of record NC_137432.1, on the reverse strand, counting down.
TTAAAAATGTAGCTATTTGCTGAACTGTCCAGAACCAGATTTTGCTCCTACATAGATCATCCTTGTAAAAGCACACTATATTTTCTTAATGCTGGCATTCACCTTACTATCCATGTGGCCAGTTCTTGGCAGAGGACACTGTTCCATGCAGGGCTGCTGGACCAGCACCTAAATTATCCAATTAGACAGTGGGGGCAAAACTGTCCGCAGGCCATGGTGCGGCTCACAGAAAGACTTAATCACATCATCTGCACAAAGAAACTGCACTCATTCCTAATATATTGGATTTCTGTTAGAGGTGATGTGCTAATGTCAGCACTGAGTCACCTCCTGAAGCTAACACATAAACAAACAAATACACACACACACACACACACACACACACACACACACACACACTCTCTCTCTCTCTCTCTCTCTCTCTCTCTCTCTCTCTCTCACACTCTCATTTGTCCTTTCACTTTATTGGAATTTATTCAGCATACCTATTTGCCATACAATAACAGACACACTGTAAGCCACAAATGTCTGCGAGAGAGTTTATTTCTGATTTTAAACATCTCTCTTTAACTGTGCGCATTTAGCATGTGGCCAAAATGCAGCCTTGTTTCTCTCTCTCTTTTTTTTGTGGAATATTTATTGTACAGTTGACTCATTAAAGGAAGACAAATCTGTGATTGTCACAGATACCAGATCTCAGTCCATACTAGATTCCATTCCATTCTATGCAAAATTAAGCTGTTCTGGAGGCTAATGTGCGAGCAACACAAGACAGTAGATGAATGAGGGTTTCCAAAGTTGTGTACAACTTGGATGGATCACTTTGAAGGTGCCAGCTGGTCATTCGCAGACATTCCTGGCTCCAGTTCAGCCAGGTGACCTTCTACTGTATCTACTAGTCATATGTAAGTTAATGGTGTTCTTCACTCTCACTGGTAATGTCTTCAGTCATTTGCTGGAAAGTTTATTACAGGTCCTGCAAGTTCCAACCTAATTGGCTCTGGGAGAAAAAGTAATTGCTCCCTTGGTACAATGGAATTGATTTGCTACATAAAATTAAATTTACCTGTGATTTACTACATTATTTGGAGAGCTGAGTTCAATTTCATTGACAGTTCACTATAGTTGACTATGCTTGACTATAGTTCTTGTTGCTCACAAGAACCATCAACAACCAGCTGATAGGTAAAAGGGCAGTTACTTTTTCACACTACATCAGATAGCTTCAAATAGCTATTTTCCCTTGATGAATCAAATAATTAGAAAATTATGTTTTGTACATACTCAGGTTGTATTTGTCTAATATTAAAATTTGTTTGATGATTTGAAACACGTGTGTGTGACAACTATGGAACAGAATAAGAAATTAGGAAGGTAGGGCATTTTTCACAGCAGTGGATACATTAGCTTAAACCTCTGAGGACTAAGCTATCATAGGCTGTAACCGTTCCATATTATTTTCTTTGTTCCCTGATTGCCAAGACAATAGAGATTGTCAGCCACCAGGAACAAATTAGACTTCTTGGTTGCAATGCCAATCAAACTCTCACTACAATTGCAGTGGGACTGGAAATAACTAAAACCAACTAAAGCTAAGTATAAACTACAGGCACTTATAGCACACAACTGTGCTCCATGCTATACTCGGGGCATACTGGCTGTGAACGGAGGAACAAACAGTTGTTACCTTGCTGTATTTGTTTCAGTACCAAAGGTAACAATAACACTTCAAGTAGGTTGTCCAGCAGAGTATTAGACAGTCACATAAGCAAGGAGAGTTTTCCTCACTCCCAGGAGGTCATTGGTGATTGGATTAGGGCTAACAATGTAGCAGCATCAACTCTCCTTTTCATGTGTGGCATAACCAGGGTACACCCCAACTGTCTCAGGTAGATCTGGTGGTGTTTCCAATGTTCTGATAACTTCCAGGCTGGGACGTTCCATATCACCATGATGAATGCAGCAGTGGAGTCATTCTTCAAAATAACTGACAGAGCGTCCTTACCCTTATTGATACTGCATAATACTTTAACTGAGGAGCCATGGCAAAAATTTGAAAATTAAATACTTCCATTTATTAAAAGTGAATAGGCAAAACTGGGTACTTCTGACTGGATTAACAGTCAGAAACAGAAAACAATAACGTGACATTATGAAGAATAACAAGGTTTTAAAAACTGAATAATAGGGAAAAAAAACATTTGTGATATATGACAAAAAAAATACAACTCTGGGATCTGCACAGACGGCAGTGTCATTGCTAATGTTTATACCTGTACAGCCACGTTAACACAATGTGCATTTACATTTCTTGGGAGCTGCATATCAGATAGCAGTGCAGATTACAACACAGAGCTTCAAAATGGTTTAGGTTACATCTGTGTCTTCAGGCTACTTCTTGTTGATATGTTCACATAACAACTGGATCTGGTGTCAATGACATTTGTGGTTGTACTTGTTGTGGTGTCTTAAGTGGCCAATTAATAAAAAATTTAAGAAGTAAAAGATCTAATCTGAAACTTCTCTGTTGCAGCGCCGATGCTTTGGAATAACCTTCCTCTCCATATTAGACAGGCTACATCAGTGCCAGTTTTTAAATCATTATTAAAAACCTATTTTTACTCCCTGGCTTTTAACTCTGTGGGTAACTAACATTTTTATTTTATTTGTTTTTTTTTATTGCTATGTCTGGTTTTATTACTATGTGCATATTAGTAATGTACAGCACTTTCGTCTACCAGGTGTGTTTTTAAAGTGCTATATAAATAAATGATGATGATGATAATCTATACAGACCATATACATGCCATACACAGGCTGGCATGCTTAGAACACGCTTGATTAGCATGTTCTGACTATAAACACAACAGTGTGTTCCCTGTAATGCAGTCTCTTTCTATTCAGAGACACATGTAAATAAATATGCTGCCTACCCCTATCCACTAATCTTCACCTTCCCTTGTATTACAGTAATTGATGAAAACTCCAGCCCAACATCTCTGATGAATTGAGGCAGCTGCTCAACATCAGCATCAACTCTGTAAATTAACTGAGACGGCAGGGTTGATTTGTATGGTCAAAAGCAAGGTTAGTGTTTATTGGCTACAGTCTGGTAAACAATGTTTAGCCAACACACTAAAAGCTCTTTCCTCTGATTTAAAAAAGAAAAAGAAATAAAATCTTTTCTCCTGTGTTGCTGTGAATGTTTGAAGGTAAAGCTAAAGGTTTTTTTTGTTTGTTTTGTTTTGTTTTTTGGATATATTGCACAATTAAAACATAAAATGCTCTTTCATTCCAAAAATCTTCAGACTATTAGCTGTTTAGTTTTGTTTTCAGTTCCAGTCTGGTCAGATATAGGCACCAGTCTAGTTTCTGGTTACATTTTCTTTTTTTCAGCACAGAAAATAATTTCCATATTTTATGGAGAAATGGAGAATGTGTTAGCAGAGAAATAATAACTACTGGACAAATAATCTAGCTAGACTATAGACTATATACAGGGAGTGCAGAATTATTAGGCAAATGAGTATTTTGTCCACATCATCCTCTTCATGCATGTTGTCTTACTCCAAGCTGTATAGGCTCGAAAGCCTACTACCAATTAAGCATATTAGGTGATGTGCATCTCTGTAATGAGAAGGGGTGTGGTCTAAATAGTGAGATATCTTGCAGAGGAATGCAGCAGTCTCAAAATTGCAAAGCTTCTGAAGCGTGATCATCGAACAATTAAGCGTTTCATTCAAAACAGTCAACAGGGTCGCGAGAAGCGTGTGGAAAAACCAAGGCGCAAAATAACTGCCCATGAACTGAGAAAAGTCAAGCGTGCAGCTGCCAAGATGCCACTTGCCACCAGTTTGGCCATATTTCAGAGCTGCAACATCACTGGAGTGCCCAAAAGCACAAGGTGTGCAATACTCAGAGACATGGCCAAGGTAAGAAAGGCTGAAAGACGACCACAACTGAACAAGACACACAAGCTGAAACGTCAAGACTGGGCCAAGAAATATCTCAAGACTGGTTTTTCTAAGGTTTTATGGACTGATGAAATGAGAGTGAGTCTTGATGGGCCAGATGGATGGGCCCGTGGCTGGATTGGTAAAGGGCAGAGAGCTCCAGTCCGACTCAGACGCCAGCAAGGTGGAGGTGGAGTACTGGTTTGGGCTGGTATCATCAAAGATGAGCTTGTGGGGCCTTTTCGGGTTGAGGATGGAGTCAAGCTCAACTCCCAGTCCTACTGCCAGTTTCTGGAAGACACCTTCTTCAAGCAGTGGTACAGGAAGAAGTCTGCATCCTTCAAGAAAAACATGATTTTCATGCAGGACAATGCTCCATCACACGCGTCCAAGTACTCCACAGCGTGGCTGGCAAGAAAGGGTATAAAAGAAGAAAAACTAATGACATGGCCTCCTTGTTCACCTGATCTGAACCCCATTGAGAACCTGTGGTCCATCATCAAATGTGAGATTTACAAGGAGGGAAAACAGTACACCTCTCTGAACAGTGTCTGGGAGGCTGTGGTTGCTGCTGCACGCAATGTTGATGGTGAACAGATCAAAACACCGACAGAATCCATGGATGGCAGGCTTTTGAGTGTCCTTGCAAAGAAAGGTGGCTATATTGGTCGCTGATTTGTTTTTGTTTTGTTTTTGAATATCAGAAATGTATATTTGTGAATGTGGAGATGTTATATTGGTGTCACTGGTAAAAATAAATAATTGAAATGGGTATATATTAGTTTTTTGTTAAGTTGCCTAATAATTATGCACAGTAATAGTCACCTGCACACACAGATATCCCCCTAAAATAGCTCAAACTAAAAACAAACTACAAACTACTACCAAAAACATTCAGCTTTGATATTAATGAGTTTTTTGGGTTCATTGAGAACATGGTTGTTATTCAATAATAAAATTATTCCTCAAAAATACAACTTGCCTAATAATTCTGCACTCCCTGTAGACTACTAGACACGTGTTTTTTTTTCAACCTATTTCCCTCTCAGGCAAAACTTCTGTGAAAAGACACTGAAAGACTGTTGACTTCTCAAAGCAAAAGTTGAGATTTGGTGGGAAATTGAAAGCTGGAAAGCTGCCTTCACAGGTCATTGCAAAGATATCTTGAAAAAGATGTTTCCTCTAAATCTGGTTGACAGTGAAAAGACACTTTTCTCACTCAACGCCTCTGCAAACTTCTAACAAGCCAATTGAAACCCACAACATTCACATGTGGGATGAAGTTCTGACTGTCAGAAAACGCTCAGGAAATAAGCTTACTGTGTGGCACACAATAACACATAACCCTACGAAAGACAGTTTCCTTGTAGATAAATCTCTCTCTCTCTCTGTCCCCTGTGCACTGCCTGGATTGACTAAAAAAAGAGCCTATGACTCATGCAATGCCTAGAATTATAAAAGATCAACATGACCCTAAGAGCCTTTATCAAGAACTCATGGGGATGTGGCAAAAAACACTAAAGGCCAACTTTGGCCAGTTGCAAAAGTCACTATCAAGTGCAGATCTACCAAAAGGATGCTCTGTTCCCATTGCTTTTCTATAATGGCCTGAAACCCCTCAGTGAAACCACTGACAAGCCTGGCTATGGATACCAACTGCGGAATAGAGCAATCATCAGTCACCTTCACTGATCCACTAGGATCTACAGAAGGGAATGTCACTGGGACTGGAGAAGTGTAGTCGTATGGTAACAAAGACAGGGAAGGTAGTCAGAACTGAGGGGATTGCAATACCCGAAGGAAACACTGGAGACATTGATGACAGCTACAGATACCTGGGAATCCCATAGGCAAATGGGAACCATGAAGAGGCCGGTGATGAGATACCCTGCTGGGATAATAAGCTGGCCAAAGGAAGAGATAGGAAGCCACTTACATCAAGACAATATACTTAATGAATATCTCAGGTAGCAGAAACCAAAAAGAGAAGAGGAACCATCATAGAAGGACTGGCCCCTGCAATCATAGAAGGACTGGCCCCTGCACAGTATTTAACACCGGCAGACAGAAGAAGTGGCTGATATTGAGAAATCCTACTAGTGACTAGACAAAGGTGGACTGAAATATAGCTGAGCCACTAATCATGCATCAAAGGAACAAGCTCTGAGCACAAAAATCATAGAGGCTGGGATCTACCACACCAGAACCCCAGGTGAATGCGGTGCAGAGACGCCCCTGGGACAATCTCACACATAACGATAAGACGCAAGTTTGGAGCAGGCGGGCCATAAATGGAATGCCATAACCAAGCGTCTGGCATAGTAGAGTATGAGTATGGCTTGGAAGTGCTGAGATCAAAATGGGATATGCTCGTTAGATTGGTAGAGAATGCCTGAGCAAAGATCCTGTGGGGCTTTCAGATACAGACAGATAAACTTGTATCTTCCTCAATGCCTTTTTTGTACGCTCCCAGTTGGCCAGCCTATTCAACCCTCTGAGGTCCAACAACCTTTTAACTCTTATCCTTCCCCCAGAAAATAACACTATAACAATAAGCATGGCGATATTGCAATAAGAAAATAAGTAATGCCTTTTCATTTTTAATTAAATGCTCTCCAGGGTCTTATAAGCCAAAGAACAAAGAAAATAATAATTTTAATTGACAAAGAAGATGCTCAGTTTTTTTTTTTGAAAGTCCACCTGCCCCACTCCACTTTATAGAAAAGCTATACAAACAGGAGAATACAGTGAACAGTGTGTATCACTGGCAGAGTGTCTGAGCTGCCATTCACGGCAATATTATTCTGATGCCAATTAATATTTAGTATTTATAGCACATCAGGAAAACGTATACTGTAAACAAAGTAGTATTAATGCCAACATGTGTGAGACAGGGAGACAGAGACTGCTGATGTTCTTGTTATTGATTCCAGGAGATTGAAGCCTGATGCAAGTGAAGGCCCAGGCAGCTTCAACGCTCTTATCAACATGACAAGGACGTCTCCTCATATTCCAATTTCTCTCCCAAATATTAAGTCATTAATCATAGCTCCTGTCCTAGATAGATTTTAATTTCGCATAGAACGTCTCTTCCCCCAACCCCGCACCCAAACACCACAAGATTGGATTCTTTTGTCCTTTCTGTGTTCCTGCTTTTGTCTCTGTCGTCATTTAAGCTTGCTGAATATGGCGATATCTACGAGGTGATTATGATCAGTTTGGTCAAAATAAAACTCTTATAGATGCTGGTTTTGAGTAGATATTAGACAGATAAAAATGTACCACTATTTATCACATTAAAGCTTGCATTCATAACATAAGAATTTGGCCTAAACAAATTTAGTTTCAGGGCTGTGTGAAAACTGGGAACAGAAATTCTGCACATGAGGCACTGACTTTCGTGCATAAAAATACAATTATTTAGAGAAAGAAGCAGGATTATTTTAATAAGAAAAGTTGTTTCCATGAACTGAAAATGTCTTTTTTTGGCAGGGGAAATAATCAATTTAAGAAGCTGTTCAGAAAATTATTGCAAAATACCGTCATATTAATATGTATACTTTCCTTTAAAATCGGTTTGGGAATAAGACTTGGCAAAATAATCTGCGTGTGCTTTCGTGTTTATTTTGCCCCAGGTTTCTACACACCAAACCAAAATTATTTTTATCCCTTGACTGAGGCGATGAATGTTCTGCTCTCTGTCTCTGTAACACAAGTTTATACACCCATCTAAATGCAAATATCCAAACCTGCATTGCAATAAGGCTACAAAATGTTCGACTCTTTCCTCCTCCCTGTCCACATCTGTCTTTCAGTGCTCACATAGTTTCTTTGTATTTTCCAGTCTTAAACAAATAGGGAATTTAAGACAAGGAACAAATGAGTACTGCTTTGAATCTGCCCGTAGAGGTTGTAAAACCGAACTGTTCAATATGTATCTTTTATTCGTTCTCTTTCCTCCACACTCTCTCCTCTCTCAGTAGACTCTGAGCTGCTCACTATCGTTCATGTTGATAACTGTGCGTGGGTTGCGAGAGGGAGGAAAGCAGTGAGCGACACTTTTAATTTTCCACACGCTACATCAGTGTCGTAGCAGTGATAGCACTGGGTTAATGTTGTCCCAGACAAGAGCAACCAAGCTGTCCAGCATACTCAGCACCTTCCACTGGGGAGCAGCTCACTGACTTTGTCAAGATTAAAAACACTGTGCCTAGCCAAAGAACTTCAGAGGGAGCATGGCCTCTCTAATGACTTGACTTAGGTGCCATGTATTACTATGCATGCGGGTCTGATTTTAATACATGGCATAGCTTGTAACTGGGTGATGCAGTTTGTTTTTTTAATTAGTTTTTAATAATAATAATAATATGCAAACAATGCGCAACGTTCACATTCTGGGCTCTAAATCATTCACCAAAGCCTACGTTTCCCAGATATGGATTAAAAGTTGGAGTATAGTAGAGATTTTCAGAAATATAGTAAAATTTATGATAACTTGTCACTGTTAGCTGTGGTAAAATGTGTCAAAGAAATGGAAACAGAGGGTCCATGTGGTTAGTGAAAAGACCTGAGCAATCACAGAATAACATTAAAAACAAAAAAGATCTTAGTAAATAATGACATAATTGTTCATTTTGGTCATTATTTCCCCAGAGTACCTCCCTTGGGTTGGGGGGGGAGATGGATGGATATTCTTCTTCTTTAGCTTCAGATTATCTTAAAGCTTCACCATAAAAAATATTCACATATATAGGTGTATACATACAATAACCAGCCAATGTGTTAAGTACTGTTCAGCTGCTGTTTAACACAAGTATCTCAGAGCATGGACTCTGAATTTAGGCCTATAGATCTGTGGGAGTTCAAACCAAGAAGGGCGATTCAGGTGACATTGAATATGGTATGGTTGTTGGTGCCAGAGGGCTGGTCTGATTATTTCAGAAACTGCTTATCTACTGGGATAGTATCCAATGAGTGTTAGTTTCTGCTGAAAAATGGCTTTTTGATGTCAGAGATCAAATTAGAAGGGACAGACTGCTTTGAGCTGGAAAGAAGGCAATAATAACCACTCATTACAACAAAGATATGCATAAGAGCATCTCTGATGCATGTAAAACCCTGAAGCAGATGAGCAACACCAGATGCCACAAAGCAAACTGGGGCTACAAAGCTAAATTGTCTCAAACTGCTTTCTTGAACACAACGGTGAGTTCACTGTTCTCAAATAGCCTCCATAGAGCATCTTTGGTTGTGGTGGAATGCATCATGGATGTGCAGCTGAAAATCTTCAGCAACTGCCTAATGCTCTAATTTCAATATGGCCCCAAATCTCTCAGGAATTAAATTGCATGACATCTGAAATGTCCTACACGTCCTACTGAATCCATGCCACAAAGAATGCATTAATATTTAATTATTATTTGATTAATATTAATTAATACGTCTGTGTGTGCTGTCAAATGTCATATCAGAAATATCATGGGCCTTACCTGTCACTCTCATCCCAGGATATACAGGTGTGGTTGGTGGTGCCCTACATAAATGGAGAACAGAGAAACCACATGGTTATGAAAGAGGATCAGTTGCAGCAGCTTTATAGCTGTAAAAAGTTGATTTTTTACTCACGTTATAAAGGTGAGAGAACTCAACCACAAATGGAACAGTGAGGGAAGCAGGGGTGGGCTTGATGGTCACTGACAATACCCTGGAATTGAGGACTGTGCTGTTTCTATAAGAAGAGAAAAGGCAGCACTGTCACCTTTAACTGACAATCTATACTGCAGTGGAAATGCACCCAAAATTTCAAGATACTCAGATGTAGATGAAAGCACACCAATGTTTTGTCTGAAGTATCTAATATATGAAATGGATTCTTCTATAAAAATATTTCATTATAAAAGTGGTAAACTGACAACTAATTTAATATACATAAAACAAAACAAAACCCTGGAAATTAAAGCTAATACAACTGGGAGATGCTACACATGAATGCATGTAATTCATCTAATTCATCCCAAAGTGGGTGTGACAGAGGGCAGAAGATTCCTCGGAATGTCTAGACAAACAAAATATAAATAGATGTATGGAGGAAACATAGCCCTACAAACACAGAAGTGCATTTCAACACTGAAAATTGAGAAAACTAATTTAGCATAGACAAACGGATGAATTGCTATCTGGAAGATCACTGGTCTTACTGACTCCAGTTCTTTGATTTCATCGAACATCAAATGACACTTGACTTTAAGCTAGCTAAAATGATGTCCTTGATCCTGATTAAGTTCACAGTCCTGATATCTTTAAGGCCACTTGGGGAATATGCTGCCAATAATGGCATCCACAGATGACAAAGTCATATTGAAGGCTGTTGTTCAAATGAAATTTGAAAGGACATATTGACATTATCCTTAGTTTAGCAAATATTATGTAGCTGCCACAAAAAGCTAGGCCACTTAGAGTTCATTTAAATACTGATAGTTTGTGTTCAGTTGTATTTTTTATGAGATCCAGACCAGTCATGATTTCTTAATCAACAGGATGATAAGTACCACATTTCTGCTTCAGTCGTTTTACAGCCACTTGCCAGAATCTTTGTGCTCTACTTCAGAACAAATGGATCCAGTAATCCTTCTTTTCCAGTAACTGAAGCACATTGTCTATCAGTATCTTATAACATTTGAGACATTTTATTTTAAATTCTCTATCCCAGCTTAGTATGCATTGCTATTTCTGTTTTTCCATAGCTACTATCAATCATGTGGAATCAGACAATCAGAAAAAAGTGAATAGCTACTGGTAGAACTGACATCGAAAGCTTCCAGTTGGCCAATCATGTTCAACAGCCCGTGCTCTGTTTCCTGATTATTCACATCATCACTGTATCCACAACACACAATCACCCTCTCACCATTTGAAAACACAATCACTCATCTTAAACTTTTGTGTCACCTAGTCTCTCGCTTCAAACTTCTCTCATTTTCTTTTAGAGAGGCATCAAAAACAGAAAAGGAGTAGAGACAAAGATAAAATTGGGAGAAAAAGAAGAGTGAAGAAGAGCGGAAATATAGATCTCAGATGGTGAGGGTCTGCTTGATTTTTCTCTTATTTTATCAATTCATGTGTTTTTAGCGTATTATCATAATACATTACTCCTTCTCAACGTTACTGCAGGCTGTTTCTATTAAAACAAATGTAAATCATCATGCTACCAGCAACTGCAACTTCCCCCCAAGATATGCCTTTACCCCAAAAACAAGACGTACATGGGGCCACCCACTGCGAGAATAGTACTCCTACATTTATTCCTTGCATTCATTTAGCTAGAAGTGCTTACTGTTGCAGCTGATGCTAAAAGGCCTGGCAGCACAGTTTTGCTGCATTGGAACATGGTTAAACGTCTTGAGCATTGTTGTTAAATGGTGTGTGTGCACTGCGTGGCTATAATACTAAAGCAGTTGGATTAATTCAGAATACCTTTCTACACTTTTGATAACTTAAGCTTTACTGGCCATCGCTGACCAGAGGAATTCTTGATAGGGAGTTCTAGCAACATATACTAGGAGAGTTTATCTTATAACTTTTGAAGATTGGACTAACTCTATTAAGGACAGAACTGACTTCAGACAAATGTTTAATTCCACTTGATTCTGTTGTTACCTTACAGCTCAGTGTATGACACCTGAGATAAATTAACCATTTATCCTCCACACTGTTGCAGTTTTTAGTGGTCAGAGAAGCTATTATTCTTCACTGGCAAATTTCCCTTCAGGGAATTTGGCTACGTGGGTAACCTGTGTCAAGGATGTTTCACTGAAATAGCTATGTGTTTGCATCACAGTATGAAAGAAAATTATGGTGCAATTAATGCAATGAGTGTCTTTCTGCCTCTTCCATACCAGAGTTCCGTAAACTAAATCAAACTCTGCAGAGCCCGTTTTAGCTGGAATATTCCAGGATTTGATTTGTGCCTTAACAGGTAGAAACTGAGAAAAATGATCATACACAGAGTCCAATCTCCATCACTGCTAATAACCTGACCCTTTTCTGTTAAGCCTATGTGGTCTTAACACCTTAACCTGAACCCTAAATCTATATGTTGAAGAATGAAAAAAAAAAACAGAAGATTGCTGAGAATTTTTAACTTTAAATGTTTGGGTTTTTTTTTTTTTACATGAATTTGGATATGTCTTTAGTCTATAACAAAGTGGTGAACAGACAAACCCACTTAACACCCCTAGAAACACTAGTAGTATAACAAAAAATTTTTGGATACAAAGTCCAGTGCATGTCTTCAAGTGACTTCACTGACAGACTCATTTAAATCAAATGTAAGTGTTCCCTAAAGAAAAAACAAAATCCCATAGTAATGCGCATGGAGACCCATTCTGACCCTAGGCTAAATAAGCATTTTTCATTAACTGATAATTATTATTTATTAATAATCATTATTTTCTGCCTTCATGATAACTACAAAATGAATATGCTGAACAAAACCATTACATACAACCAAAAACTCGAGGAATAAGAAAAGACAGATGAAACAAAAAAAAAGGAATTCTGAGATGAATGGATTTCATGACAACTTCTGTGCCACCACAACCTCTATCACAAAGTCATATCTATACTGACACATGGAAAGTCTTTTTTTTGTGAAACCCAGTATCCCTGGTTCATTGGTATAAAACATTCTGTTGCATTCATGCAAACCCATTATCAAATTCCCTGTCTGAAATCCACCTCCCCAAATCCCACTTCTTTCAGAAGCAGCCTTGAGAAGTCTTACCTCTGCAGATTGAGAATGCTGCCCAGGTTTCTGTACAGAGCAATGCCAGTTACAAATGTCGAGGTATCATCTGGATCTGCATTAGGAAAGAAACAGAGGTACAGACAAGGATTAACATGGGATTTGGCATATGGGAGGAACTCTAAGAACAAACTTAGGGACCTCCAACGGTGTAGCAGTAAACAATCTTGATGCATGCTCAATCATCCAGATATGGAAATCCCAAAAAGTTCATTCTGTTCATCTGGATGTAGCACTTAAAACGTGTAGGGATCCAGCACCTCCTGTTAGTGAGCAATTCAATCTCTTAGGCAGGTTAATCCATATGACTGTTGAATGGGTTAATTTTTAAGATGTATAAAAGGTCAAATTTGGTGAGAGAATCAATTCTGTATCATCATCTTTACTTTTAGTTTAAATCAATGTCTGCTCTCCTTGAAGTAACCTAACACAAATATTACATTTTGCTCCGTACAGTCCAACAATATGCATCACTGTAAACTGCACCACACTACTGCAAACCAACCAATTTAGCCTACAATAAACTGTCTATCACATCTTTTCATACAACCTTTGAATGACACAAAAGTATAGTATACTTATTATAGTATACTTATAGTATAGCATACAAAGTATACTTAGTATACTTCACTTGTACATTTAACTAGTGGACACATTTTGTGATGAACCGTATAAAAATTGTTTGCATGACTTTTAATTTATTGAGCTGTTTGGAAAGTTGCTACTGAAATGACCCATCACTTAAAAAAAGATAATTTATGTTCAGCTCTGTATCTCCAGCAAGACACCAAAGTACCTTGAATGCAACTTTACATCTTCACCTTGAGTGCATCACAGGGTTAAGCAGGAAAAAGGATTTTTTTTGAGGTTGTAAGTGAGCTGTTTGTTATGCTCTTATTATTGAGCAAGTATCTCAATGCCATCACTGAAAGAAACACCAGGCTGCAGCACATGAAGATTTACCTATTCACACAGACAGTAATATGGATTAACCTGCCTAACAGATTTAATGCTCACTAACTGGAGGTGCTGGATCCCTGTTCTGGATTGTTCCACCCCACTTTAGTCCAGGCCAATGAGACAGGCTGAATGTCTCAGTCTCTGCTAGCACAATGGCTTTTTCTATAGAATGCAGGTCAGCCACGCTGCCTCCACTCCTCCAGCCCCCAGAGCACTTACAGTGGGGCTGGCCTACATGACTACTCAGCTATGAACTCTGTCTCTCACACTGTTAGACACAAACCCACAGATACATGAAAACACACAGAACAACAATCATGCACATGCTCAGACAGATATGTAAAGTTGAAACCAAAGATAATTTTCTGTTAAAAAGTGCAACACACACACACACACACACACACACACACACACACACACACACACACACACACACACACACACACACACACACACACACACACACACTATAAGCTCAAATACAAAATACTGTCCATGGTCTTTGTATATTTTTGTCTGACACCAAACTGATTCCTGGAATTGCAGGAGACTATAGCAACATTAGTGACACTGTCATCACTCTGGGAAAAATAATAACATTTTTTAAAATAAATTTCACTTGGAGAACTAAAAAACTCTCACATGGCTTGATAGTTTCTGGGCTGCTACACAAATGTGCTTCTCAAACTCTTGCAAACCTTTTTTAGGACGTTTTTGTAACCCCCACCCCCCATTTTATTGCATAAAATGCTATTTTCAACATTAATTACAACAATTATTGTGATTTCATTCTTTCTATATTTGCACCTGAAACTAAACTGGAAAGTGTGTCTTCCAAATGTAACTCTCTTGAACTGGCTGCTTGGTGTGTAGGGTTGTTCACAGCTCAGGTTGCCAGGCTTATAGTCTTTGAGGTTGAATCCTTCCTTTGCAGTAATTTTACATTTCAGTTTCACTGGATTTCATTCAACGTTTGGTTAAACTTAGGAAAAGATCAGTTGCAAGTTGCAGCAACAGCAGAGGGACACATTTTTTTTTCAAGCCAACATGAAAATAATCAGGGGAAAGCGTTTAAATATATATTATTAACACATTTACATGTAAATACAAATTAGCCATCTAGCTTAAATGCTTCTGGCATAGACGCACCCTGGAATGCATTTAATTCCTCCTTTGGTCACTAGCGACTTTGTGGCTTTAAATATATTATCTCCCCCTGCTGGTACTGCAACATCTGCTTAAATGCCCATTTTTCACTTTGGACAGGGAAAGTATGAAATGGACAGGGTGGACCAGCATGTTTATTACATGCTCTGCTTTGATATTGGGTTGGATTAGACAGTTAATCCAGAAAAGACTATTCCTATCATGACAGAGATGTTTCACTTTAACCTAAATGCGATAACCTTTGCAAATTCAGACTGCAGTTGCTTTTCTTACGAAAAGAAAGCCTCAACATGGCATTTAATCTGTTATTAGACTCAATTGGCTTCTCTCAAAATGTAAAAGAACCCACCCACCACTTTAATCACACTCTAGATCTTGTTTCAACATATGGCATAGAAACTGAACATTTAACAGTGTTTCCTGAAAACCCTCTCCTGTCTGATCATTTCCTGATAACATTTACTTTTACAATAATTGATTACACAGCAGTGGAGAGTAGACTTTATCACAGTAGATGTCTTTCTGAAAGCGCTGTAACTAAATTTAAGAATATAATCCACCCACTGTTATCATCTTCAATGCCCTGTACCAACACAGAGCAGAGCAGCTATCTGAACACTACTCCAACAGAGGTCAATTATCTTGTTAATAATTTTACCTCCTCACTACGTACGACTCTGGATACTGTAGCTCCTCTGAAAAATAAGGCCTCAAATCAGAAGTACCTGACTCCGTGGTATAATTCTCAAACACGTAGCCTAAAGCAGATGACTCGTAAGCTGGAGAGGAAATGGCGTGTCACAAATTTAGACGACCATCATTTAGCCTGGAGAAATAGTTTGCTGCTTTATAAGAAAGCTCTCCGCAAAGCCAGAACATCTTACTATTCATCACTGATTGAAGAAAATAAGAACAACCCCAGGTTTCTCTTCAGCACTGTAGCCAGGCTGACAAACAGTCAGAGCTCTGTTAAGCCAACCATGCCTTTAACGTTAACTAGTAATGACTTCATGAACTTCTTCACAAATAAAATTTTAATCATTAGAGAAAAAAAATACCAATAGTCATCCCACAGATGTAATATTATCTACAGCTACTTTCAGTACCACTGATATTCATTAAAGACATTCTTATAGCCTCTGACAGTGGACTCATCTCTGCGCTTGTCCTGCTAGACCCCAGTGGAGCGTTCGATACTGTTGACCATAATATCCTATTAGCGCGATTAGAACATGCTGTAGGTGTTACAGGTACTGCAGTGCTGTGGTTTGTATCATATCTATCTAATAGACTCCAGTTTGTGCATGTAAATGGAGAGTCCTCTTCACACACTGAGGTTAATTATGGAGTTCCACAGGGTTCAGTGCTAGGACCAATTCTGTTTACATTATACATGCTTCCCTTAGGCAGCATCATTAGAAGACATAGCATACATTTTCACTGCTATGCAGATGACACCCAGCTCTATCTGTCCATGAAGCCAGATAACACACACCAATTAGTTAAACTGCGGAATTGTCTTAAAGACATAAAGACCTGGATGGCCGCTAACTTTCTGCTTCTTAATTCAGATCAAACTGAGGTTATTGTACTCGGCCCTGAAAATTTTAGAAATATGGTATCTAACCAGATTCTTACTCTGGATGGCATTACCTTGGCCTCCAGTAACGCTGTGAGGAACCTTGGAGTCATTTTGGACCAGGACATGTCCTTCAACGCACATATTAAACAAATATGTAAGACTGCGTTCTTCCATTTGCGCAACATCTCTAAAGTTAGAAATATCCTGTCTCAGAGTGACGCTGAAAAACTAGTTCATGCATTTATTACTTTCAGGCTGGACTACTGTAATTCATTATTATCAGGAAGTCCTAAAAACTAAACCTAAAAGAGAGCAGATTTCTCCTGTATTGGCTTTCCTTCATTGGCTTCCTGTCAAATCCAGAATTGAATTCAAAATCCTGCTCTTCACATGCAAGGTCTTAAATAGTAAGGCCCTATCTTATCTTAATGACCTTGTAGTACCATATCACCCTATTAGAGCACTTCGCTCTCGCACTGCAGGCTTACTTGTTGTTCCTAGAGTATTTAAAAGTAGAATGGGAGGCAGAGCCTTCAGTTTTCAGGCCCCTCTTCTGTGGAACCAGCTTCCAGTTTGGATTCGGGAGACAGACACTATCTCTACTTTTAAGATTAGGCTTAAAACTTTCCTTTTTGGTAAAGCATATAGTTAGGGCTGGACCAGGTGACCCTGAATCCTCCCTTAGTTATGCTGCAATAGACATAGGCTGCCGGGGGATTCCCATGATGCACTGAGTTTTTTTCCTTTCCAGTCACCTTTTTCACTCACTATGTGTTAATAGACCTCTCTGCATTGAATCATACGTATTATTAATCTCTGTCTCTCTTCCACAGCATGTCTTTATCCTGTCTTCTTTCTCTCACCCCAACCGGTCGCAGCAATGGCCCCGCCCCTCCCTGAGCCTGGTTCAGCCGGAGGTTTCTTCCTGTTAAAAGGGAGTTTTTCCTTCCCACTGTCGCCAAAGTGCTTGCTCATAGGCGTCATATGATTTTTGGGTTTTCTCTGAATCTATTATTGTACGATCTACTGTACAATATAAAGCACCTTGAGGCGACTGTTGTTGTGATGTGGCGCTATATAAATACAATTGAATTGAATTAAAACAGCCAACACACTGAAAGATCTTAGCATTCTTGTGAGTTTACTGGAAGCCACACTGTAGACAACACAGATCTGATAAACTTGAATGTTGATGAGCATGTCAGCTTTACTTGTTTCATTAAGTTGTAAAAGCAGTCATGTTGGCAGGCTATCTCAAATACTGTATGAACCTTTCTCACAGTTTTTTGTTTTTGAACCACAACCAAAGCTACCATCTATTTATGTTGGTTATCCTTCCCAAATCTCAAAAATATACAGTGGATAAATAAGAACAAACAAATGTGTGGTTCAGGAACACCAAGTTACACTTTTGTTTCCATCGATATTGATCTGTAAAATCTGTGGCTGCAGCTTTCTGTGGGTGAACCCCCACTGTTGAAGAGTAGTGCCAACATGTGAGGAGACTTAATTGCTGGAGAACATGAAGTCACTGGCAGGCCTGAGGGAAGGAAATGCTTTCTTTATCTGGCAGCTGTGTCAAAGGCAAAATAATATTACAAATAATAGTAAAAATATTAATAATAATTAAAACACACACACAAACATGCACTCTCTCTCACATATAACTCCATCTGCTGGGACATTTGCTGGGACTTCTGCTCCAGCACACTACATGGCAGCCCGAGAGAACACAGGCGTGTGCCAGGCAGCAGGCAAAGGCTTTAGCTCCCAGGCAACAGCTGAGCTCCCATGGGCATCAGGGGGTAACCGAAAAAGACACGTGCGAGTTGTGAGGGGGTTGAAGTATTATTTGTCCTACTCATACACGCTTTGGCTGGCCTAACCAATAGGCTAGTCAGACTGTGTGTGCTCAGTAAGAACTAGCCTGGAGGGACAATAGTTTATAAGTTATGTGTGTGCAAGAACGGAAACGGTTAAATATCTGCTAAACAGCTAAATCTCTGCTCATAAGCACGCACACGCACGCACACACACACACACACACACACACACACACACGCAAACACACACACACACACACACACACACACACACACACACACACACACACACACACACACACACACACAATATGGCTCCAGTTTTAGAGCCATATTGTGGACTGTTCAGAATCTGAACCTGTTAGTGGTGAGAGGAACTGGACTAGAAAACCCATTAATAATGAATGTGTGCTTGTGCTTATCTAATAAGCTCCATTATCTCTTTACAGAAGCACACATGCCGATCATGGAGTACAGAATATGCAAATTCCATGTGACCGATAATATTTTGAGCATGTAAAATGAATTTTTGCTCACACTGTCTTTAAAAGATGTTTAAATCACAGCTGCTTTAGTTACCAGTTACACCAGCTACCTACAAATAGAGTGGAGCCTTGAACACACCTTTAAATTAACCTGTACTTGAGTTGAGGTTGTCACGATTAATTACTATGTCAAACAGAAAGTTGCGTTCAGAGGGAAGTAAATGAATTTACAAGAATTATTTTTCTATTTTAGCAGTTTTTCACAATTTAACAATTAAATTAACTTTTAAAAGCAGAGTAAAATAAAATAAACATCAGAACCTGATAAAATTGTTTCATGTTTAAAATTACAGGTGAGTGTTGTGCTGTTTTGTGCTTACACATTGCAAAGAGGAGGAAAATCCTGCCTGTGGACCCTAACTCTATTCACACTCCTCTCGTTTTTTCTGTCACAAAGCATGTAATTTGTAGTTTCCTTTGTATGAAAAATAAAGCTTTTTTCAGAACATTTTGGAGCTGTGTGAAGGGACCAATCAATCAGCACAAACAAGGGATCAGAGAGCTGTTTTAATCAATGTAAGCAAGTCCACGCTCTATGCATAAAGAAGGCTGGCTGCTTGTGTGACATTGCCGTTGGGAGACACTTCTAGCTGCAGAGAAAATTGTCTCTAATTAGTCCTGATTGGCTCCTGTTGACTCCTGATTAGGAACGATGGCCTCACTGGCATGCTAGCAGTATAGTACTGTCTTTAATTGTTGTAAACTTTGTGACTGTCAAATAGCCCTGCTGTGATTGAAAGCCGTGCACCTAGCACCTGACTACAGACAAAAGTCAAGCCCAGCTGGTTTTGTCCCCATCAACTGTTAGAATGGCACAGGGCGAGAAGTCTCTCTTCTTCTCTTTCCTCTGACCAGCAAAATAATACGGACATGCCTAGGATTTTCTACCTTTTCCAACAGATACTCTGCTGGTCTTTTTGACTTTTTTATGAGGTTTTTATATATAGCTTTGAAATATCGGAATCCACTACTTTATAAGCAGAACACAAACACTGAAAAAAAATTACATCTGGTGTCATTTTGAATTCAGGGTGCAATCCAAACAGGTGGGTATAATGTCCACAGGTCGAGTTGACTGCTCAGAAACTCATTAAATTCATCCTACATCAACCAAACTTTTGACTAAGGACATGGTCACCTTTGTGACATCACAAAGGTTGACACCAAATGAGCTAAGCTGAGATACTGGTACTTGCAGATGCTTTGTCCACCTGGGAGGGTTTCCCTGGGTAGACTCTGGCAAGATTTTACTGTACTGTGCATTCAGTTTGGCCAAGGGAACATCTTTGAACTCCACCAATGAATTACCACTCATGGCTATATACTCATCTTAAGACGATGTGCTGAATCTGTGCTAGTTTTTGTAGCACATAGAGAACATTCAGTCACTGTCATGTATACCCTCAAAAGCTGTATAGAAGCTGAAAATGCATTTCTATATATATATAATTGAAAAGAAAATGGCCAAGCTTGGCCAATAACAGAGATACTTTGGAAACGTCACAGGGAACAGGACTTCTTAGTGTAATTCAAAATCAGAAGCAAGTCTCAACTGCAATCATGAAACACCTCTGGGCGGTTATTTTAAATACTATCTAAATTATCTAACTTTTTTTCCCACAAAGATATACAAACTGGAAACTCCAAAGAATCAACAGAAAATATGATTAAAAACTTAAAATGTTTTTTAAAAAATGGACTGGTATTTTTGCTTTTTTACTATTTGAGCGCTCAAAGTGCTTTTTACTACAAGCCTCATTCACCCATTCACAGACATTCATACAGCTCTTTTATTCTAAGCCTAAAAGCTTTGACAAGGCAAATCAGGGTTTAGAATCTCGATACTCTAAAATATTGATGGGTTGTCTTACAAATAGCAGGCAATACGGCTACCTCCTGAACCACAGTCACCATAGTGTTGATTTATGTCCTTTATGTCTCTGGCGTCTCCTATTTTTTTCCAGATGGAAACCCTTTACAACCTCTTAGGAACATTATTTCTAAAGGCTAAGGATCACTATTTTCCTCTCTGTTTGCTTGGCAGCTGAGTTTTGGTGTCAGAGGTCATGGAACTACAACTTCACAAGCTCCGTTTGCTCTGGGATACTGCAAACGTTGACTGAAATGAAGAAAATATTGCTAAATTAAGCTCTAGTTGTGGGTTATATGGCACTAGGCCCTGTATTGATTAATCATTTTCATAAATGTTAATGACCTATTTTATAATTTAAGATAAAATGACTCAAGGCAAATATCTATCATATAAACACATTATGTATTTCACACACACATAATTTGCTCATTTTCTTTGTCATGGTGCCTCCCTCCTCCAAAACCAGTGTTGTGTAATTCCCTTTTACTATAAGACACAAGTCAGTATGTAAATGCTCCTGCTTGTGATTCAGTGCCATCACATTGTTAAAGCAGATGGGCTCTGTATTAACATTTTATGAAACTTACTCAGGCCTGATTGAAGACAATGTGACTTTTTGTTGTACAGCTGTAAAACTGATTTTATTCTCCTGCATGTTTTATTTGCGACATTAAATACGAGCATCTCTGCACGCATTTGTCTGAGCAGGGTGCTTTGCTTTGCAGATTAATGGCAGTAAACACGGTTTTATAAATCAACTGCTGTTCCCCATTTTGCCTTTGTATCTTGACAGCTCCTGCCCAACCAAACAAACAAACACAAACATTCACAGATTCAAGCGTGTGTTCCTGAATTGTCAATCAGAAGCCAAGCTCCGTGCAATCAGTATTTGGTGATTATGTTTAGAATGTTATTTTCATATTTCTGCTAACTTCTTATTCTGACAGCTCTCACCTGGCTTGCCAGTAGACAGGATGTTGTTAGAAATGTTGACCTTGTTCTCAGGGCTGAGAGCCCAGTCCACCATGCACTTCCAGCTCTTCATAGGAAAGCTGATGCCTCCATGACCCCTTACTGGACGCTTATGGATGCTGAGAACTGTAAAAGAAAGAAAAAAAAAGTGAACTTGAAAATGGGAGAAAGTGAGAGATAAAAAAAAAGAGCAGTTTAATATCAGTACTTATTTAGCCAAGGAGCTCATTTTAAACCAAAGCTGGCGATGCATTTCATTTATGTTATCTTGGGATATACAGTATCCAGCCTTAGTAGTTTATACAGTATTTCTATATTATTATTATTATATATACACATATTATTATATATTGTAATTATGATTATAATTATAATTATTATTATTATCGTATATGTGTGAGCATTACATTTTTCTCCTGTAAATTACTTTTCTGAAAATATAAAATTTAATTATATAAATTTTTTTTTTAAATACCCCCAGTACACAACAAAAAGCACTCTCAAGGGACTTTATATTAAGAGATAAAGGTATTTGGTTCTACCCCAAATTGTAACCCTGGCATGATCTCTAAAGCTAGATGTTTCACCAGTGACGTGGTGGACTTGGTGTGATTTCATTTAATTTCTTCTTCTTCTTTGAAAAATAAGATAAGATGCTCCAAAGTTTCGTGCAGTTAGGCCAGCAAAAAAACGACATATGCAGGTGATTTATGCAGTCTTCATAGTCTAATTCTCCAAGGAGAATAATGAAAGAATACTTCTGAAAATAGACTAGCTAAATTGTCAAAGCAGTTTAAAAAAAAGATTGCAATTCAAATTTGGCACAATTCTGCATTCTAACTTCACTACTTTTACAAGTTTAGAAGATGAATGTCTGATCAAACTCTGTGCTGGAAGTGGATGGTAGATTTCCCTGCATGACTTTGCTGCCATTTGAGGAGTGGGAGCAGAGAGGAGGTCAGCCGCTTAGGGGAAGGATGCAGTGCTTGTGTAGGCAGCTATTTGGCTGCAGACAGAGAGGCAGCATCGCTATAAACGGGACCTCTCATCTGCCCTCAATTCCCACGTACTCTCCCCTGATTCAACAAACACACTTTGCCTCGTTTTTATCCGGAGGTCACAGAGAGATTCAGAGCCTTTGTGATGACTACACTATGTGTTTTTCCTATGTTTGAAGAAAGTTGAGTTAACAGTTACGGCAATGGAAGGAAGCAGCAGGTGGTTTTGAATGTGTAGATGTGTCATGAGACACATCTAAAGACTTTCAGCCCTGAGGAGTGCTAATAATGAGCCTTAGTTATTCTCTTCATGTAAGAACAAGGCAAACAGAAACAGAAGGCTAGAATGAGGGCTGTGCTGTTCCTTGATGCGACAAGGTTCACAGTTAAGGAAAAACAGGAATTTGCAGAACAAAGGGTGGTGGCAAGGGCATCAGGGTGAAGCAGTGGTTAGCACTGTGGCCTCACAGCGAGAAAGCCCTGAGTTTGAATCCACCATCTGACTTTTCTGTGTGGGTTCTCTCTGGGTCCAGAGCCTTTGTGAGCCTACTTTCACTGGGGTTAGGTTAATAGAGATCGACAGACCACATTACTTTTGCGCATTGCATTGTAGGTACGAGTGGCAGCAAAATCAAAACACTGCATCAATCGCTAGCATTTCCAGCACCGGTAATCATTAATTCTGCGGTTTTAATCCCTACTTGCATTTTATTTGCCCCAAAAACAGTTATGTACAAAACGAAGGAGAACACTGCAGGTCCGTACAAAGACAGACGTGACAAAAAGGCAAAAAAAAATTATGAGGAAAAAAAATCAAAGGAGTGAAAGGCTTAGACCCATACGAGCATACAGAGTGGACTAAAGACGTTAGCGTGCTGCCCAACTTTCATCACGCACATATTTATTATTATATGGTCCTAAGTGTGAGTGCATACACTCACAAAATGTTTAGTAACTTCAGATCCCTGCAACAAGCCCAGGTCCAGTTTACTTTGGTAATTTGGACTATTCCATTTCACTGCTGTTGTTAATTTTCAGATCCAATACAGATTGAAAATGTGACGTCATTTCCGGGGTAAAACCGCAAAGGATTGTAGGTACGAGTGGCAAGCGGTTTTTATCGGATTCTGTTGTGGAAGAGAAATTGTTCAAGCCATGTTTCCGAGGTAACAAAGAGGCGATGGATGGCCTGGATTGCAGCCATTCGAAGACCAAATATAACGTTCCAGAACACTCCAGCTCACTCCAGCTCACATGTTAGTCTGCTAAAATAAGTGTTTCATAATTCATTACATTTGTCTTTATTTATAACTGGCATTATTGTTTCGTTCTATTATAGAATCTTACAAGAAAGATGCCAAATTGTATTCCATTATGCTGTATTAGCTGCTTCAGTGAAAAACAAATCAACAATGCAAAAAAACCAACCAAACAAAAATAATCATTTCAAAACAACATACTGGAAAACAGTTATTCATCACTTGATTGCTTCAATACAACACTTGGGCACATATATGCGGGACTTTTTGTGGCTGTTTTGATATCACTCTCTCTCTCTCTTAACCGATCAAATCTCGCTGTGGTAGCAGCTTTAAACTCGGTATGTCCCAGGTTGATAGAGGGTGCCCAGTCTGGATCGCATTCCAGCATTTTGTAGGCTGGTTTTCCTACAAAATACATCAAGCATTAGCCCGCAAAGCCACAGTGAACAAAGCAGCATAGCACAACGAATTTAATTCAAATCAATAGAAGACTTATTTGTAACCTACATCAACAATTATTCAAATCCAAATCCATCCAGTTCATTTATATAGCACGTTTAAAAGCAAAAAGTTTGCCCAAAGTGCTGTACAGAAACACAGGGTAAAACACAAAATACAACCACTGACACTCAAAAACCATATCAACTCAAGCCAGTCTGAACGCTATCGAAAAAATGTGTGTTTTCAAAAGTATTTTAAAAACAGGAAACGAAGATGCCTGTCTAATATTTAAAGGCAGCATATCGTTAGCTTCATAGCATAAGTGCCTAAGTCAATGACTTAGGCACTTATGCTATGAAGCTAACGATATTCCAAAGATTTGGGGCCATAACTGAAAAGGCTCGTTCTCTTCTACGTTTAAGCCTTGATTTTGGGACAACCAACAGCAGCTGGTCAGCTGATCTAAGGGTCCGTGAAGGAATATAAGGCTGAAGTAACTTGGAAATGTATGGGGGAGCAAGATCCCCCATACATTTCCGAGTTACTTCAGCATTAAGGCATTTATAAACCAGTATTAGGACTTTGATATTAATTCTGTGATGAACAGGAAGCCAATGAAGAGAAGACAGGATAGATGTTACATGTTCATAGCTGTGGGTATCAGTTAAGAGGCGGGCAGCGGCATTTTGAATGAGCTGAAGACGAGCAAGAGATCGTTGGCTGACTCTAAAAAACAGTGCATTACAGTAGTCAAGCCATGTTGAAATAAAGGCATGTATTACCTTCTCCATGTCACGTCTTGACAAAACTGGCTTCAGCTTAGCTATTTGCCTCAGTTGGAAAAAGCCTTTTTGCAACGCTGAACTAATATGTTTGTCCAATTTAAAATCTGCGTCCATAATGACTCCCAAGTTTGTCACATGCTGCTTGATATAAGACCCTAGCCAACCACAATTTACGAGCAGGCTGTATGAAATATTTTTAGGTCTAAATACAATCACCTCCGTTTTACTCTCATTGAAACTCCAAAAGTTCAGAGCCATCCAAGCTTTGATATCTTCAAGGCAGTTCAAAAGGATTTGGATGGAGCCTGGGCCATTTGGTGCTAAAGGCAAATAAATTTGGCAGTCGTCTGCGTAGCAGTGAAAGGATATTTCGTGTTTTCTAAAAATAGACCCCAAAGGGAGCAGGTATAATAAAAGAAGAAGAGGGCCAAGGATTGATCCCTGGGGCACCCCACAAGGAAGGGGGGCTGAGGTGGACTCAAAATTTTCAACTTTAACACTAAACGTTCTTTCACTCAAATATGAGTGAAGCAGATGCAGTGCTGCACCTTTAATGCCAACCAGGTGTTTCAAACGAGAGATAAGAATATTGTGGTCAACAGTGTCAAACGCTGCAGTAAGATCTAAAAGCACAAGGATCACGGAACTTTCACAATCAGTAGCTAAAAAGATATCGTTAAAAACACGTAAAAGTGCTGTTTCAGTGGAATGTAGATGTTTAAAACCAGACTGAAAGGAGGGTCAGAGTCAGAGGTAAGTGACGGAGTCAGAGGTAAGTGATGAAAGTGACGGACAAGGTAAGCTGACATCAAGCTGACTGTTGTAACTGACATCAGACGCCGGAGATTAAAGCGAATGGTAGTTTACATTTCAGTATTACCAAATACACTTATCAATTGTCTTATAACTAACAACATTTGTCTAAATCATCTCCAACACCCTGGAGAACAACGGGGAGAGTTTAGAGGATCTCCAAGATTGCATTGATCAGTGCTTCCAGTATCTCATGATGAAGAAGGTCCAGAGTGCAGCTTCCCCGGCCAAACCTGACACGCCGTCGTCAAAAAGACTTCACCCTGCAGATTCCCCCGGCACAACATCGCCAGCCAGCAAAGATATTGTCGACATATTGGAGTCAATCGACCAACGATTGTCCAGTTTCGATGAAAGGCTGTCCTTGGTGGAGATTCTTCACCGGGAATTTAAATCCTTGCGAGAATCCCTGGAGTTCAGCCAGCAGCAGGTGGAAACGCTCGCTGCTGAAAATGCCACGCTAAGGGAGTCGGTGAAATGTCTCACAGACAATGTTACCCAGCTAAATAGAGAAAATAAAAAAATAAAAGAAACAGTTATTGATCTACAAGCTCGTGGCATGCGAGATAATCTCGTATTTTCTGGTATTCCAGAAGCCGCTGGAGAAGACGCGGAGACTATGGTAAAAAGCTTCATCAAAACCCACCTGAAGCTGCCGGAGGACACGGTGAAGAACATCGCCTTTGATAGGGTGCATCGCATCGGCCCCATGCGGGCAGCGGCCGGGAGACCACGTCCTATTGTGGCCACATTCGGCCACTTCAAACAAAAGGAACAGGTGAAAAGCCACGGCAGGGAATTAAAAGGAACGGACTTCAGCGTGAACGACCAGTTTCCCAAAGAGATCCTGGAATGACGCAGGGTCCTCTTCCCAATCCAACGCGGCTTCATCCAGAAGGGCTCCCGCGCTGTCATTGCTGTGGACCGGCTGTACGTGGACGGACAGCTTCACCGTGATCCCGACATCACTCCGTGGCTGTATTAACTTCACACCAGATAAGAATCCGCTACACCCTTTCCCTATCCACTCACACTAACTTGCATTAACATCTGTTTAACTCAAATCGCATCTTAAGTGTAATATCATAGCAAAATTTACACCGTCACTCTCCGTCAATGGTTTAATTGGATTGTTTCCGTTTTTTTTCTTCTCGTTTTTTTCCCCGTCTTTTTCCCCCTCTTGTTTTTATGCTGCTCACCCTTGTCCTTGGTTTCTTCCTTTTTTTATTTTCTTTCACTGCTTCGATCACCTGCTTCCACACACATCCACAATCAACATCCTTTATTTCGACACATACGCACAGCACGATCATGCAAAATCATGCGCTCAACGACAGCGCATTTACATCAGTCAGACAGCGCACACAGACCTATAGGATACACACACTTAAGCCAAGCGTACTCATATTAGTAAATATGCACACATATAGTCAAACTCAGGGAGCATCTCGCCACACATTTTTTCTCTCTCTCCTTCTCTTTATTTATCAACAAGTGATGTATTCTCTCCACCTGTCTAAGCGACACACACAGCGTACACCCCTAGTTATACACAGACATCTATGGGCGCACTAAGGTTTGTTACATGGAATATAAATGGAGCTGGCTCCAGAGAACAGGCAGATGTTGTCCTTTTACAAGAGACCCACAGACCTCTTAGAGGTTCAAATGAACTTAAAACACCTGAGTTTCCTAATGTGTTCTCAGCTTGTTATAATTCTAGACAAAGGGGAGTAGCAATTTTAATACATAAAAATATTAATTTCACAGTACTCGATACAGTTATAGATCCAGAGGGCAGATTCTTAATCATTAAACTATCTATATGTGATAAAAAGCTATGTATTGTAAGTGTATATGGTCCAAATGTTGATGATCCCTCATTCTTTCACGGTTTTTTCAGTGCACTCTCTGAACACTTAGATGGCACACTTGTTCTTGGAGGCAACCTCAACCTTGGACTAAATGAAGAAATAGATAGGCTCAGTACAGCAGGAACTCGCCGCAATTGGCAGTCCACAAATATAATCAAACACCATATGAGCGACTCTTTGCGATGCATGGCGCTCCCTTCACCCCACCAGTAAGGAATATACTTTTTTCTCACATGTTCATCACTCCTACTCTCGTCTGGATTATTTTTTTGGTCAGCAGCTCACTGCTGAGTAGCATTTCAGACACTGAGATTCACCCTATAGCTGTTAGCGATCATGCTCCTTTATCTTTAACACTAATGCACAAGAATAATACTACGCCAAGTAAAATACATCACTACTTAAAGATGAAGACTTTATTAAATATTTTAAAAAAGAGTGGACTTCATATTTAGACTATAATGACACTCCCGGAACTTCAGCATCTGTTCTATGGGAAGCAAAGCTGTAATGAGAGGTAAAATAATTTCTTTCTCATCACATAAAAAGAAAGAAGAAAACAAAAATATTAAGGAATTAGAAAAAAACATTACATCACTAGAAGAAGCCTACGTGTCCCACCAAGATCAGGAAACATTGAACAAAATATGCAAAACAAAACTAGAATTAAATGAGATGATTGATAAAAAAAAAAACAAAATTCTTAGTACAAAGACTACGCTTTCAAAATTATGAACATGGTAATAAATCCGGTCAATTTCTAGCAAACCAGCTAAAAATAAATAAATAAAGAACAACTATAGGTGCTGTTCAAGATTCATCTGGGAACACAATATATGACCCGAAACAAACAAACAACATTTTCAGGGATTTCTATAAAACGTTGTATTCACCACAAATAAACCCATCTAAAAATGAAATTGATCAGTTTTTGGACAACATAACTCTTCCAAAATTATTAGACACTCAAGCAATGGCACTGGATTCACCACTGACACCAGGTGAACTCCAGGAAGCCCTGATAAGTATACCCAATAATAAGGCTCCAGGTCCAGACGGCTTTCCTGCAGAATTCTACAAAGAATTCTGGTCGATTCTAGCACCAGTTTTTTACAGAACGTTGTTGGAAATCAAAGAAAAGGGCTGACTTCCACCAAATATGAATTCTGCAAACATTAATCTCCTGCTAAAACCAGGCAAAAACCCTGTATATCCCTCAAGCTATCGTCCAATATCCCTTATAAATGTAGACCTTAAAATAATCTGCAAAGCTCTCTCAAAGAGACTAGAGAAAATAACCCCCCTCTTAATTCATCCTGACCAAACTGGTTTCATAAAAGGTAGGCACTCATCAAAAAATACATGCAGATTACTTAATTTGATAGACTACTCATACAGTAAAAACCTTGAAACTACAATATTTTCTTTAGATGCATTAAAAGCATTTGACAGAGTTAACTGGAAATTTCTATTTGCAACTTTACACTAATTTGGTTTTGGATCCTCTTTCATAAACTGGTTAAAAATATTATATAATTCCCCAACAGCTTGTGTCAAAACAAATGACCAAACATCCTCAAGCTTCTGTCTCCTGAGGGGCACCAGGCAGGGATGCCCACTTCCCCCTTCACTGTTTGCAATTTTTATTGAACCACTAGTAGCAGCAATTAGACAGAATTCAGTAATGAAGGGCATAAAATGCAAGAACGTGGAACACAAAATCAGCCTTTATGCGGATGATGTGTTACTTTTTCTCCAAAACTCACAAACCAATATCTCTGGGGTGATTGAATTGATAAACTCTTTTGCAAGAATATCAGATATTAACTGGTCAAAATCTACACTCCTTCTGATTAATTGCTCCTTCCATAATTCTTCTTCTACACCACTGCAATGGGGAAATATAAAATATTTAGGTATTAATGTTTCTCCCAAGCTTGTAGTGTTTTCATAAGCTTAAAAACACTACAAAAGACCAAGGATAAAGGAGGATTAGTACTACCTAACTTTCAGCACTACTTCTTAGCCAACAGGCTTCAGTTTATCTCAGGATGGCTAAAACATACCTTCTTAGATGAACCTTGGCTAGATGTAGAACAAGCACTTTGCAATAATATAGAGATTTCAGATCTATCATTTATCAGCTCAAACATCCAACGACATGAATGCTTCAAAAGCATCAACATCAGCTCTTCTCTGACAGCATGGTGGGTGTTTCTAAAATTGAGTCTTCATTAATCCCATGCAAACGTACACCTATCTGGAACAACCCTGACATATTACAAAACAATAATATGATAAACTTTTCAGATTGGAGTGGTAAAGGAATCAAATATTTAGAACATATATTAGAAGGAACAGAATTTATTTCATTTGACAGACTAGTTACACAATATGGGATCAACAAGAAAAGATTTTTAGAATATCAACAAATTAAATCCATAGTAAAAATGAAATTTAAACCGGGTCAAGTTGAACTACAAACACCACCAAGTGTGGTTCAATTTCTTACTCTTAAAGCCCCCAAATTACTTTCCAAAAGATAAAGAATGCTTTCTAAAACAGATGAATCAATATCACTTCCTATTGCAAAATGGGAAGCGGATTTATCAGTTAACTTAGACCTAAACTTCTGGTCTCAGATTTGCTTAAAAACCTTTCATCTAATTAGAAATCCCAGTCTTCAATTAATTCAATACAAAATACTACATAGAGTGCACTATACAGGTCATCGGATGTTCAAGATGGGCTTTACGTCTACCAACAACTGCTCACACTGCCAAACCAATTCACCGGACATTTATATCCACGCTCTTTGGTTCTGTCCACCAGTTCAGAAGTTTTGGTGCGAGATATGTGAAGACTTATCAAAGTGTCTGAAATGTAACATTCCAGCTTCCCCTTTAGTGTGTTTGTTGGGCAGCTTAGATAATGTCACTACAGATAAGAATATAGCCCATATGGTTTTCACTGCCCTATGCATAGCCAAGAAAACAGTCCTCATGAACTGGAAAAATAAAAATAATCTTAATTCTAACAAATATAGAAATTATCTATTAGATTAGTGTTGATACAGCCTCTGCCACCACATCAGATCAATTGCTCTGGGCTCCTTTGATTAGCTCCATCACCTAGTGGGGGTGGGGGGTCATAGTTTGGTCCCACCTTCGCTGTTGTGATTGGTGTGGGGGTAGGGACAGGCTTAGGGCGTCGGGGGGTTCCCCAGGAGCATCTTCCTTGGAGGGCACAACCCGGGGTTGCAGAGTGAGTTCTTCAGGAACTCACTCTGCAGGAGGGGGAGATACAGGAGAGGTGGAGAAAGATCTCAGTCTGGGCGTCTATTGTCTTGTGTAGTCTGGAAGATGAGTGGATGACGGTGTGGGTGCAGTTTTCTCTGTGGTGGGGCCGGGCGGTACTGTTATGATGGGCCCCGGTCCGGATGGGCCTGGGCCCCCTTTCCCTGGCGAGTTGCAGAGTATGGGGGTGCCTACTGGGGTCAGCGTGGGAGCTGGCCCCAGGGAGGGGTCACTTGCCCCTCCCTTCCTTCCCTCCCCATCTCCAGCTGCCTCCCTCTTCCCGCTCCACCACAATCACCCACACATGCAGGGCCTTGGGGTAAAGGTGTGTCACCAGGGTGCAGGGGAGGCATCCCCCCCTCTGTCCCCTTCTGGCTGCCTGTGCCTCAATTTTATCTCACAACTTAGACATTCACATTACTCACACTCTCATAACACATACATATAGGATCTTGGGGGTGGGCACGCTACACGGAATACAAAAGACCATCAGGGTGTACACCTCACCCCTGGCGTTGTTGCCCACCTCTCAATTTTAAATACATGTAGACATTGAGGGCTATCAGGAGGAGCTATGTGCTTACCTGCTGCTCTCTGGCAGGTAGCTCCATGCCCTCCTGGGTTTTAAAAGGCACCTTAGAACACACATGCATCAACACTACATATGAGCGGGCGGAGGGAGGTTTGGAGTCTTCTCTCACCCCCGCTCTCTGCGACCTGCTGGAGCGGGGGTGCTAAGAGTAGGAGTTGGCCATCCGACTGGGGTTTGGAATGTGGGGCCTCCCTGCTGCTGCGGAGTCGGGGCGGTCTCTTTCTCCCCACCCCAAGGAAAATGGTAACACCACCTGGGTCTGGGTGCAGTTTCCCCCTCCTGGGGCAGGGGTACCTAGACCCGGGGCTAAGAGTACGCTTGGGGAGTGTGATCCTAATGTGATGCACGTATGTAAATCCTGGACCAAATTTCATATAAAATGGTAAACGCTTTTCTAGTCCCTAAGGACCCCAAAGCGCTTCACACTACATTCAGTCATTCACCCATTCACACACACATTCACACACTGGCGATGGCAAGCTACATTGTAGCCACAGCTGCCCTGGGGCGCACTGACAGAGGCGAGGCTGCCGGACACTGGCGCCACCGGGCCCTCTGACCACCACCAGTAGGCAAACACGGGGTTAGTATCTTGCCCAAGGATATTTGGCACACAGCCAGGAGGCAGCCTGGGATCGAACCACCGACCATGTGGCATGTTGACTCCTATGACAAACTGAAGCCTTTTGGAATCTGTATAAATGGAGCTATTGATGGCTTTTCGAGAGTTATGATTTGGCTTCATGCCTGTTCAACAAACAATGATCCCAAAGTCATTGCTGGATATTTCATAGCAGAAGTTGAAAAGAGGATGGGAACACCTGCTAGGATTCGCTCTGATCTGGGAACAGAAAATGTCATAATGGCGGAGATGCAACAATTCTTGCGATGGACTATGGATCCGAACGTCAGAAACTGTTTTATTACTGGATCCAGCAATCACAATCAGCGTATTGAAGGCTGGTGGGCCTTTCTGAGACAACATCATGCTCAGCACTGTATAAATCGTCTCCAGGAACTAAAATACCATGACTGCTTTTCTGGATGTTTTTTGGACAAGCAGCTCATATTGTTTACGTGCCTGAACGTCATCGAGGTATGTAACCATGTTTATATTCTTTTAATGAGTCATTGCGGGGCGACTGTGGCGCTGGGGGTTGGGAAGCGCATCTGTAACTGGAAGGTTGCCGGTTCGATTCCCAGGCTCTCTGTCCTGGTCGTTGTGTCCTTGGGCAAGACACTTTACCCTACCGCCTACTGGTGTTGGCCAGAGGGGCCGATGGCATGATATGGCAGCCTCGCTTCTGTCAGTCTGCCCCAGGGCAGCTGTGGCTACAACTGTAGCTTGCCTCCACCAGTGTGTGAATGTGAGAGTGAATGAATAGTGGTATTGTAAAGCGCTTTGGGTGCCTTGAAAAGTGCTATATAAATCCAATCCATTATTATTAGTGTGTGTGTGTGTTAGAGAGAAAGAGAGACACGGAGAGAGAATAAAAAGTTTGCTTTAACACCCATCATGCACCATCCCTATTATCACTGGGTTCAGGATATGAAAAAAATGCATATTTCACTGGCCAGAAACATAAAATCACACTGTCTAAAACAATTCACTTTTAATAATTACTTCCACAGTATCACGTGTTTACCACTGTTATTCTTGTTGTTGAGTATTTTTGATAAACTCTGTTTTTCTGACTGTCACTGTGTGGTGCTTTTGGGTAACATGTTGAGCCAAGAGAAATGTGTTCTTTTACTGATATGAAATTTTTTAAAATTCTTAATATTTAATAGGAAGAGCTGCAGCAAGTTGCACATATGTGGAACACCCACATAATACGCAGAAGCAGAAATGCTGTTGTTCCAAGTGGACGTCCGATTCTCATGTACACCATCCCTCATCTCTTTGGAGGACAGGATCAGAAAAGACAATCATTATTTTGTTTGGATTGTCGGTTCAAGATAGTAGCAAGCAAGCCTGTCTAAATATATTTAACCAAATCTGTGTACTCCAGTGAAGAATCAAAATTAAAGCAGGTCCTTGTATTAGTATTGCTTTTGTTTTTTTAATATTTTGACTGAGACATTTATGCAAAAAACAGGTGTTTGCTTCCCATCTAAAGAAAACATTTGACATCTGTTTATTAATTGAAATGAGAACATTGAAGTAAATGCTTGAATATGCAAAATGTTTTAAAAATAAATCAGAAAGACGTGCATTGAATAATTTCAACCTTTTGGCATTTCCAATTATTTTTTTAACTGAATTTCTATTATATCTGATTTCTGTTTTAAGACTGTCGAAAAAACATTTTTTGCTGATCCCATATATTCATGAAATATTGTTTTCAATTTTACTGAAACATTGTGCAACTGTTATTCACCCACAAACAGTTTCTTGTAAATAAAAATTCTGCATTATTTAATAATTAACAAACACTGTTAGATGTTAGCCTCCCTTTTATTTGTGTTCAAGGAAAAGAAAACACAGACTCTTGATAAACACTACAAAACTTAACTTGTGTGCCAATTTTCTGTGTCTTTTATTCCAGTCAACTATTGCATCAAACACATTGCCTTCCAAAGTTATTCCCTTAAAATATGTTCTAAACAAATGACTGGTGGAAAGGTAAAAAAAAGATACTTGAAAATAATTAATATTAAATCTTTTGAATTATTACTAAACAAAACATCCCCTCTAGCAGACATCTTGTATCCAACAAAACTGTACCACAGACCTGTGGAAACGACCTTGACACATGATAAGAACTAATAATAAGCATAGTTCACCTCTTGCTGCTAACCATATGAACTTATTAAACATAATTAGTTAAAAGTTTTACTAGTTTAAATGTTAAGTATGAAAATTTAAACTGAAATCTACATATTTCATGGTGGAAACAAATTGATGTTATCCACAATTTTTGAAAATAAATTCAAATATGAAAAAAAGAATGTTTGGGGTTTTTTTTGTTTGTTTTTTTTTTTGGGGGGGGGGGGGGGGGGTTACTAATAAAACACTTCCCTGAAATTTAAGCTCTTTCTTTTTTTATACAATGATGTGTTTCCTGTTTGTGGGTTTAACAAACTTTATAGCTTCATAGCCAGTCATTGTTAGTGCAAACCTTTTATTCTTTGGTTTAAACATGATGGACTTTAATCAAGCTATGCTGAACTCATAAGAGCTTTTAGCAGCCAAAACATTGTCCAGTTCATTTCGTAGTTCTGGGTAGGACGTGTATGTCCATGGTAGTTCCAGAAGAGGCCCGCCTGTGTGTGCCACAGGTCGTCGTGCCAGTCCATCCACAGGCGTGAACAGTACCTCAACCTTGTCAACACAGATGACATCTGACCCAGTAAGAAACCTGAACATCCTTCTGAGCCCTGTATCTTCAAGTCCTCTGATGTACTGGTGCAGAAATCTGAAGCTCTGCTTCTCTGCTTGAGTGGTGGGAGAGACAGTAAGCAACTTCAAAAGCTTTCTCGTTGTTGGCTTTTTATCTTCATACATTAGTAGGACATCTTGTGGGCTTTGAAAAGCTTTTAGGAAGTGGCTTGCAACTAAGGACATTTTCTCTGCGGCATATGCTGGTTTTTGGATTAATTGTTTGTGTGCGACTTTCAGTAGGCCTTTTAAGTTCTCTTTGGTTGGAAGCACTGATACATCCAGGC
The DNA here is from genome assembly GCF_964374335.1 of Astatotilapia calliptera. Taxonomy (NCBI): domain Eukaryota; kingdom Metazoa; phylum Chordata; class Actinopteri; order Cichliformes; family Cichlidae; genus Astatotilapia; species Astatotilapia calliptera. The sequence goes on along the minus strand of NC_137432.1, from coordinate 4,538,042 downwards.
GATCCATGAGATCCAGCACTTCATCCCTGTCTTCATCTGAAAGATCTTCTTTTAGTGCCCTTTTTATCTGATCTCTATCTGATTGACTTAGGTAAAAGAGAAGACTTTCAAACAGCAGATCATCTGATACTTGATTCTCACCGAAGATGAGTGCCACTGTGAAAACAGGAGCAAGGCGACAAGGGAAATATCCATGGTCTTGAAATCCCTTCAGTAAAATTCTACCCATGGATTTCCACTCTTCTTCCTGCCATTTAGGAAACAGTGATGGCACTCTGAACTCCTCTCCTTCAGCTGTGTTGTCCACAAACTCTGACCAAAATGCAGCATACACATCTCTTGATACACCGTCTGCATCAGCTCCTTTTTCATCAATGTAGGTGTATTTTAGAGGTTGTATGAGGAGTGCTGGATCTTTGAACTGGCTGATCATCTCCTCCAGAATAGTAACCCTGTGAAGTTTGATGGTAACGCAGACAATCATATGATCCTGCAGAGCTTATTGCTTCATTGCTTATAGATGTATCTGGACTACTGACTGCTGTGTTTGTTGGAGGAAGTGTAATGGATGTGATGACCAGATCATCTTCCTCAAACTGCAGGAATGGTTCATCTATTACAGTGTCATCAAGTTGACAAGACAGAGGCTCTCCAAGGGAGGGTCCAATCATTACCTCAGATGTGTCTAATAATACATCTTCATCAGCATTCCTAGATTCTGATGATGAGACCACAACAGTGTGAGAAGCTTCTTCATCTCCTTGATGTGAGTCAGTCAGTTGTGTAACATTGTTTACATGTGTTTTCCCTCTATCATAAACTTCTTCATCATCTTCATCATTGGAAAATCTTCTTGTGCACAAGTAAAATCTCAACATTCCCATTTTAAGTGCTGAGTAGAGTTCTCCAACTCTGACATCTCCACCAAATACAGCCTCTTCCTGATAGTCTAATATGTCATGACCAGTGTTGGGACTAACGCGTTATTAAGTAACGCGTTACAGTAACTACGTTATTATTGTGGTAACGAGCACGGTAACTAGTTATTATGCCAAAATCAGGAACGCGTTAGTCGTTACTGGGATTTAGATAGGCTCGTTACTCGTTACTTCGTGTGGTGGCTATCACGGAGCTTCCACAGATTCAGTAACATTAGCAAGTGGTGGAGGCCAGCAGGTGGATGAAGGAAAAGGGACGCAGAAGGAAAAGAGACCCGAGGCGGCCGCCGGTCCAAGTATCAGGTGAACTGAACTTCAGGTAAGAAGTTATGACCTGCAGTCTATCTGGGTCAGATATAAACCAAGTTTAGGTGGAGTTTATTTTCGTTATTCTGACTTTTTCTGTACTGCGTGCTAGCTAGCATGACGGAGTTTCTATACAGCTGGGTGGTGCTATGAAGTTAATGAAGTTGAACTTTATTTTGTTCATAAGTTATTAGAGTTGCCAACCGTCCCGTCTGGTATTCAGAGAAAATATTACGCGTTTCTTATTGAGGTGAAAGGGAACAGTTTGTCCCGTAATTCAGCTACAATGAAAAAGACACAAAGCTGGAGTTATTCTGTGTCTTTGCTGCACAGCTGCCTCTTCTTCTTTCATTCTCACCCCTCCCTCTCCCGTTTCTACTTCAATCATGAAACCTGATCAATGATCAGCTGATCGGCTCTCTTGTTTGTTTATCGCCCACTTTGCGCCTTAAGAGGAACCAGCGGATGTCGCGCTAAACAACAGCAGCACTTTTAAGCTTGATCAGCTGTTGTTAGAATTTATTTAATATTAATTTCTAGTATCAGCTGATGTTTGCTGGAGCCACAGCTGCAAAAAAGCTGCTGGTCATGATGTCGGTTTGTATATCTGGTGAGAGGGAAACATGAAGATGAAACCAGGAGATGTCCTTACTGGATCATCAGAGCTGTGATGGAGAAACAGGTTTACCTTTTAGCTGACATGAATGAGTTGAAGGGAAGTTATGAACTGTTTCTGAGAGACAAATAACCCCAGGATCCTTTTTTAGGTAGCTGACAGCTGGTAACTGTGCAGGGGCGGGTCTAGCAAAGTGTTGCCAGGGGGGCATGTAGGGCATTAACAGGGAGAGGTGGGCACAAAGAAATACTTTTCTTTCTTATTCTCATTTAAAATGTCTAGCTTTTAAAAAATAATTATCTGAGTCTTACAACAAACGATTGATAGATTGATGCATATATACCATCAAAACAGTGAACATCACTGTCACAACAGCGTTTGTTTTCATTCAAAGGCTTTATGATTTTTCCTATAATGGTGGGCGGTCTCTAGTCAAAATGCCCGGGACGATTTTTTTTTTCCCAGTCCAGCCCTGTATGCAGCTCATCTGCAGTCTGGTGTTACCTACATCTTCCTATTCAGAAGGCAGAATTTCCGAGTTCTGAGTACAATCAAAGCACCACGACTGCAGTTTTTGTGTTGGATGTAAAAGGCGCACATGACGCTGTGACGTAGGCTAGAATCATGGCAGCAGTCAATGACGGTCCAGGCGTGGGATTTCTCTCGTGGAAATATACACATTATCTTTTCCTATCTATTGGTAGGTGGCACAGTGCACTTGTGGCAAGTAAGCAAGCTAGAAGACTGGCAAAGTTATGGAAGAAACACATTAACAAGAGAATTCTGAGTAAAACCAAAGTTACTTTCCCTAGTAACTAGTTACTTTGAAAGTAACGAGTAACTTGAAGTAACTGAGTTACTTTTGAGAGAAGTAACTAGTAATGTAACTAAGTTACTATTTTAAAGTAACTTACCCAACACTGGTCATGACTGAACACCTCCCATCTTCCAAAATTGCTTTTTCCACTTGGAAAGAAAAGATCTTTAGCATACTGTAATATGTCAGCTTTTTTGGAGTCTTTGGGCACATCAAAGGTCCTTGTTCCTCCTCCTCTGCACTTTCTCACTTGCTTACCTTCATGGATCCACCCTAACTCAATTTTTCGAGTCTTTTTCTCAGCCCATTTGTTGTTTTTTGCATATGTTCTTTTTCTCTTAGAAACAAATGCCTCCTCATGATCAGGTTTCTTCTCATTTTCATTGATTCCCATCTTTTCCTTCAATTTTTCAAGCAATGAGTTTTTTCTTGATTCCTTAGTACTTGCACCACTGTTTTCCAAGCAGAACTGTCTGGCAGCTATCCGATCACCATATGTTGGGATGTAACCAGACAGGGTCTTGTCTTCCATGAAATCAATCACTGTGGGATCAATCTGTAATAACAGAGATATTTATTAGTATACAGAAGTACAAGGTATACCTGCTGCCACACCACATGAGGTACCTCACTAAAGAAATGTATGTAAATTTCACATGTGTTTTGATAATTGTCTATTATTATTTTAGTGGCAGCCATCGATATTTAGCATTTATTCTTTTCCTCTCTTTATGCCAGCAACATTAATCAGATTCTCTAACATGTCATTAATAGAAATATTACAGTATATACAATGCCCACTTTTGAAAAAGTAAATTAGTATTCACGTATCTTTCAGTTGCACAGTGCACAAAGGGTTTAACTCATTGTTTTTTTAAATTGAAGCCAAATATCAATATAAGCACAGTTTAATTCATTTGTTTTATATAAACAAGGAAACATTGTGCATCACATAATATAGTGATATATTTAAGAAACCTGGAATCTGCATAGGGTTAATTAGTAACAATTAATAACCGTGGTCATAACAACGACCCAGGGTTATACAGTGGGTTAATTTGTTTTACATTCTCGATTCCATATAGAGCCACACCAATGCAGCCTACCGTTACGTCCTCACGCAGTCAAAGCGAGAGAAGCGAAAAGCGCTGTGGTTGCTAACTTAGCAATATGTCACATTTTTAGATGCTGTAACTTCGTAAAAAGCGAGTTTTACAAATTTCCCCCTTGAGAGAGCACTTACGCGTTCTTGTAGCATTCATAAGAGACAGTCCTCAGGTACACCACGATTCCGAAGAAATCTCAGAAGTGGGCTATCAGTGTTTGTGTCTATGTTGAAAGCAGGGCATTGAAAGTTAAGTGCCAGTTCTGAAGAGCGTGAGCTCTCCACATCTACCATGGATTTGGGTTCCCGAACGCAACGCGTTTTACATTCTTACAATAAAAAATGTTATTCTAATGGTACCTTTTTTTTACATTTGTACAATATATGATTACGTTCGTACAATATGATAATTATATTGTACGAACGTGATAATTATGTATATTGTAATAACGTGATGTTATGTTGTTCAAACGTGAAAAGTATATTGTTAGAACAATAAACTTTTCACATTATAACGTGATATACTTCTATTTTCCTTTTGCCTGGGTGGCAGCTCTACGCTTCCGTAGAAGAGAGCAACAGTGGAAGAATTAAATATTCGACAGCACCTGGGTGGAGCACGAGCTTTAAACTCATGCACAAGAGAAATGTCAAATAAAACAGGTTTGTGATCAGAAAACACGGAATCCCCAATTTCCAAATTAAAAACAGATAAACCGCACGATAACACCAGGTCAAGAGTGTGCCCCTGCTGGTGTGTAGGGCCTTGTACAAACTGCACAAAGTTAAAAGATTGAATAAGATTTAAAAACTCCTGAGCAAGCAGTCCATCAGAGCAACAGACATGAATATTAAAATCACCAACTATTAAAATCCGATCATATTTAGGCACAATGTCAGCCAAGAAACATGAAAAGTCATTCAAAAAGTCTTTGTTAAACTTCGGTGGTTGGTAGATTACTGCACACCCAACCGGTTGAAATGTCCCAGTTCAATTATCAAAAGTTCAAAACTGGAGGGGGAACCGGTACATGGAGTTGTTTGCAATTAAAGTTATTTTTAAAAACTGTCAATATTCCTCCTCCTCTACCTGATATCCTTGGAGCATTTAAAAATGAGCAGTCAGAGGGCAATATTTCAGAAATGAAGCTAGACTCACCCATTTTCATCCATGTCTCAGTCACAAAAAGGAGATCCAATCCATTTGAAGAAAATAAATCATTTAAGACAAATGTTTTACTTGCTATGGACCCGGCATTTATTAAAACCCATCCTCGTTGGAGCTGGAGTCTGGGCGGAAGTTGTCTGTGAAGCCCAACTTAATGGGCGCAAATTCACAAAGTTTATTCCACAACGCCCAAGACGTGAAAAACACCGGCGAGCAGGCTCACGTCCACTCGAGCGTACGACAGGAACCAGACAAGGAGCAACATGATCCAGGAGATGCCTTGGGATGCGATGGAATAGACTATAATCCACTGGAGCAGCTGCTAGAGAAAAAGTAAGGCAAGCTTTAAGCTTCACTAGCCGACCGGCACGTTTACCGCGGCGTCTGCGACGATGCGTTGGAGCAGGAGGAAGTGCTCCGCGTAGCAGGTAAGAAGGAACATCAGGAACATCAGCCAGGGATAGGGGATACCCTGTTGTTTGTCCTTGCTGATTTGTCAGAAAATATTAAAGATCCAAAAGTTTTTAGCGTTCATATACCAGTCGCGAGTTGATTTGGGTGGCACAAATTGTAAAAAACAAAACAAACAAAAACAAATTGACAGAGACAGACGGCAAGCCACACACACCGGCGCCAATTGTGTTATGATAAATTACGTAATAACTACAAGAGAAGACTTACCTTTGTGGAAATGCTTGGAGCAGACTAACGTGTGAGCTGGAGTGTTCTGGGACGTTATTTGGTCTTCGAATGGCTGCAATCCAGGCCATCCGTCGCCTCTTTGTTACTTTGGAAACATGGCTCGAACAATTTCTCTTCCACGACAGAATTTGATAAAAAAAAAAAAAACAGCTGGCTTCCCGTGGCTGTCATGCGACCGGCTATTGCGGTTAATAATACAACCGCTTCTTGCCATTTTTTGTGTTTCTTTTTATCGCTGTGTGACTGTTTTCTTGTGAAAGCCTGCGTGCGCTTGTACCATTTGCTCTATTGGTGATTCTAAATTGACACTGTAGGTGTGAGCGGTTGTCAAGTCTCTGTGTTGGCCTTGTGACAAACTGGCAACCTGTCCAGGGTGTGCCCCACCTTTCAGCCTATGGTAGCGGGATAGGCTCCAGCAAACTGTGAATTGAATAAGTGAAAGAGAACAAATGGATGGACTAAAGCTTCATAAGATGCAAGGCTAGGACATCTCTGTCTCACGTGTTTTGTTTCCAACACCAACCTTCACCCCCGAGTGAAAGTAATAAGCCCAGTTTTACAAAAGTGCAATTTTAAATCACTGAAAACTGGAGGTACATAGCTATCCAATTAAATAAAATAGCTTGTGAATTGAATTAATATTTGACATTTAAAAAGCTTTACCACTGGGGATACCAGCTATAGCTACCAATTTATTCCTAATGTACTACTTCATTTTCTGTTAGTTCTATCTATAGCTGTTTTCACACATGCACTGTAGAGCTGAACTTTTGCAGACATTACCAGGAGGAACTGAATGTGACAATGCAAATGTCCAGGTCAGCTTGAATGTGTGCTGCCTTCTTTGTACTCTACTGTACATGCAGTATAGTGTATGTTCCTTAACAAAGACTAGTTAAAATAAATTCATTGCAGGCTGGTTAGCACTATTGTCTTATCAGAGAAGATTGTGGTATAGATTTGAGCACGTCTGCTTGACTTTTTGCTTGAAGGTGTATTCCAGGGATAGGCTGCAGAAATAATACCGTGTCTTGTCTTTTATCAGAGGAAAAAGGTTCTCCTTGTTCTTGTCAGTCAGGAGCCAGAAAAATCAAATGCATCAAAAATTATTGACATTTTTTTCAAAAAAGAAAAAAAGCATAGTAATGTTCTTTATTTTCTGAAATATGTCTTTTATCTCTGCAGTTTCCTGTTACTTATTGGCCTCTATCAAAAACTGATATGGGCTAAAATCTGACAGGGCATATAGCCATTGGTTGATGGAGCTTTTTTTTAGACTGAACCCAAAGGAAATGTCTTTAACCATCAGGCTGCCATCCTGTGTCCTCACTTTTAGTGGTTGCTATTGCATTTATGAAGATTTATCTTCAGAGAATATAGGTGTGATAGGAGAATTTCTTTGATAAAAAGGGAGAGGTGTGGAGATCTTCTAGATGGAGATAAGACTGACCTAGGTTATCGGAGACTTCACACATGTCTTGAATGTCTTTCATCCTCAGGCCAATGACATCCACAAAGTCCTCCACCAGACGGAAAAGCTCTTTGATGTTTGGCCCCAGCTGAGAAAACAGAGACACATGAGAGCAGAATAAAAGAAAAAGGATTATGGATTTGAGGCAAATGTTCTGAAATGCTGTTCGAGCACTTGACACACAAAAGGCCTTTTATAGGAAATCTGGAATTTGAGACAAGTATTGCCATAGCGTCCTGTTTCAGTTCAGTGTCACAATGTCTTATAGCCCACACTACTATAACCAACATGAACATTTACAATTTGTACATCACCATTTTTTCTTTTTGATGACAGGAAATACACTGCAGTTTTGTTCTTATTTTCAATACTGAAGAAAAAGACGGCACACGGTTCTACTGAATGCAGGTGATGAGAAATAAATGGCTGTGATAAAGGCCTCAAGGCTAAAAGCTTGACTTTTTGATTAAATACATTGCAGTGATGCAACATCTGCTATTACATCAAATCACATTTTTTTTAAATGGCAAAATAAGTTAGGAAACCTTACATTTCTAAGCAGGGCTGCCACGGTTGGAGTTAATCACCGCTGACAGAAATGGCTGTGCTACTGTAAAGCTAGTCAGAGGCCAAAAGCAGTTCAAACTCAAAAGGTCTGAACGTTTGCGAGTGCCTTCGCCACAGCCTAGATCAAAGAGGGGCTTCAATATTATGAAAGAATCTGAACCTCATATTGCTTGTAGTATTAAATGGCACAAAAATTATTTTAAAAAGTGCAAATATGAATGAACTATCAGCATGAAAATGCAAAATGCATCTTTTTTAGTTTAATCAGATGTGATTCACTACTCCCCAATGTTGAAGATAATAACGATAGTAAAGTGGTTGAAATGCTAATGCTCGCTCTCCTTCGTGTATTCAGACCATGCTGGGGGAACACAGAGTGTGCCATTTCCATTTTAAGATATCTGAAGCAGTTGGAGTAGAGCAGCTTGTTTTATTTAGCATTATTTCTCTGTCTGCATGCTGAAATTCCTGAGAACAGGCGGATGCTGGACAGCTTGTTGGAGGCACAGAGTGAATAAGTGCAGCAGATGGATGAGTGGGTGTTTGCGTCATTATCTGTAGTTATTTCTGTCTTTCAGCAATTCTCGCATTCCCCTTTCACTTCTCCTCTGTCTGTAAAGACACAGGTGGGCTGTTTGTCCACCTGTGTCTTTGTCATCTCTGCTGCCATCAGGATTTCTCCTTGATTGTTGAAGTTATTATTGCTCACAAAGTTCAAAAGGAGCTGCAATTACAGACAAGGACAGGTCCTATTTTAGAAAGAGAGGCTGATACTAACCAGTTGTGCTTCCTCCCATCTCTCCTTGTTTTCTTCCATCAACAGATTGCTGACTGATTGCACAAAGTTCTGGAAAGGAAAAAAATGATTTGCATTCAGTTTTTTGAAATCCTTCTAGACCCTTCTTAGTGGCTGCCAACTTGGTTATGTAGCAGAATCTGAGGGACAAATATTTGGACAGTTTTTAGCCAGAAATTATAAGTTTGTTGCTATTCAGACAAGGAGAGACTAGAGGATCTTTAAAATCTCACAAAGGACAAAATAGGATTTGCAACTTCATCAGTAAGAAGTAAATACAGCAAAAAAATTTAACTGCATATTTTACAATATACTTTTACTAACGTGTGCTTTTTATTAAGACACAAACTATAAAATTCCAGGATCTGGTGAAGTTTAAAACAGTGCAAATAATATATAAGGCAAGGAAAGGGATGCTCCCAATCGAAATCTTAGAAAGAGAAGGGAGGTATAATTTTAGAGGGAAGCAGAATAAAAAAAAACAAAGAGTAAGAACAACATTGAAAAGGATGTCTATTTCAATAGCAGGAGCTAAATTCTGGAATGAGTTAAAAGAAGAAATAAAAGGTCAGTAGTGATATTAACCAGTTTAAAATAAAACTCAAAAAAGAAATTTTAAATAAGTAAGAATGAAGAAAATGCAATTAACCCAAGACAGCAGTCAAAGTGATTTTTATTTTCTTCTGTAAATTAGCAAATCTAAATATAGTTTTAGTTGAATATGAGAAAATATTTTTTGTAATGTTATGTTCAAAGTTGAAGGCATTGTATACGTTTTTGTTGTTCAAATTTAGATGATGAGGATGTAAACCTGAGGGGGTAGGGCTAAATAAGTATATACTTCTGCCTACTCCTTTTCAAACAACTGCATGGAATGATTTTATGAAATATTGGTGAATGTATATGTTTGAAATAAAAATGAACTGAACTGAACTTTGTAGCCTAGATTGCACGTTGAAATAGAATATCCATTCATCCATCTTTTTTATTCCTCTTATTCTATACATTTGTAGTATAAAACATAGGTTCTATATAAGAAACAGTCAATTTACATTGTTAGGTGGGTATAGGAACACAGCCTTTCCCAGCTGGAGAGCAGAAGGCATCAACTGAATATCAACATGTATAAATTTGTCATCCTGTGTCTTTCACCTCTACCAGGCCACCAGCGACCTGTCTAGGGTCTAGGTTAGGACTGGATTTTTTGTATTATGACTCGTTAGCCGGTGATTGCTCAGATTTATTTTTTATTTTTTGCATTCATTTCAAGTAGTTGCAGCCATCATCAACACAATCAACCACTGGGCAACAAATTTTAATCGCAGGGAGATTGCACAGGGTGGGAGGTAACCTGTGTCCAAAAAACATCATGGTGTAACTCAAATGGTGTGCAAATAACTGCTGTCTAACTTAGAAAGATAGACAGATTGCCAGTGTATTGCAGTCAGTCTGCATGCAAGTCTGAAAGCAACCACGTCTCTTTGGATTAGTGGACTTAACTCTGCTGGTTCTATTCTGTTTATACTCCTGCATGAAAACAAGGTTGCCTTAGTTGCCCAAGTCATTTTGCAGGGACATGGCTATCCTCCAGCCAAGAGGTTGTTTGTAATTACCAACCTGCTCAATCCACAGTTTCCAACCAGTGTTTCGCATTATATGTAGCCATTGTAGGTTTTTTTTTCTGTTTAATACATTTTTATTTGGGTATTCTAAAAGGGCAAAAACTCTATAAAATGAATATTCAATTCAATTCGATTTTATTTATACAGCGCCAAATCACAACAACAGTCATCTCAAGGCGCTTTATATTGTAAGGTAGACCCTTACAATACATAGAGAGAAAAACACAAAAGTCATATGACCCTTTATGAGCAAGCACTTTGGCGACAATGGGAAGGAAAAACTCCCATTTAACAGGAAGAAACCTCCAGCAGAGCCAGGCTCAGGGAGGAGCCGTGACAGGTTGGTGTTAGAGAAGGAGGCACAAAAGAGTTAGACAACAAGACAAAAATCCTAGCTCTAACCCTACATGGGTTGCCAGTGACCTTTTGGATCTTAAGAGATTACCTGTAAGGGAAGAAGACACTTTCACACTGTATTACACGCTGCAGCACAGTGGTAAAACCGTGTACCAGCTCACCCTCGTGTCCTCATTGCTGGGGCTGTAATATGTCCTCCTGAAGATCTCTGTCATGTTCTTCAGCACATCTACAATGGCCAGCAAATCACCACTATAGCTGGTTCCATCACTGGATATTTCCCTCAGCTTTGTCATTACTTCTGATACTCCATCTCCCACAAGGCCACGCTGCGCTTTGGACAGATGCTCCCGAGTCTAGCAGAGAAAGTGGCTTCTGTTAGTTTTCACAGTTAGTGGTCAACACAGGAGCAGTATCCATGTCTTTTTTTCAAAAGTGATAACACAGCATAATAACAGTTCAATGTAACTTAGACTTAATGAAAAAAAAGAATTAACATGTATGCCATGTGTCATACATTTTTACCCAGACACAGCTAAAACATTGCAATATCTTCATATGCATCTTTTGCAAGTTATTTAGACTCACTAAAGTCTGTATACTGCGATAGTCATTAGAAATGCACTTCATATAAGTGGGATTCTCCCAGTAGGCAATGCCCTCCTCATCCAGGGTGCAGCGGCGAAGGATAAGCCCTGTATGGGGAAACACATGAGGATTAACCTTCAATTATTTGGTGAGCCCTTGTTACATCATGCTTTTACAGGACATGCAAATGTAATCTTTCTACATGCAGGAAGAGCTCACCCATGGCATTGGGAGGACAGCGTACTGCTGCTGTATCTCCAGCTGGAGTCATCTTCCACACAACATTAGAGTAGTTGTCTTCTCCACATATTTCATGTGGTTCTGTTACCAGAGAAACATCAAAGTGTGTCATGCAATTGTATTAATCACATAACCAGGAGGTAGACTGTCTAAGTAGTGCACTTTTCAGTCTTTGATGTAGTGGAGCAAACTGCGCCCACCCACTGACCTGGGCATCTCTTTTTGTTACAGCTGCGGACCTCTTCCCGCTCTCCAGGACAAGGCTGCCCTCCAAAAAAGGGCCCATAACAAATCCGGTTTCTCTGCTGACTCCCCCCTCCGCAGGTTTTAGAACAACCCGACCACAAGGACCAGGTCTGCCACTTGCCATCCACTAAGAGAATGAGTGAATAATGATAATGAAATACAACAGGAACATGTAAATTTTACACATTTGCTATCAATGAAGTGAATTTAACCATTATGCGGACCACAATGTTCTGTTTTTATATTTATGAAATCTCATTCAGCACAGTTGGCTGAAAAAGAGATCGCCATGGTGGATTGTCCACCTCCATCTCGCCCTGTCCCTAGCATCCTCATCTTTCCCACTAATCCCTCTGCAGGTCCTCTTTCACTACATCCATGAATCTTCTCAGTGGTCTTCCTCTTGCCTGGGAGCTCCATATTCAACATCTTTTATATACACTATCCCTTCTCTCCACATGTCCAAACAATCTCAGCCTTGCTTCACCAATTATGTCTCAAAAGCACTTAACCTGAGCTGTATCTCTGATGTCCTCACTCTAACCCTGTGCATCTGGATCACTCCCAATACAAATCTGGGTTTCTTCAACTCTGCCACTTCCAGCTTATCCTCATGTATTTTTGTTAGTTCTACCATCTCCAAACTGTACATCACAGCAGGTCACACTGCTGTCTTGTCAATCTTTACTTTCACTCATGCTGTTGTTCTTCTGTCACAATGATAACCTAGTATAGCCTCATAATAAAAACATGGAGTTGAAAATAAGCTCTCCAATAAAAAAAACCCAAATTTTATTAAAGAAGTGAGAAAAGGAAATTAAATATTCTGAATTTAGGTCATTACGAAATACTATAAAATGCAATGCTAGTAATCTGAAGGTCTGTGTAATTTGTAGTAAATGTGGAGTTAAGTAACTATCTTTCTTCAACTTAGCATCTGGCTCTCTTACCTGGACACTCTCCAAGGAAGCAGTCGACAGTCTCCAGCCACTCGCCTCTGCACTCAGCACCCCCATATGAGGGGCCATTACACTCCCTGGTTCTCTGCATGGTTCCATTAGAACAGGAGGCAGAGCAGGAGCTCCAGCTGGACCACTCATTCCAGACGCCATCCACTGAGAGAGGCCAAGGTCACCACAGCAACAAGAAAACAGAACAAAAGAGAACGCTATCTGTTTGAAATACTATAACACTCAAAATACAACAAACACATTTTATAATCGCCTCTGTCAGTGCGCCCCAGGGTGGCTGTGGCTACAATGTAGCTTGCCATCACCAGTGTGTGAATGTGTGTGTGAATGGGTGGATGACTGGATATGTAAAGTGCTTTGGGGTTCTTAGGGACTAGTAAAGCGCTATATAAATACAGGCCATTTACCATAAATAGAGTTGTACCGTTCCAATTCTTGAGCAGACTTTTCACATTAACATGATTTTTTCTACTGGAGCATCTTATAGCTGCTTGAACAGACAAAGTACAGGTTAAGTATGTTTTAGGTAAACTAGTTTTGTGTTTCCAGGGTTGTGCTCAGAACTCTAAAACAGCATGCCCAGTAGCGTTCATAGTTGCAGACTTTTGAAACAGTCAGACCTTTGTGCACATGTAAGATAATGTCATGTTCACACTCACAAACATGCAGATACAGCAACTACATTTTTTGCTTAAGGAATAAAGATAACCTGAATTCTTCTTATTCTTCACCTCCCCACACTTGGCTTACTGCTGTGTGAGGTGGGAGTGATTGTTAAATTTGTATGTTTTATGCCCCACTGTACATAAGTGCAAGTGGGTGGGGGTTTGGCATGATGTTAAATAATCTAATAAGTGGCCTAAATCATTATTAACATTACCATGAAAATCTTCAGAAATCAAATCACATCTGAGGTCCTTACCCGGACAGACTGCTATATTGCAGAATTTGGTCTGTTTCTCTGGCCCTTCACATGGATCTCCCCCAAACTGCGGAGGGGTGCAGGTTCGTGTTCGAGACCTGTAACCTCGGCCACAGGTAGATGAACACAGACTCCATGGTGACCATTCGTCCCACGCTCCGTGCACTGCAATCAGAGCAGCTAGCGTATGATTTATAGACAGACAAACACCAAGACAACACAATACCTTCACTGCCACAGTGAACCGTGGGCAGTTATCTGGGATAATCTGTGCTAATTCAATGTGGTCACTGTACTTTCAAAGTTTAGGAGTCTCCCAGTATGTCTGCTCTGGTTGTATGAGAGTGTGAGAATATCCTAAAATCTCTAAAACCGCAAACCCAGTCATGCTTGTGAAGTGAGGTGTACATTGTCCCATAGGCCACAGACTTGCTGCAACTGTGGCGCTGAATCATGTGGGTCTCGTAAGGGTGAGGCAGGGTCCTGGAGAGGGCTGGGTGAGCACAGGGAGGCAGCAGGAGGGATTTTGGGGTGGGGGGTGGGAGCTTACCTGGACAAACAGCAGAGTTGTTGCAAGGTCTCTGCTCTCTCAGTGGCCCACTACACTGGGTGCTGTAGGAGGAGGACACACAGAAACGAGTGCGACTCTGCCAGCCCTCCCCACATGTGGCAGAACACACACTCCACGATGACCACTCCTCACCTGAAGCTGAGTCTACTGAGGAGGAAGGGATGGGTAAAGGAGGATAGGGGAAAAAAGAGGAGCGAAAGGAAAGGACAGGACCATAACTAATTATCATGCAGGATCTAGCCTCTGTGGCCAAAAGAGGAAGGGTTGTGCTCTGATAAAGGGTACATTCTCGCTGTGCTGCATTTAAGGGCTGCCTCCATTAAAGGCGTAATTTTTCCTGACTAGTATATGAATCTGTTCCAAAGGTGTTGATAAATGTCCTTTCTTTAGCAGACAAAGATAATGGTGCCTAGTCAGTCTTCAAATCCACTACAGAATAGAGACAAGAAAGTGAAATTTTCCTGTCCAAGTTAAATTTCTAAGGCTCTACACAAGTTCCCAAATGTTGTCCTTCAGTGGAGACAGCCCCTGAAATGGGCCCCAGCTTTTGGTCTGCTGCTGGTCTTTTCCTTCGCTGAGTTTCTGATGTCATATCCTTGGCATCGACTTCCAGTGGAAATTAATGCCCATGACTCTGGATATGTCAGCGATTTTTTCACTGCCCACGACTGCCTCTTCAGTGGGTCACTTTACCAATAAGGGAAAAGTGGGCAGTCTCAGGTGGGAAGCAGGGAAAGAAGTAAACAGGAAGTAGGGAATCAATTAGCAAATAAAAGTAATACTCCACTCAAAACCTATCTTTGCTGTAAATTTTACCCCCGTATCTTCAACAGATCTCAGTGGCTTTGTATGTTGTCTTGTTTTCCAAAGACCAATAGCTGTGGTCCAGGGTGTGCCATGTCTTTTGCCCTGTGACAGCTTGGTCAGGGTTCAACAACCCCAGCCACAGGTGGACTCTGGAGGTGATTAGCCCAGTTTAGCAGTGAGAGTTGAGATCCAGTTAAATCTAAACATTTGTTATGTAGTTATGTTCCAGAGCAGCTTCCAGGAGTGCAGGAACCTTCTGAAGGTTTGTGGTTACAATATCATATTAATGTCACCGTGTATGTTTGGAATTCGTGGGGAAATACTTCCACCATAGTAATTAAATACTGTGTGTCTGCCACTGACTTCTAATTTTATAAGCTATGCTACAGTGGTGGGTGTATAACTATGACAAAGTAGGATTACGCATTGTAATAATGCGATTTAGTTGAATGTTCAAATAAGCAACCAATTAAATATATTATTTTTTAATATATAGTAAATAAATATGTTACAGTGTTTCCTTGTTCGCTGTTGCCCCATTGTGTGGGAGGAAGAAATGAAAACTGACTATCCAATGAAATAAAGTCATTACACCAGGAGGAAAATGTAAACCATAACATAACAGATGGGCTTGTAAATGGCAATAATCTTGTAATGCAACCTGCTATTTTTACATGGAACTCTATCCAACACTGCTCAGCTAGGCTACTCTCCAGCTCTATATTTTAACCCTTTCACGCATAGTGGTCACTACAGTGGACAGCTATTCAAAGGCTGTTTTCTTGTATTTGTGTCAGTGTTGATGGTATACTTGCACATAAACACAACACACAGCGTATATTGTTCATTCGTTTGTCAAATTCACAAGTCAAAACGTATGTTGTCCACCTAAGTGGACATGTACAAAACTTTTTGAAAAGTACATGTTTAAAAAAAAATGAAGTTCAAAAATCTTTTTTTCATGCCTAAAGATGAATAAAAATACTTAAGAAAAAAAATCCTGATTGAGGTTGTCATAATTCGTGCATGAAAGGGTTAAGGACAGAAATGAAATTTGTCTTCCTCACAAATAAAGCATGAATAAGATCCAAATTTGTTGAACTTTTGGGTGGAGTATCACTTAGAAGGAAGACTTCATTTGATGTGTTGTTTTACAGACAGGGGACCATGTCCTGCCATAATTTCACAAAAATACAATTTTACCATGTTCAGGCAGGGTCCATGTTGGAATTAGTCCATTGCGGACGAGGCACTACTGTGGGAGATTTTGATAGATGTGCTGTAAGTGAATGCAACTCTCTCTATTGTGGGTGTCATGTTTTTTGTGTGATATGCTGCTATCACCCAAGCTGCCGCAGTGACTGATGCATGGGATCCCTCTGCGTCCCGTTGTCTTACCTGTCTGAGAACTCTGCTGTCCACTGCGGGGCTTGTCTGCGTCATCACGCTTGCGGCTGTCCACCGAGCGAAGCGATTGGCTGCGAGAGAGATGGCGACCTTTGCCTAAAGGGGGGTGAGGCAAGGCCGGGGGAAGGAGGGGCGGGGGTTAGCAACCAGAGCTCCTTCATTAATGCCTTATATTTGGGACACAACCGTGACGTGATTGGTCACCCAGAACAGCATCAGCCAAACTTGGGACTTGTGTTGTGCTGTCTGTGTTAGTGTGCTGTGTGTGTGCGCAGTAGTCTCTTTATATTGTCAGCTGTTGTATAATGTTCCTTGTGATGGCATAACTAAATAGAAAAGACATGCAATAACATCAACAGTAATGAGTGTAATCTGATTTTTTAGCTGTCAGTCATGCACCGCCAGTTCTGTACAAATAAAGAAAGCTCTAACCAGTGAAACATTGCAGCTCTTGGTAAATGGCTTCAATAAAACAGAACTCTGATGTTGTTTTCATGTCCCTTTAGTCATTTGTGGGCTAATGATGTTGACATACTGCCTAAAAACCTGACCATGTCATTCTTATTTTTCATCGATCAAAGTCCCCTTTCCAACATGCACTCTTTAAGTCACAACTCTGACTTACAGAGAATGGATACATAAGCACATGAACAAGATGTTAAGAAAGGAAAGGTAAAGAAAAAGTAGTTGTAAAAGCACAGTTTGGACACACCACATACTTGTATTTACCCACAGAGCTTAAAGCACCCTCACTGACAGACATAGAAAAATGAACACGAAGAATAAGGAGCTTACCAGTGCAGGACTGCGAGTTGCAGGGCCGGCCCTCCTCCACTATGCCCTCACACAGGTACGACTCCTCCGGAGGTGACCGACAGGTCCGAATCCGGGTTTGGATCCCTCCACCACACTCGCTGCTGCACTGTGCCCATTGGCCCCACACACTCCAGCCACCTGGAGACACACAGACAGTAGTGGTTACTTACTGTGTGTTAACTTAGCAGCAGTGTTTTTCACTTGTAATGCCATGTGTTTTTGAGCTCATCTAATGGAGAGTGATCTTCAAATCCTACAATCCTCTGTGCAAAGCTTCAGTTTTGAAGAGCTGCCAAGGCATATAGTGTGTAGGAAGAAACACAGCTTGGAGCTGAACATCTCCAATCTTAAAAAAATGACAAATAAAAACAGATGCAAAATGTATGCCATAATGATGCTAACACAGCCCTACCTCATACTGGGAAGCCTACATTCCAAGAGTTAGGTCAGTCAAGCATACTATGATGACAAGGTTTGCATGTATGTAGAATTTTGAATTTTTGAATTTTTCTGTCATAAACTGTGCGTGGCAGGCAGGAATGGAGGACCAAATGCAGAGTCCAGGATGTGAAAAGTAACTCAAAAAGCAGCTTTAATGCTGAACACTAGGAAAAAAATCTACTAAACTTGAAGATACAAAATAGGCTTGGCAGACAGAACACACAGACAGGTATGAGGAAGATCGCAATGCTGGACAGAAGAAAAGAAAAAGGTTTAAATACACAGGGAATGACGAGAGAACAGGAAAGTCATGGGGAACACAACTGGGGCAGATTACACACAACGAGACAGAGGACGCAAAGCTAAACATAACACACGAGACAAGATACCTTCAAAATAAGAGAAACAAAGCAAAACAAGGTGCACACAGACAGGAGACTACCAAAGTAAAACAGGAAGTAATGGGAACACACAGAGAGTTGCAGATAGACAGAGACATGACTGGGGAAGCACTGATATCATGACAGGCAGGGAACACCAAATGAAACACAAGGGAAACACAAGAACTCACAATAAATATAATCAGAGCCTCACAGAGGACGACACAGAGGGCAAAGACACAAGGGGGAATCCTAAATAATCCAAATCTAAACAGGAACAACCTAGACACTAGAGAATCAACTTAAGACTACCAAAAAGGACTTAAACACGAAACATAATATAAAATGACATCAAAACACGTGAAAATGAGCTAGGATCGAGACGGGCGCTGTTAGAATCAGCAATTAACCTTGTTACATTTCTACACAGTGTTAAGGTGGTTACTATAACCTTTAGCTTTTAAAGTAATTTCTAAAATTCTGTCTATTTCTAATACTTAAGAGTTCATAGAGTTGCAACAGTGATTACCTGTCAGAATAGTTATCCTTTGTATTACTACCTCAAGCTGCTTTTCAAGCCACTTAAAGAAGTGCAGACACTTTTCTTTCCAAGCTCCTTAGACTACAATAACCTGGATGACTGAGAACCTTCACAGACAGGTTCTGACAGGCTAAGGTTCTGCAGACACAACAACAGTTCAAAATGCTAGCACTAACCAGGGAATAATGCTTAGCTGACATAAACAAGAACTATATCCAATGCAAAAAGAATATATTTCAGGACGTTCCAAAAGCCCATTGCCCAAATCAGAGCTCTTCTGCAACCTCCAGCTGCTGACAATACTTCACATCAACCTCCAACCACAACTTCTACTGAAGCCTTCACCACCTCCTTTGCAGGATGCTTGGTCCCCAAGAAATTTTCCCCTTTCCAGGGAGCAGTAGTTGTAAAGACCGTTCACTTTGTTGCAACTTGACCAGTCAAACAAAAAAGAGCACACCCATCAGAAACTGTAGCTGTACCGACAGGCAGAGCTAAGGCAAATCCCCCACCAAGTTTACAGTTACTAGCAAACGTTTGTTTTGGTCAAAACATGCAAGCCCTGCAGGCTCTAATTGATTCTGGAGCAGAGCAAAGGTTTTTCTATCATTGATTGATTAACAATTAGGGATTAATGTGAAATATCTGAAAGAACCTGCTGTTTTGCCTGCTGTTAGATAGATTCCTGTAACCTCTAGCCTAGCCCCTAGGAAAGTATTTGGTTCGGTTGCTAGAAGGAGTGACAGTGATCAGGATTGTCATCTTTCATCACAGTGGTTTCTTCCATCTACCTTCGCCAGATTGTTAAGTTGCAGTTGTAATGTTAAGCTTCACTCTCTAGTTTTATGTTCACTTCATGACTAAATTGCCGTCTCTGTCTTCAGGATTTTTCCAGTGTGACTTTTTGTGGACGTGCTACTCAATACTGGACTGCACTTGGACTTTGAAATTAACCTTCTTGCCCACTCAAGAGTTTGCCTACCTGTTATTCATGTAACTCATTATTCATGTAAAGCTCAAACTCTTGTGCCTGGGTCCATCCACCTTGAGTTCACTATGACAAATGAACTTCTCAAACTAGCAACATGGACTTTATGTAGAAGAGAGCAAGGTCTGATCCTCTGCTTTACCTCCTAACCTTTGTTTCCCTTCAACTCACAGCAAGAACAATAAATGTTATTAATTAATACTGAAACAGCTGACAGTGTTCTTTCATTTATCTATATATTTGTATGTGTAATATGAGCAGCACTGTAGGTTGTTGAGAACAGATAAAATCACTACTAGGCCTCTAGGTAGGAGTATAATGAAGGTGTAAACAGAGCACTCACTTCCTCTCTTCTTTATATTAAAAATAACAGCAAACCTGATGTTTCTTGAACAAAGAATGTAGCCATCCATTCTCTGGCTCGGTTGGCTTTTCCTTATTTTAATGGTGCTTAAAGGAAAAAAAATGTATAGAGACAAAACTGCTATTACTGCTACTATTGTGAAGGAGCAGATTTTACTGAAACAACAACCATTCCCCAGATCTAACCAAGTTTTGTACCTAAAGTTGAAAGGCTCTTGAAGGCACCAAACAGGGCCATCATTTTGTCTGATATAGGGAGATACAGGCGACATCTGACAAAACAACATTAACTGACATCCTGGGATACGAATGCACAAAACACATAAACTACTGACGTCCAAGCATCTTCAGGATATTGCAGCACACCAAGTTGGACAGCCAACTGAAAAACAATCCTCCCTAGAAAGTTCCAGGGTCCAAGTTTCATAAGCCATGTTCACAAAGGTGACAGGCAAAATAATCTTTTGTGAAGATCTCCCCAGGTCTCAATTTGTTTTTTAGTTTTTTATCTCAACTGTAAGGTGAGTTGAAGGGAAACAAAGGTTAGGAGGTAAAGCAGAGGATCAGACCTTGCTCTCTTCTACATAAAGTCCATGTTGCTAGTTTGAGAAGTTCATTTGTCATAGTGAACTCAAGGTGGATGGACCCAGGCACAAGAGTTTGAGCTTTACATGAATAATGAGTTGCATGAATAACAGGTAGGCAAACTCTTGAGTGGGCAAGAAGGTTAATTTCAAAGTCCAAGTGCAGTCCAGTATTGAGTAGCACGTCCACAAAAAGTCACACTGGAAAAATCCTGAAGACAGAGACGGCAATTTAGTCATGAAGTGAACATAAAACTAGAGAGTGAGCCAATAGGAACAAAGTA
Organism: Astatotilapia calliptera; assembly: GCF_964374335.1. Classification (NCBI taxonomy): domain Eukaryota; kingdom Metazoa; phylum Chordata; class Actinopteri; order Cichliformes; family Cichlidae; genus Astatotilapia; species Astatotilapia calliptera. The sequence continues at coordinate 4,517,428 of NC_137432.1, read as the reverse complement.
TGACTGATACAGGTTAGGATTTTACATTACACAAAAGAAGCCTGGACCGGCCACTGCAGACGATATGTGTTGACAAGGCTATGTCGTACAGGACACACACGTTTGGGCAAAGTTTTGCCTGCCTGAAGCACTCCTGCACTGCAAGTCTGTGTGGATCTCTTTTGGACACTGTGCCTTGGCATTCATCAGACATATGGGGAGAACATATAGCAGGCAGGTGTAGATACACGTCCTCCATCATTAGACCACAGTGCAATGGAAATAAGAGTCACTGTCACCATCTGTCAAGGGTCTGATGTCCAAGAATTAGTTACCAAACTATCCATATACACATGAAGGATCTGGTTTATCCAAAAGGGGCCACAGCATTAAAAAACACAATTTAGCACACAAAAAAGTAACCTGCATCAGACTGATGATATCTAGCAGCTAAGGAGGATCTGAGGGGAGATTTTTTCCTCTAAAACAGAGATATGATGAATGCCATTGTCACTCTGAAATTCCCTGTTTGGCCATTCTGATTTAATGTGCTCCATTAAGATGTGTGCTGATCTGAGGAGGAGCAGGCAGAGCACTGTCAGAATATCTCTGTCTCTCTTTCTCTCACTGTGTGTGTCCTGCATGCTCATAAATGTTTAACGTCACAGACAGATGCCTTTCAGCCCCCTCAGGCGATGGCAAATATGTATTAATCTGCATGAATAGAACATGAAGTTGGCCAACATCCAGACACACACGTTTTTAATTACTTGCAAATCAGTTTCCTTTAGGGTGAGGCCCTGAATGAGGGAGGGCACTGTGGAGAGCGCTTGATTCAGTCGAAAGAGTCAAATATACACACACACATGCACACACACCTCGATTCCTCTACAGCTGTGTGTCATCTCACCATGACAGTGTTATGAGTCAAACTTTATGGATTGAAGGAGACAAATTGCAGTGAAAAAAGTGTAAATGATTTCCTTTCCCTTCAGAGATGAAATTAGCAGCACCAGCGATCACAGTCAATATCTGTTTGCTGTCAGCAGACTGACCTGGTGGGGTCCAAGTGTTCACTTATGGCTGTGAAACTGGATTTGATCATGTGACTGCACTCATTCAGTGGATAACCAGTTCAGTGCAGTTCACAGTATGTACTGGAACACAACTTAAAACATCTCAACTCAACTCAGTGCAGCCTCCCTCTCCCCAGTCACCTCCTCCAGCTTGTCCGGGGGAACACCAAAGTGTTACCAGGCCAGCAAGTAATTCCTGGGTCGGCCCCAGGGCCTTAACCCAGTGGGACATGCCCGGAACACCTCACCCAGGAGGTGCCCTTGTCAAATGACCGAACCAACTCAACTGACTCCTTTCAACGTGGAGGAGCAGCGGCTCTACTCTGAGCCCCTCCCGGATGGCTGCACTTCTCACCCTATCTCTAAGGGAGAGGCCAGCCACCCTTCGGATGAAGCCCATTTTCACCGCTTGCATCGATGATCTTGTTCTTTCAGTCACTACCCACAGCTTGTGACCATAGGTGAGAGTAGGGACGTAGATCGACCGGTAAATTGAGAGTTTCACTTTTACACTCAGCTCTCTCTTCACCACGATGGACCGGTACAGCAACTGCATCACTGCAGCTGCAGCACCAGTCCATCTGTCGATCTCCTGCTCCGTTCTCCCATCACTCATGAACAAGACACAGAGGTACTTGAACTCCTCCACTTTGGGCAGGAACTCATCCCTGACCTGAAGTGGGCACTCCACCCTTTTCCTGCTGAGGACCATGTCCTAAGATTTGGAGTGCAGCCAATCAGTAATAAAACCATTCCAACTCCCTGAGCCAACATGCTGATTCTTCTGTGCATGTTAACATGCTACATTTACCCCCCTTCAGGTTATTTGAGTGGGAGTTGTGTGACACATGAAATAATACACATTACAAGCAGGGCTACCATTCTGTTACTATGGTAAACATTAATTCATGTATATGAGCCACAATGACAAACTGCAAGGCAAACTGAAAGAAACTGAGCATAGCCACTTAAAGCAGTGATCTGGACTCCACATGACATGCCTCAGCTCATTTAAGAAGCAATCCCACAAGTGCTGCTTTGCTTAGAGTCTTTGAGGTTGCTGTGACAACCTGCATGGAGCAGATTAGCTAGCCAGGAAATCAGACCAGGAATGCACACAGCACTCAGTCAATTTCCAAAATAAGACACCGTGTGGAGACTGCATTTTTGATACCCACATCAATATGCCTATTTAGGCAGTTTTTAATTTATTTGTAAAAATTGTAGAGGGTAATGTCACTTGTAATGGAAATTGTGTATTTTGTTTGAGTGTTTTGTTTTGGGGTTTTTTGCTTTTTTATATAATTTTTAATATTCACATGTTTACATTTTCAGAATTGTAAAACCTTATTGTGGATCTAAGAGCCAAATTATGTGGACAATTTGCATCCAACTCATTGTGTAACGTTTTATTTGGTGGTATTTGATGGTTTGGGCCCCAGGAAGACTAGCAACCACTGTTGTGGAAGCTAATGGGGTTCCTCATAAATAAACAAATATGACTGGTGACACCAGACCAGAACTTAACCACTTAGAGGGATTCATCTTGAAGAACACAAAGTGTAATGTGACACAAAGGTGATTCTCAATAGAAAGGAAAAAGAGAAGATTTTAACTCATACTGGGATGTATCTGAGTACTGGGGACAAAATGATCTGCATCTACGTGATATGGGGTTGTGTGAAGGATGAAAAACAATTTAGGATATTTAATGCATAGATAGAATTAGAAATAAGATCTTATAGATCCATACCACACGTGTCTCTGGAGTAAGAATGTGCTTACTCCATAAAGCACAGAAAATGAGAGATACGTTATCCTCGGTTTAAAACAGCTGAAACAGCTTTTCAGAATTTTTTTTTTTCAATGAGAACTACAACTGCTTGTCACTGGGGCAGCATCCACTAAGGCACTGCTGTTATAGTCTGCACAGGAGGTACACTATTGTCTTGAACATTTGATGATAACTACAAAGACCGTTGATAAAAAAAAAAGAAGAAGAAGGTGAAAACTGGATGTACAGTTACCCATTCATTTGGATTTTCCATTTATCTGTGGAGACAGCAAAAGAAATTTGACTGTACTCTTACTTCAGGGCATGTCACAGCTTATATCTATTACCATTGTTCACAAGCACTTTGTGTGTTTGTACCTTATACATGAATGATAGTACATAACTAATGCAGCTTTTCTTTAAATTGCCAAGTCTACACAAATAGCACGTCATTTTCATTCTATTATTTATAGTTTATAAATAAAGAGTTGGGTTAAAAGTTGCTGTCTTTATGATTCTTATGTATCATACGTTTTCTTAACTACTTTTGGAAAGCTGCACTGCTTTGGAATGAGTTTGTTTGTCAAGCAATGATAAAGTCACACAATTCACGTTTTATTAGAGCAGAAAAATGAAGTTAGTTTGCTTTTTAGCTTCAAGCTCATCACTCTGTAAATATGATATATACAGAAACTGGGGTGTGATGAGTAAACATCCCTGAAGGCTACAGGTGGATGCTCGGGTGGTGGAGGGGTTGAGACAGCGTGGAGCAATGCAGGTCAACCATGACATTAATATGTCAGAAGAAGTGATGGAAAATTTAAAGCATAAATAGGACTCCAAATTGGAAGGGGGTGTTTGGTAACATGATGTGAGGAGAGTGAAGCATTTTTGTGTGTAGCTCCAGATCTGCCCAAACTAGCTCAAAGGCTTTTCTCCATTTAAACTGACTAAAGTCTTAAATGAGTTAATTCAGAAATGGTCCAGTGGACCATTAGAAACTCTCCATCCGGTTAATAAATTTAACAGAATACTACTACTACGACTACTTAGGTAACTAAACAGCAGTTCTGGATACATATAGTCATAAGTGTATGTGCACTTTAACAAGAGCAGAAACATTAAAGGCCTTAGAAAAAGAAGGAATAAAAATACATAAACTTGACTGAGCACATGAGCACAATCAGATACTGATGTTTTTGTGTAATAACTTCAGAGTGATTAGGACCCAAACACAGGACACACTTTACCAGGGACCAGCTCCAGTGTGTAAATCTGTAGTGCAATGAGCTAAAGGTGATTCCAGCAAGGTTCAAAAAAGGGCAAAAGGTCACAAGAACTAGACTAGGAACACAACAAAATAACAATATTCAAAGACATCCCAAACAGGAATAGAAAATGCTAGAAAATGACCAAAGCACAGAATTGCAGAAAATGGCTAAAGGGTTTGTGTGGAACAGAGGAGTGTTTATCCTGGGCTGAGTAATTAACTCACAGGACACAGGTTAGCTAAAAATGTGATGGTAACCTATTAAAGCAGGGATTACACGGTATAACAGGAAATGGCAGAACAGACACCTCAAATCATGACACTTGATGACATTCCACAGGACGAGCTAACATGGCATTTTGTCCACTTGAACACGTAATGCTCTCTGTTGGGTTCGGCTGACCCCTTTCATGTGATGACATGTAATCAGTTTAAGTGTGTTCTGTGGAGGTTTTTAGTGCACTTCTGTGTAAAGTAGGTGGCAAATGCTGCAAAAAAAAGAAGGCTAGACTAAGAGAGCTGCCATTGTGTGTTAGTGCCAGTCCAGTCACCAGAAGGGGAATGTCATTACCATGACAACGAGATGTTGCCGTCATCTAGGGCTGTTATCGCATGAACGCCTGAGACAACATGTCATATTTGAAGTAAGGAAAGAAAAAGGAGTAATGAAGAAAACAGAATTCAAAGAGGAATAAAAAGTGAGATACAGAGTGAGCCTGATTCATACAGCATGCTGTCCTACTCAAGGATAACATTCTGTAGTTTTCTTATCGCCAACAAAAGTAATCAAAGGAGCCAAAGCAACAATGAATTTATCTACTAACAAGTACTGCATATATACCAAATCCCGATACATAATCTTATTTCTCTGTGTCACAGAGCTCCACAGTATTGTGTAAGCCACACTGCACTTCACTGTGCATTAATCTGTGTCTCAAAACACTCCCCAGTAAATGCATCAATTCCTGCCGTTATAGCAACCTTGAGCTTTGGTTTTTAAAGAATAAAACTACATATTTGTTATTTTTTTTGATAGATCATCTCAGGAGACAATCTATTAACCTTTATTTGTGTCTCCAAGTTCTTTTTACACTGGAGCAAACCTCTGACCTCATATAAAATTCATATGAGCACCTCGTAGCTCCCTGAAATTCTGTTCCCTGACCTTGCTATTTGATCCCCCTAAATAAGTTCCCTGTCAAAGTCATTATTTTTTCATTTTTATTTGCCGGTACATTTACACCAAATCCAACAAGAGTACTGACTCAATGATTGATCTACCAGGTGACCAACAAACCACACAGGATTAGGAAAATATACATATTTAACTAAAAACTACAAGTGCACTTGAAGGCTTCATTGATACGCTCCCTAACGCTTCCCAAACCTTTTCTAATAGATGATTTTTGGCTTTTAATTGTGCTAAAAAATCTTTGTTATTAGTTGCTAAATGAAAGAAATAAAGCTGACAGAGCTTGGGTATTTAGACATCTGGTATGTGTCCCTGCTGAACAAAGAGTAGATATACACGAGAACCAAACGCTCACTTTTTTTCTCAAAGTCCTTCTTTTTGGGGGACTAAAGCCAGCCTTGTGAAACATAATAACCTTCAGCTACTCTCCTGAATCATTTTGGGTTTATTGTGAACAAATATGCTTCATGAATATAGAGAAACATGAACTGCAGTTTGGAGCAGGGGACCGGCGCGTTTTTTCTGTCGAATGAAGGCTTTGTCAAGGCAAGAGAAAAAGAGGGGGGTGGGTCCATTTACAGATAAGATTCATTCTTTTTCAGGGGGAAAAATGGAAGAAATGACAAGACTGTGAACTTTCTTTTCTTTTTCCTTTTTCCCTTTTCTTCCCAGTAATCAGAGTCAGAAAGGGTGAGGAGGGGATGGGGTGCGGTTGGGGATGTGGGTTCGATGGGAGGAGAGTAATGCAGTGTTGTCTTTCTCCCTCTGCAAGGACATTTCATTATATTCTCAATAATTCAGATGGGGTCTTTTGTCAGCACGCTCCCTGGTAGCAGGACTGATTGCAGAGTCCAACTCACCTCTGTATTCCTTAAACTCGCCCCTCCTTCCAAAACATTCTCTTTATTTTGACCTTCACTTGTCTCCAAAAACACACACGTTCCCCTTCATTGCACTCGTGTGTGTGTGTTGGGGGGTATCGGTGGCCGTGCAGTTCCGTGCATGTGAATCATGCGCTTTTGCTGGGTCCATAATGAACTTCCTGAAAGTCACCTTCACCTCCTATTTGGAGTGATGGGATAAGTGGATGGGCATCTCCTGTTACAGCTCCAGTTTCTGCACCTTTGAAATCATCAATAGCTGCCACTAACCACACACACACACACACACACACACACACACACACACACACACACACACACACACATAAAGCTCTTATGGCTACAGTTACTGCAGACTTATTGATTGAGTAAGTATGTGCATGTGTGCACAGAGCTATGATGGAAAGGAAAAAAATAGAAATATGTTGACAGCTGTTGAGGAAACAAGTAGGCAGCTGCAGGGTGGAGGTCAGAGAGCGGGAGTGAAGATGTTAAGAAAGACAGAGACAAGAGGACAGGAGGCAATAATCAGGAAAACATGAAACTCGGGCAGAAAAATGTGGTGACGGGTTCACACAAAGCTGTGTGGCTGAATGAAGGATAAGGCGAATGCTGACACCCAGAGGACAGAAGCAGTCAACTGCATGGCAGAGATAACAGGCGGTGAAAGGGGGGAGCGGAGGGGGGAGGAGAGACGGAGATGAAGGCAGACAGGAACAGAAAGAGGGGAAAAAATGTTCGGACAGATAAGACGAAAGAAGGGAAATGAAAGAAGTGGAGAGAATGGTAGGCTGCTGTCACCGTGTCCTACGAGAATAAAAATGTGCATGCGAAAGCGTTCTCATAAAACAGGGAATTATGCTCCCACATTTATTTTTATTGACTGTGTCTTCATTTGCAGCAGCAGGAGATTATAAATTTCATTATGTGATATTTCTTAGAGACAATATGCTGTTAAATTCAGCAGACTGACGCTCTGCCCTGACTGGCTGTAATGTACCAACATGAACTACATCTTATAATCGACTGCATATTGCCATAATTAACAGAGGCTTTCTAAATGAATAGGATGGCGTTTGCCAAAGTAAATGGTTCTCACATGGCCTGTGAAAGGGAGAACAAAGGGCTTGTATCGCAGTGTCAAAGGAGCATTTCTAAACCTTCGCATTACGAAATTAAAGCTCTGATTGTGTATTTTATCAAACTTGAACTGTAACGCAGGTCTTAAGAATCATTCAGGTACAAATGTGCACCTCGTAATAACCACCATGGCATTAGCAAACCATTAAGGTTGGGGTGTTTTTAGCCACTTTCTAAATAGGCAACTTTTCAGAAACTAGAATATGTCATACATCTATTTTGGTATCACAGGTTTTCTGCTGAAAGCTTTTGTGTTTGGGTGTAATCCTGCCCCTAAACCTACTGTAGATGTGTCGCTGGTGGTCTGGTGTCTGTTCAGATGCCAAAGATTGTAAACATTATACTAATTTCCAGTTCGATCTTTTTGCCACTAAAGTAACTTTGCACGAGCAACATTAATAGTTCCAAATAATCCTTATGTTGCACTGAGCATTGATGCAGCTCCTCAGTTTATCCTCTGTCTGAAACGAGCACTTTTACCTCTCGTCCCCCAACATTTAAGCCAACTGCTCCTTCTACACAACAAGTTTGATAAGCAAGTTGGTGGAGCTACTTTTCTCACAAGTGACGCGCACCTGAGATGCTACATTAGGAATTCTGGATGGATCCTGAACTCTTGTCTTCTGGGAATTACCTGTTACCTCATGATTTGAATCTTTGACTGTATTTAATATGAGCATGAACTATTGTAACTGTATACATGCAACAGCAAATAGATTCCCTGTGAAAAAATTTTTTCTGCCTCATCTAAATGGGATGGCAGCAGCTCACACACACTTATCCACAGAGTCACTAGACTTGGACTAGTGTGATGTTTTTGTTGTTATTCTTTATTATTATTTTATATGACATTTCCTTGTCAAGAGCAATAAAGATTTAGCAATTGATTATTATTAAATAGTTTTTATTATTAAATAGGGATTTTTTTCAAATAGTTTGCTGCATTCACTGTTAGCACAATTTTGCCTTCTACATAACATAAATAATAAACCCAACAAATAAAACTCTTAACACAACTGCATGTTAAGACATTTATCACTCTCTCTCTGTAGAGTGAGGAGTTTAACCTGTTAGTGAACCAGGCACTGAACCCCACCCCCAGCACCCAGTCAGCTCCCCATGCCAGTCCCAGGTCTCTGGTGACTTTGAGCAAGCAGTAACCTGCATGGCAAGTCAGCAGCATTCTGCTCCGAATCCTGGTTTCAGGTGTAAGCCTTTAAAAAAGCAAAAGTTTGAAGTTTGGTCTTGTTTGTTTGTTTTAGAAAAGAAGGACCTCTAACCTCTGTAGCAAATGTTAATCAAAAAAGAATTGTCTCAGTGTATGTAGGTACTGGTTTTTAGAGGTTTTGAACAGCAATACAGATCTTGGGTCTAGAGCCAGCTATCATTTCATGAATGCAAGGGTGTGGAAATGATGTCTTTGACACTGCAAGAAGAGATCGGACTATGGTTGGAAATGAGGATTATTTTCTGTCGTCACTTGCAAGGACTTGTTAGGCTTCATAGGCATTTAAATAAATGAATAAAAGCAAAAAGTAAAATCTTTAGCTTCCTGTTCTAACACATCAAAGACCCAGGATGTATATTTGCTTGAAATACTGTCTACAGTGGTTAATCAAATCAAGCAACAGAAGTGAGTTTTGCAAAATTGTTCCCAAAATATAGCAACATCAAAAAAAGGCTGTGATAAGCTTGTAATGCCGATGGATTTGACTATTTTGGAATCAAAAAGCAGTTTAAACTGACCAAGATTTATACAGGCCTGACAGACAATTTTGTTTCTCATCACACAGGACTCATTTGAATTTTCTTATACTGGTTGAGAAGTACAGTGATTTGAAGTGCACATGGTAACATGAAGGCAGAGCTGATTTTTTCTGTCCATGTTCAGACAGCAGTACTTTGTGGATGCCTTGTGCTGCAATGATACTCCAAATATGCCTGCAAAGCTCACATTCTCCTGTTTGAATTTTGTCTCTTGCCCAAATTGTTATGGAGTTATCATTTAAAATTGGGCCCTTTAAATAAAGGGTTAAATGACACCAGTTCTCAACTCTCATCTCTGCTGATAACTTTCTGTTTCTTCATTACTGTAAGTGACATTTTGTACTGTCAGCCAGCTTTAACAAAAATAACTGTCGCAACCTGTAATAATCATATCTACAGTCTTAATCACCTAACAAGAAGTGAAAATGCTTCGAACACTCACAGGGACAAGAACTTCTCACCTGGCTTCCTCCACTCTTTCAGAGATAAAGGGCCTTTGAAAGAGCATCTAGAGAATCATGGGACACTAACTTTTTCATTGGAAGCTAAAATTGTTTTAGGTGTGTTAACAGTTCCTCGAGGTATCTTTGATTGCTGGTTTTACACAATTTCCTCCCACCACACTGAGCCATTTCTTGTCAGCTATGTTCAAATGATATCCAAACACAGTAACTAAATGCAATTGAGGAGGAACACTAGCCTAATATTAAAACATAGATTTTTTTTTCATCACAGTAAAGTAGTATTTTCAGGGTTCTGTTTAAATGAGACAGGGAAGACATATCAAGAGCCACAATGCTCACACTGGCACTGGACAGTAAAGCAGTGGTGTGTGATATATGACATGTATGCGGTTTCAGCCATGATAGAAACAAATAGAATGCTGGGACATTTTTCCCTTTCGGGAACATATTTGTCCCTCATGTTTTTCCACTCTCCCCCAAGGATTTGCTGACATCTGTGAGTCATTATTTTAAGGCAATGATTATTATTCTTTACGTTGAGACAGTGATTGTTAATCTCTCACTGTAAATGCAATAGGTGGCAGGAAATGCGTAGGAGGAATCAACAGTACTGAATAGGCCAATCAGAGTAGTTGCTGGCCACATCGACGTGACAGTGCAGTTACAAGAGATTCATGTCAGGTTATGACATCAGCTGTGTAATACTGCATATCAATAAAGAGGACAATAATACAATGGTAACACTGAGCAGGTCTCCATCAAAACGTGGAGCAAACATAATAAGGTAATAAGCAAATAAGAAAGCAAATTACTGCTAGGACAATTTTAGTTTGTCTCAGAAAAGTAGATTTGTGAAGAAGAAAGTAAATCCTCTTTCAATTCTAAGGATAGTTAATATTTTAAAGTCATCTGGTCCTTAGGAGACCTAAAAATAAGGTGAAACCATTTTAAAATAAACAGCATATTACAAGTTGCCATTTTCCCACCACAGGAATCTCAAATATTCTTGTTTGATATGAAACTAGTGGAAGATTGTCTCAGTGTCGCTGAAACTGAAGCTGAAAGTGTCAAAGGACAGCCACCGATGTGTTTGTGAACACTGGACCAGTGAGTAGATGGTTGTTGAGAGATATTTACCGAAAGACGTTACTAAGCAGAGCAGTCAGATATCACATGCATGTTCCCTGGGTGAGAAACCCCATGATGTGAAATACAGCAAGCCAAGCTGTTGTCATTTTCTCTCAGGGACCTCTTCTGTATCACCACGCGAAATATGTCTATCATGAAGTTTGTGTCCTCCGTAATACCTAGATAGGTGCTAGATAGGTACTAGATATCCTTATGTTAGGTAATGTCAGTCTTGGATCGACTTGTAGATAATTTACTCTTATATGTGTAGTTCTTGAGACTTAAAACTTCTGCTATTTCTTGTGCTAGTTGTGCTGTGAATGAATGAAGGACTGAAATTATTGCAGTTATTTATGTTTTAGCTCCATGATAAGTTACTGTTTTTAAAGTAACACTTGTAGGTATTTATTGATGTTCAGTTGATTGCACTCTTTCTTAAGTCTGATTTTGCTTGGCTTGTGGTGATTTTTGTTTGCCTCTGGTTTGTTCTTCACACAACACGTGGCGCATATTAGGAAACACTCCTAATGTTGCAGATCTTTGTGTGGCGGCCATGCTTGAAACAACCTAAGCATAACCTTTCTGCTTGAATGAATCTGATTCTGTCAGCAAGTGCTTTCTCTATCAACTTCCTACATTTGGAGAAGGTATGCTCAGTCATTTCACAAAAAATACACACAATAGGTGCAGTGTTTTTTTTCACTGAAACTTCCCGAGTACCTTTGCTGAAAAGCTCAAATGTCTTGAAGGTTTTTATCTTTAAGCCTAACCTTGTTTCAGTGGTTGCAGCAGTATAAGAGGGTTGTAAGCAATTTTCACCTCTCTCAGCAAAAACATCACAGATTGGCTGTAGGAGGAAAATTGGTTAGTCAATTTCAACAATTTGTCTGTTCCACTTTGCGTTTAGCCAATCAGGGAACTTTGACAGAATGTTTCTATTCCTTTACAGTCATTCAAGATTTCCAGTACCTTATGGACCATAGCAGCCTCACAGCTGCACATGAGTCAACAAACTCCTGAAGTTCAAAGCTGATCTTGGAGCCTGAGTTGGGCCATGCTTGGAGTTGGTCTCTATCTTCCATGCTGTAAATCAGTTGTGATATGGACACCTATTTAGGTGTCCATATCTTCATATCTTGATTGCAGTAACATAAGCTGATTCAGCTAAAGGAGGATATAGCCAGTAATTGATTTCTTGGCTTATCCACTCCCATATCTGTAAAGTGAATAGATTTTGTCTGTGTCTTGAATGTTTTTCTGGTCAATCAGCATCTCAAAAGGAGTTTCCAGTCACTGTATTTCAGTGGATCTCCACTGAATATTGTAGCTTCAGGAATTGGAATTCTGTTGGCACTAAAAGCTTCTGCCAGCACTTAAACAAGTTCTGCAAGACTTTTCTTTGAAGAAGTGGCCACAACTTGTGGCACAGAAGAAAGAGGGGCAAAGAGCCTGTAGGAGCATGCACTTCATTATCCACAGAAATCTCAAGTTGCATTATGTCCTCTTGCATGACATTCACTTGGTCAGACTCCAGCATTTTCACACGTGCTGCAGTGAGATCTTTAACTGCCTCCAAGGATGCTCTTCCTCTATTTCAGCCATGATTTTAGCTTTCTCTTCCTCTCTTTCTCTTCTTCATTTCATTGCATCTCTTCTGCGTCTCTTTCCCTACCAACATTTTACTTTCTGACCCCTGTTGAGCTATCTTTATTTAACTTCTGCTTGAACATACTCAGTTTCTATCTATTCGTTAACAACATTTAGAACAGCCTGACTTGCGGCAACCTCAGCAGCAGCATCTTGCCATTTTACAGAAGACCTGCTTGAATACTCTGAGATCCCTTTCAAAAAAGAAGTGACAGCTTGATTTAGACCTGCTCTTCCTTTTCTGGAATCCTTCCATTCAGTCTGCCTGAGGCTTTGGATAAAACAAATGTAAAAATCTCATTCTTTGACACATAACCTGGTCTGGACTAGGGATGGGTATTGTTTAGGTTTTATCCGATACCAGTACCAAACCGGTACTTTTGAAACGGTGCCGGTGCTTAAACGGTGCTCGAACCGGTGCTTAAAGAATGGAGAACACAAACTTTGTCCAAAAACCTCTCATGTTCAGCTGTTTTTTTGTAAAAAGATAACAATGTTAGCCTTTTCTGCAGCTATGGGCCATATATGGTATCACTCTTGGCTGGAAGCAGTGCTTAAACAATGGAAAAAACACAAACTTTGTCCAAAAAACTCTCATGTTTAGCTGTTTCCCTCTTTTTCTTTGGTCATTTTAGCCTTTTTGGCCAGGGTGAAGGGAGTATCTGCCATCAAACAAGAAGACAGCCGCATGTAGCTATGATTATGTTTGCTAGTTCACCTTACATGCATTAATGTAATAACGTGGTTAGCCTACTCAACGTAAATTACACACGAACAACGTTAAGCGACTCACCCAGAGAAGAACGGCTGCTGTTGCATCATCATCCTCATCATTTCTGCTACACTGGCAGGGCTAGGGGCCAGGACGCTAATCTTTGGGTTCTCGGGGAATGTTGCTAACTCTGGGTCCGATAACAGGCAACATACCCGCAGTAGATGCGCTCGGTGTGAGGTCTTGCAGCAAGCTATCAAATATGGTGCATTTCTCGGCTTTAAAAATAAATCGCTATGCGTCACCAGGTGTTTCATCGGATTCGAGGTGTTACCTCCTTTGCACAGCATCACAGTATCAGCTTAAAGCACTTGTTGCAGGCTGCTGAGTTTGCATCTTTTGCTGTGAAGTACAGCCAGACTTTGACCGCTTCGCCTTGGGCATTTTTAATCTGTAGCTCTGCTCTAAAAGAACGTATGCACCTGGACCCGCCTACTATCCTTGGAAAGGTAAAATGATTGGCTAGAATTCAAAGTGTAAGACATCTCAGGGGAAAAAAAGCACCGAAATAAAGCACCGAAATGTGCGCTGCTTTTCGGTCTGGTTACTACCGTTTATGTCAGAACCGGTGCCATTATACCGGTACCCATCCCTAGTCTGGACATCTACAGAAAGACCTATGACATCACCTATAATATTATAAAATAGAGCTTTTGATAATGTCTCTGTTGTCACTTGCCTTTGAGATTAAACTGTGTTTTCTGTTAGTCTTACATGCCATTAAACCCCGGCCAAAGCGCTTTGATTTTTGTTGCATGGGGCTTTCCATTTTAAAGTTTTGATTCTGTTTCAATCTTGTTGTGCTTCAGTGTTATACACGTCATCTTCTTGATCTCAGGAGTTTATAACTATGTACACCTTCTTTTATGACTGTATGCATATAGTGTGGGCACTGTGTAATTCCCTTGAAGCACCTGCAGACACAGGTGGTGTTCTTTCTATTCATTTATTCAAAGACTTCCCTCCAAATCCAACTAAAACTAAATGCCCAGCATTAACAAAATTAAGACTGTTGACTCCAAATAGGGCACTTTATGCAGAATAACATGCATACATGCCAGCATCTACTGTAACAATCTGACTCTGGAACTAACAATCTTTGGACTACCAGTGTGCTATCCTAACACCTCACTCCCAAACTGCCACGTATGATTTCTGCATGCCTGCCTTAATATTATATCAGTCTGAATTCAACCATGACAGAAACAGCAGCTTTGTGTTGGATTTAGCTGTAGCCCATATCACATTCACCGCAGGTATACAAATGAAGTAAAAGAAAATAAACTTGAAGTTTGAATGTGTAACGTGAGTGAAAAGAGAGCAGTGAACTTATGTGTGTGTGACACAGACGACTGACGTAAACGATGGACTACGTAACACATCCTGGAACTGTCACGCACAATGCATCGTTGTTTGAAACGCTGCCAAATTTTTCAATAATGAAGCCAAAGTGTGTCCGACTAATCACTGTGAACTGAAAGGCTTGCTCCAAGGTAAGATTTCATGTGTTTCAGGATTTTGCGCTCTTACCCCTCATTCATTTTGAATGGGTTGACATCAAGCATTGTCAAAGTGAATCAATCAAATTTTGTCTGTTTAAATGCTCCTTTGCTGCTGTTAGCCAATCAAAGCACATTATGAAAATATCACGACAGAGTAAGTTTGTTTGTGGGGCATCCCATTCAGTATCAAAATAAAAAGGACATTTATCATTGTGGAGAGGAAGCACCCTGTTGTATGAACTAAGTTAGTAACCAGCAGGTAGCTTGTCTCACACTAATGGTTAATTCAAGCTCTGTTAGCTTCCTTCATGAGTGATTTATCACTATGACAGACATACTAGCAAACATTTCCCTCACATGCCAAGTAAACACACTGTCAAGTGTTGAGCTCTCCGTATCTCAATCCTTCCTAAACATTCAATTTCAGACCGTTTTACTCACATTCTCTGTAACATCACAGTGGTCATCTCAAGCACAAAGGTGTGGTTGTGAGTAGAGATGGCACAATGCCACTTTTTTATGTCCGATACCGATACCGATATTATAAATTTGGATATCTGCTGATACCGATATGAATCCTATATAGTGTTTTTTAATCAATAAAACTTTTTTTAATATCTTGCTGCATTTTGTATAAGTTCATACTCAAGTTTAAAGCAACAACAACACTAAAGCTATTCTGTTATACCTGTATGCAAAAAAAATTTCATAGTTCAGCAATAATGATCAATCTAATAAACTTAAACCTGCAACATCCTCCCTATTCTGATATTTTAAAGAGTACTTAGCGTAAATATTAAGCAACCTAACTAATAGGGTTCCAACTCCCAGCAAAAAAAAAAAAAAAAAAATACGGAACCACCCCTTACCCTCCACCTCATGATGCTTAATCGACGTAATCAACATTAATTTGATGCATTGTGGGGAAAAAAAATGCACAGAAATCAATTATTTTTCAAGAAATATTAAATAGATTCAACATCTTTCTCTAACAGAATTGCAGGCTGCACAGATGGTGCCTTCCCAAAGGAAAAAGTACTACAGCTTACTAGGGTATATGTTAGACTTAAAAGTTACTATATACAGTAATGGACTTCTATTCATTTTACATTAAATTAAAACTTTGAGTGTCAGATAATTATTTAATAAAAGCTAGACATTTTAAATGAGAATAAGAAAGAAAAGTATTTCTTTGTGCCCCCCTTGTCCCTGTTAATGCCCTACCTGCCCCCCTGGCTAAACTTTGCTAGATCCGCCCTTGACAGACAGAGTCTGGCTCAGATGCTGGCAGTTCTCACTGCAGTGTACCGGTAGCGTCTCCTTTCAGGCCAGGATAGACGAATGTCACAGAGCAGTGACTAAGTTTGTGGTAAAAAGGACATTACTGGATATTCTTGTGTAATTGCTACAGAATAATTTATGTTATACTTGGTTATTGCTACAGAAGAATATTTATTTTATTATTTTACATTTACAATTTTTTTTTCCTGGGGACCCCATTGAAGAGCCGTAGGCTGGATCTCTTAAGATGTCACTGTTGGGTTTGTAAGGCCATGTTACTCCTAAATTTCTATCTTGTTCAAAGAGAAGATATAAAACAAAGTTCTAAGCTAATCAACCTTAGTGTTCTCCTTTTTTAAAAAGAATCGATAAAGAATCGAATCGTTAAACAGAATCGAAAATGGAATCGTAATCATGAAAATCTTATCAATACCCATCCCTAGTAACAGATCCTTTAAGTTGTGAGGTGGGTGGCTCCATGGATCAGACTCCAGCACACCCCTCAGATGCTCAACATGCATCCTGGTGCCAGGTATTCTTGAGGTAAGCAGTGCAGATACATCTGGCCATCCACCTGATGTAAAAAACAGCCCACTTTCTTCCCTTACTCCATGGTCCAGTTCTGATGTTCTCATGTCCATTGTTGGGTCAGCATAGGCACCCTGACTGCTCTCTGGCTATGCAGGTGTAACCCACATCAGATTTGTGGGTTGTGCTGCTGCATAAGGTTGGAGGTGTAATTTTCCCTCCCCGCCGCTAGGAGGCGAGTATGCCTTGAGATGACTTTCTGTTAGTCAACATTTCCTGTTGTGGAAGCCATTACTCACGAGGCAACCGCCAAATTAGCTGAAAGATCCTGGTAAGAAAAACTGGAATAAAAGTTAAATTCGCAATTTATCTTCACATACTAGCTGTTAACAGATGGCTATTTATTAGGATCTGAGATCTGTGAAATACGGCCGTGGGAAGCTGCGTCAGCTGGACGAGCTATCTCACCACGAGCTCCGGTAAGGGATGCTACATGAATGTTAGCACCATAAAGACATGTAGTTGACTGCTGTTAATATATTTTCTGCTTTAAAAAACAAAACCAGTCGGAGTTGTGATATTTATGTTTAAAGTACTATAAGATCACTGATGTGCAGATGTTTAATTTTAAGTGCTAAAGTATACATTAGAATGTGCCCAGCTAACCGCTAGTATTAAGTTACTGCTTAGCGATCTCTGTGTTCTAACATTACTGTGATTCATCTGAGTTTGTTAGCTTTCCAAAACGTTGGAGAAGCAGTAATATTGTCATGTAGTGCTTAAATGCACCCTTTCAGTTTTGTTGACTTAGAAGTTAATTCATTTGATGAAGATGCAAAAAGTTCATAAAATGTGATTATAAAATGTGAGGGATCTCATTACCCTGTTGATGTATTAATGTTTAAAGAAGTTGATATATTTTTCTGAGAAATAATTCAGGTTGAAATATCTGAAAAAAGAAGAACAGTTAAAAGCAAGCTGTTAAAAGGATAAATATGGGAGAGTGAATCTTATAAGTTTATTTATCCCCAAAAGGGTAAATATAAGGTATATTTTCTGTTGCACTAAGACCTTGTGTGATGTAACTCAAATTATTTTAGGATGGTTGAGACATTGTATAACTAAAATAATTTGTTATACTTGAGCAATACTTGACTGAAAGATGAGTGATGGAAGAAGAATAGATAAAATATGTAATGTATGCACTCTGCACTGTGTGCATAGATTGGTTTTTGACCAGGACTGGATCATTTGAGATCTGAACCCTGTGGGTTCAGTGGCGAGCCAATCCCGAGAGAGTGACTGTCGACGGACCCGAGTGCGGTGTGGCCAGCCGTGGGATCCATCTTCAGCGAACCTCAGGACTATTACTACCTTCCTTGATACAGATAAGACTAACACTTTAAAAATCTACCCGGGTAGTGTTCGAACCAATGGACAGAAACACACACACAAGGAACTCTAATTTCTCTTTCTAAAGAGAAGTGGACTGAGCAACGGGAGCGGAAGCTCTTTAATTGAAACTCTTTGGAGAATTTCCTTAAAGAGGATGTTGTTTTGATTTTATTTTTGGGCCCTTTAATGTGCGTTTGTGCACTGTAGGAAGCCGGCTTTAGACAGGCAGGGTTTGTAAACTTTACAACTTTCAATACAGTTTCTACTCAAATCACATCTATTCTATCATTGTGTGGTTCCTTCTCTGCTGATCCTTTCAAGGCTCCATAGTCTTACCTAGAACTTTCTGATACTGGTCCAAAGTCGTCGAGACAATAATTTAATGCATATCTCATGTTGTTTAATTGTAATACCTGTTACACAGGCCATACGCAACAAACTGTATAGAGTTTGTATTAGAACCAGCATGAACTTTTTTGAGCAGTTTGAGCTACAATAGCTTGTCATTTGGATCAGGCCACACAGGCCAACCTTCAAACTCCACGTGTCTCAATGAGGTGCCGATGACCCTGTCACTGGGTCTCCACTGTTCTTTCCTTTGACCCCTTTGACAGATACTGATCAGTGCAGAATGGGAACATACTCTGACCCAGTGGTTTAGCGATCACAGCCCAGCCCTTGTCCCACTCACTCAAATCTTTTCACTTGCCCATTTTTCCTGGTTCTAACACCTTTTCACTTGCTCCCTAATATATCCCACAGGTACTATGCTGTGTTATTCTCTCCACCTGTCAGTGGTCAGAATGTTTTCAGATTGGTATATAGCATAATGTTTTTTTTCCTGATAATTTGTGGGGATTCAGAAGAAGTTGAGCGGTACTAGAAGTGTATCAGAAATGTTCCGTGTCCAGCCTACTCAGATGCAGTTTTGTCAGAATGTGACTCAGACTTTTATTCAAATATAAGACCGATGTGTGAAACTGCCAGCACAGTTCAGTGATGCGCGTCAGAAAAGAGCGAGTACCTCATGTGTTAGTCAAAGTCAGGTTTTACTCTGCTCCCACTGTAAATTTACTCAAACCAATTAGACTGTTAATCCCTCACACTTTAACAGATCCGAATCAGCATAAGCCTTTGCTATCTCCTTTACCGAGGAGCTCAAGCCATTACACCCCTTGACTTTGCAGCATCGCCATCCCCGAAACTCTCCTCTCAAACCCCATGTCTATAAATACATATCATGAGGACTGCTCTTTGGTTTCAGGTGCAGGTCAGCCAACCAGACATTTCAATTCCGAAGATGGATGCCCCATTTCAGAGGGAACGATAAGAAAAGCCTCAAAAGGTCTTTCACCACAGGGATCAGATGGTTTTTGTTACTTTTCCTCCAGTCTGACAGACGTCTCAGTGAAATAAGGCTTTTAAATTTATTTTTTTTTACTCGACATACATCCATCTTTGCCAGAGACGACTGCTGATAGAGCCTCGATGGCACTTGTGCGACTCCTCGTGATTTTGCTTGTCAGACAGCTCAGTGTAATTATTTTAGAAGTCTCCACCAGCAGAGCTGCAAGTTCAGCCATGTTTGTGTGTGTGTCTGATTGATTTCCACAACAGTTAAAGAACTGCTGAGTGCTGTTGAAAAGTACTTTGACTGTTTACAGGTTGTCTTCCTCCCAGTCCCCTAACATGTCGAGCATCAGGCTAAAGTGCTCCTGTGGGAACTGCCATGAGCCTCCGGATTTATTTCCTCCCCAGACTTGAGTGGATTCCCCACCTCCTCAACCTTCCCCCACATGACTATTAAGGCTGAAAATCGCCCCCGCTGTGTTGCTCTGCTGTGTCCTCGGCTCTCTGCAGCTTCATAGTTCCCTCCGCAGTTGATGAATGCCTCATTGTTTTTCTTCACAGTGTTTCTCCAAGTTACTTTGGGAATGCATTAAACTGCTCCATTTAAAGCCCGTACGGCATGCTCTGGTATATGAAACATATTCAGATGTGTCCAGGGATCACTAACCTGTAAGATCCGCTGGCACATACACAAAGAGAAGCAAACACGCACACACAAATCTCTGAGCAATGCGATTTATTCTTCCCACGCTTTCTACCACTCTCATACATCAGAAGCCCTTGTCTCCCCACACAGTGTGGGATGGTGACTGCATTGTGACTCAGAGACAGAGACACAGAGTGGGAGAAAAAGAAACAGAGATGGATGAGTAGGTTCACTCTGATGGAAGAGCCTCACAGGTCACTGTGGGTCATACATATGTATGGGAATGGAACTCCCCCCACTACGCCCCCACCAACCCCCACTTAGGTAGGCATAGATGTGAACTACCTTTTTCCATATTTACACATGCTAAGGACATGCTGACATCCTTTAACAAATTCTCAAGTATAAAATAGGCTCTAAAGTCCAAGAGCACTTTTAAAACTCTAGCATGCCTCTATCATGCTCATATCAACCTGGAAATGATCAGAAAGGGGTTTTGACATGTCAAATATTTCAGTTTCAAACTGAAGCTGATCTGTGATATTGCCCAAGTTTTGCTTTTTTTTTAAATCATTTTTGCACAAAGAGTTCAGCTGAATCCTTTCATTGATCGAACATGTGTCAAAGTCAAGAGCAGGGCTCTTCAAAAATGTTAAAACCAATCCATACATAGTTTTAGGTTCTAAACACATTTCTGCCCATCCATGCAGAAAGCTACACAGTCACAAGTCCACATCACCACCAAGCTAATAAACTAGTTAACAGAGATTGACACTGGCGTTACATCCTCACCAGGTGCAAAGTAAAGAGCTATTTGGATCAAGCTAATTTACAGTGTTGAACATTTCTTATCAATTCTATGACCTCTCTTTGTCAGCAGCACTGCACTGACAGCAGGAGACAGAACAACAACAGCTGCTTAATTTATTTTGATTCTGGTAATTGTTTTATTGATACATTTCTATTTAGTAATTTTACTCTTTTTTGCGTTTAGAGTAATTCTGTTGTCTTGACCATAAAAGAAAGATTTCCTCTGCTATCTTGTAAGAATTAGAAAAGGTTGGATCTGCACATCCCTCGTGTATAGAGTGTCTCGTATATCCATCTGAAAACAGAAATAGTCTCGTAAAGGCAGATGTATGGTACGGGTAAACTACACGACCAAAGCTCTTTAAACGATTACGACTTCTGGCTTTTTAAAATGAAAACACCAAGAATAAATGTAAAGACTAATCGCTTTGCTTAAACAACAGGATGTATTTGGTTTACTAAATATCTGGTAGTAGCTGTTATATTCAGGCTTGTGAAACTGGTTGTTGTGAATTGGCTGTGTGGTAGTCTTCTTGTAGGTATGTAATGTTAAAATTTATTGGTAAATTTGATGAAGGGTAATAAACCTTTCTTGTTCTCTGGTTAAAACCAAACTGCATGTGGGCCATGTGATACAGGAATTCTTCGTTAAAGCATATCAGTAAGCTATGTATGTCTGGGCCTTGATGTGATTCGCAGCTCCCAGTGTGACCCTCAGTTAAACTGAGTCTGACAAGTCAGCATCTGTGGCTTATTCAAGTAAATCAAACTGCAGCCACTTTTCACGTGTTTAAAATGAGACTGAGCTTGCAGTCTTCCCAAGCAGCACTGTAAGAGTGGAAAACATGGCTTCAGTATTCCGTTATTCTGAATAAAGATGGGCTTTCTCAGCATCCGTTCAGATTCAAGGGTTCTGTGGTGCCAGTGCATTGACCTCTTAAACATTTGACAAATTATCATAGCAGAGTCATGCAGACAAAAACCAAGCACACCATCAGCACATCAATATATCAAGCTTTGTTCACTCAGAGAGGAAACAACAATTTTAACGCAGATGCAAAATTAGTTAAATAACGAACAACCAGAGATGCTGGGAGAACATGCAAACTCCAGCAGGCCTCAGTCAGGAAGACCCTGATCCTTCTTGCTGACTGCTATATTGAACAGGAGAGGCAACCATTGTTTGTGTTTTCTACCAGTCATAATTATGCTTTACCGTCAAACAAACTTGTGTTTTTTTTGTAAGATTGGCATTTCTTGATTAGTACAACTCAAGCTCCCAAACTACATCTCCTCTGTTCTGTTGTAGGCAACATTCATTTGTATGAAAAAATAATTCAAGAGTAACATGGAAGTCTGAAAATCTGTGACAGAAACAGAAAAAAAGTTTGACAGTTAGCTAGTAAAGAAGAAGCTCATGACTAAAATGCTATGTGAGAACACAGAAATGGCTCACATTAGTAAAAAATGTGACTCTTCTCATATAGACCTCTAGGCAGGTGCTTGAATGGAGTTGTTTGTTTTAACTTAGAATAAAAGCTGGTTTTACTTCACAGCATTTTTCTTTTTTCCTTTTTGCACATCAACATCTTTTGTCGGTGAGGAACTGAATGTGTTCAACAGGTTAATTGCCGGACTCCTGGTAACATGAACACCAGTTTTTGTATGATATCAGTCTCTCAGAAATAATAAGTGAATGTCCCTAGAATTCAACATAGTTTCTACATGAAGCTATATAATGAATATTGCTCATTGACTGGTTGAATGCAGTGTGTGGGAAAGAGAGCTCCATTGAAGAAATTTAAAGAAAAAAAGGTGAGATGATCTCAAAATCAAAATCAACAACTACATACAACAAAGCATTAGTTAAGGAGACTGGCAGCACAGCTCCAGCATGAATTTTACAGATCAACAAACTTAGCCCCCGCTGACATTGACGCGGAATTACTCAAAGCCCAACAAATGCAGACATCGACATTACAAGGGAACTCGCCGAACTTGGTGAGTCAACTCCAGCTCATATGATGGGACACGTGAGGTGATGCACAAGCACTTGTGACCCAGACACAAGAGCTGACAGCAGAGGTTTCCAGTTTGGCAATATCAGTCAATGACTTTACCATAGCCTCATATACAGACCCTGGATATTTTGCCACAACGTTGGTTATAATGTTTGTGTATTTGTAAACCACTTACAGATTAATTGAGTGTGAGTGCTTCCTTTTTGTTCCGTTGTTAGGATGTCTGGGTCGTTGACCCAGGGTTTTTGAGTTTATTATATTATTTATCATTTCTAGTCTTTGGTTTCTTTGAGTTCTGTCTTATGGTTTATGTCTCTCTGCTCTCTAGTTGCTCTGTCTCCCCTGTCAGCTGTATCCCCTTGTCAAGTTCGCGTCTCTGTGTTATGTTTCCTGTTTTACTTTGAAATTACGTGTGTCATGTAAATGCGTCTGGTTTT
This sequence comes from Astatotilapia calliptera, assembly GCF_964374335.1. NCBI lineage: Eukaryota > Metazoa > Chordata > Actinopteri > Cichliformes > Cichlidae > Astatotilapia > Astatotilapia calliptera. Next base: position 4,494,368 of record NC_137432.1, on the reverse strand, counting down.
GCTTCCTTTGTCACGTTAGGCCTGATTTGCCCCAGCTGTGTTTCCCTCCTGTTACCCATTCCCTGAGTGCTCCCTTTGTGTATTTAAGCCCTGCGTTTCTCTTTGTCCATGTTGCGATCTACCATTTACTATGCTCTGTGTTCTGTCTGCTTGCCTGAGTTTATTTGGAGTCTCAGTTTCGTTACCTTTTTTGAGTTCAGCATTAAAGCTGTGTTGAGTTCACATCTGTCTCCTGAGTCTGCACTTTGGGTCCTTTTCCTGCCTGCACACAGCCGTTCCATAACATCCGTTTCAGATGCCAGGGATTGATAATAAATGTTTCATCAATTGTTCCCAGGATGTTTGGAAATCCTGCAATGATTTGAGTTCAGTGAGATCACGACCTAGGGTGAGACTAATGAAAATGCAGGCTATAAAATTCCTGCCACAGGCTGACTCCTTTTGGTTGGAGGCTACATCTAGTATCCCAAATAAATTGACACTATTCTATTATATCATTTTAAAGCCAAACCTTCCTTTAACCCTTCTTCTTCTGATTTCCACAAAAGTGAGTGGGGAAATCTGTACTCACAGCCAGAGCGGTGTGCCTGAGATTATCATATAAAGGATGTTTGCTCTCTTTGCCATCCTACAGAACCAAAAATAGAGAAAAACGAACTGCCTGAAACAGAGTTTTTCAAGCAGTATAAAGCTTCAGCTTTTAACTCACAAAGACTGCTTGTACAAATTGTCAACTTTTTATTTAAAGCTTTCACTCAAACTTACATTCACGCTTGTAAAATTAAGAATTCATTTAAATTATATTCAATGTTATGATGTTTAAGGAACATTTAAAGCAGATTAATTGCTGGATTCTAGTATTTAAACGTCTTGTATTATACCAGATGTTTTATAATCAATAGAGAAATAAAAGAAATTGAGACAGTTTGCTCTCTTTTTATATCCAATCGTTCAGTCTGATGTCACTAGCCATGTCTGGGCCTAAACTCTGCTGCAGGTCCATATATCAAATGATCACTGTGGCATTACTGAGAGTTAAAACACTGTCTTAAGTCTTTCATCTTTAATAAAATGATCAGCGTTTTGCTCTACCAGGTGTAACAACTGAGTTTAACATCCAGGCATCCATGAAAATGGGATTTTTTTTTTTTTTTTTTTTTGCCTGTCCCGTTTGGCTCTTTTGCCATCAGAATTGTTGTCTAAAGGCAAAGAAAGATGCCCAACGCATTTACTTTACCAAACTGACCATCCCAGCCTTGCCATAATGGTCCATTTGGTTCACCTTTTATTGTTTATTTTATTTTCACTTACTGAATATGGGACAGACTTGACTGGGGAAAGAAGGGGAGAAAGAAAGAGGGAAAGAGAAACAGCTGAGAAGAGGGACGGGGGAGAAGGGCAAAAACCAAAAACCAACAGAATGAGCAGAAAAAGAAAAAAAAGAAGAAAAAAGAAAAAAGAAATGCATATATCAATCACCTGGGTCACCTGCTGAGAAAGAAAAAAGAAAACAAGCAGAAGAGAACAAGAGTAATAGAATAAACAACATCACAATGATATATGGGAATATGACAGTAAATACTAAATATTAAACATTATTGTGCAGCACATAAGATCAACAGAACACAGTGTGCTTTGAGGTAGGAGCCAAAAAGGGTGTAGTTTGTGGGTGTGATCACCCGTGTGTACACCTGTGAGCATGGACGCGCTTGTTTTTTGTTTTTTAAAAGGTTCCTTCATGTAATGATCTGCTAGAGGGTGTGGGGGGGCCACAGCCCCGTCCTCCAGGGCATTAAGCAGGTATGGAGGAGATCAAAACTCCAGACATCCAGAGGCCCCCAGAACACAAGAGACCATGGAAGACCAACAGAGGGGCAGCCGCGCCACTGTCCCAGAAAGAGCTGAGGAGAGTCCCAGATGAGGGCTCACTCAGCAGCCGCGGAGCAGAAGCCAGGGGGAGTTGCAGTGACGCGCCCGTGAGCTCCGCCGGCAGCCAGCCGTGCCTGAGTGACCGAGCCCCAGGCCGAGAGGCCGGGGGCACCCCACCTCCGAAGTGGCCGGAGCGAGCCCCAGGCTCCAGGCCCCGATAAGCGGCCGCCAAGGAGTGAGCCAGTGTGTACCCGGACGCCCATCCCCGGACACAAAGAACCACCAACGCACCGATGTCTGAGGGAGTCCGCCACTGGCAGGGGAAGTGGTGGTAGGGGGAGATAGGCCTCCATACCTTGGAGGGCCTAAGATGTCCCCAGAGAGGTGGCGCCTGACACCCAACCTGACATATAGACACAGAAATACAGGCACACACATATACAAACATCCATTCCCACCCTCATGCTCTCATATACACTTACTCCACACTCAACCAACGTGGAGACAGACATAAAGAGACGCTGTACACACGATCACACTCCCCAAGCGTACTCTAAGCCCCAGGTCTAGGTACCCTTGCCCTTGGAGGGGGGGAACTGCACCCAGACCCAGGTGGTGTTACCCTTTTCCCTGCGGTGGGGGGAGGCAGACTGCCCCGACTCCGCAGCAGCAGGGAGGCCCCACACTCCAGACTGCAGTCGGACGGCCAACTCCTCCTCCTAGCCCCCCCGCTCCAGCAGGTCGCAGAGAATGGGGGTGAGAGAAGACTCCAAACCTCCCTCCACCCGCTCATTGTAGTGTTGATGCATGTGTGTTCTAAGGTGCATTTAAAACCCAGGAGGGCATGGAGCTACCTGCCAGAGAGCAGCAGGTAAGCGCATGGTCCCTCCTGCTGGCCCTCAATGTCTACGTGTATTTAACATTGAGAGGTGGGCAACGACGCCAGGGGTGGGGTGTACACCCTGATTGTCATGGTTGGCTGTGTGGCAGGCGGGCAAGCAGGAGTGGTGGATCCAAAATGCAGGACTCAGACACAGAAGTTCAACTTAAAGCGCAGCTTTAATGCTGGAAGACCTCTTACTAACTAAACTCACCAAAAGACAAACAAAAACGCTGGTGGACTAAAACACTGAAGCACAAAACACAGAACTGGAACTGGAAACAAAACACTGGCAACACGGAGGCAAAACACACACAGCTTGTTGAGGGTACAACGCAACACTGACTCAGAGAAACACAGGGTCTAAATACACTGGGAAGTAACGAGGAGAATGAGACACAGAAGGAGAGCACAGCTGGGGGAAATTAGAACTGACGAGACAAGCAAAGCAGGACACATTCACATAAGTCATGGACCTTCAAAGTAAAACAGGAAGGAACTTGACACCGTGGAGACAGCAACTAAGAAACACAGAGACATAAACCATAAGGCAAAGGACTCTAAGAACCGAGAGACACAGAGGGGAACCCAAACATGCAGATACAGACTTACACAGAACAGAGGGCACATAGAGAAACATGAAGGGCAAGGGATAGAAACTAGAAACCATAGCATAACTCACACCAAGTACAATAATACAAAACCCACAAAGAACTAAAACGCTGGGTCAGGAGACCCAGGACCCTGACACTGATGGTACTTTGGATTCCGTGTATCGTGCCCACCCCCAAGATCCTATATGTATGTGTAATGAGAGTGTGAGTAATGTGAATGTCTAAGTTGTGGGATAAAATTGAGGCAGAGGCAGCCAGAAGGGGACGGGGGGGGGGGGTTGGCCTCCTCTGCACCCTGGTGACATACCCCTACTCCAAGGTCCAGCATGTGTGGGTGGTTGTGGTGGAGCGGGAAGAGGGAGGCAGCTGGAGATGGGGAGGGAAGGAAGGGAGGGGCAAGTGACCCCTCCCTGGGGCCAGCTCCCCCGCTGACCCCAGTAGGCACCCCCATACTCCGCGACCCACCAGGGAAAGGGGGCCCAGGTCCATCCAGACCGGGGCCCAGTGCAGCAGCGCCTCCCGGCCCCACAGAGCCCAGGACAGTCCACCCAACCCCACCACAGAGAAAACTGCACCCACCCCACCATCCACTCTTCTTCCAGACTACATAAGACAATAAACACCCAGGCTGAGATCTTCCTCCACCTCTCCTGTATCTCCCCCTCCTGTAGAGAGAGCCCGTGAGGAGAGGAAAGCTCCTGCAAGATGTGACAATCTTCCCCACCAGTTGAAGAGCCCCCCAGGTGGCTCGATGCACCGGCGGCACCCTGCTCCAGGGCTGGGCCCCCGTGCACCCACCCGCCCACAACCCCGGCAACACACCAACCAGGACCCGAGGCCCGGCCCGGGCCCCAGCCCAGAGACGGAGCGCCCCCAGAACCTCACGCCCATCCCGGACCCACCCAGGGGCAGCCAGGCTACCAGGTCAGTAACCCACATCCGTCAGCACAGACCCTCCCCTAGTCCCGCTGCACGCAGCCGCGAGGAAACAGTCACCTGAGAGCCAACAGAGAAAACGGAATTTATGACATTTAAAGGAGTTAGAAGTTAGAAGTTAGCATGAAGTTAGCTCGCTAGCTTCTATCTAAATACAATATAGCATGTCCTGACTGCGGGGTTTTGGAAACAAATTAAAAAGTACAGCTCTGTTATCACTTCCAGCATAAATGAAGACAGAAAACTAAACAGCGGTGACGTTTGTAGGGTTACTGAAGTTGGGCTAGCTGGTATATAATGATGTGCTACGTGACCGCTAGCGACACAGCTATGTTAGCATAATATAAACAAGCTAACTTTTTTTCCACTCGATAAAAGTTAACGTGAGGGTTCTCAGTGGTCAGGAACAAATGTAATCGCATGGCAGGATGCTGTAAAAGGATCAAACTTCAGCCAGGAGAACAACTGAGATAATCCATCCACAATACGAGGTTAGTCATTCATATACTGCTGCATGGGCTGGGCTGTAGTTACATCCTAAAGTTTTAAAAACTGAGCTTAAATAAATGATTAGCGGTAATAAAAGCCGGGGGAGGTCAACGGTGATCACTGACTTTTTTTTAGGAGCTTTTTGAGATTAAATAGAAGAAAATACAAAGTTTACACATTTTCTGTGAGTGTGTGTGTGTGTGTGTGTGTGTGTGTGTGTGTGTGTGTGTGTGTGTGTGTGTGTGTGTGCAACAGCTCAAAAGGCTGAATATATTTTGAAACATTTTCATGAACATGAAAAGCAAGCAGAGAATCTGTTTATTTGGCAAGTTAACAGCATCGAGAGACAGGCTAGTGATGTTACTAAGTTAGACAGATGACATTACAACTCACTCAGAAAATCCACAAGAGATCATTTTCTCTAATGACTAAATGTGATGAATCTTTTCTACAATGAAGCAGGTTGCAGGTTGCATATACACTAATACAGGAATAAAGTTTTTTTCCTATTTTAATTAATTGTTTTTTAAACTTTTCCAGGTATTGTCTGATCAAAACATATTTTCAGTATTAGACGGGTTAGTGTTAGCACTTTTGCCTGAGGCCCTGGCGATTCAGATAAAGTTATTTCACATCTGCAGCAAGTCAAACAAAAAGTTATACAAATGGTAGTCCATTTTCTGGTGTGAATACAACCCAGGTGGCTACACCCCTCAAGCGTCTGTCAATCAGAGTACAAAAGTCCTTCAGCTACAGTCATACCTCCTATTTCAAAGACAGATATTGCCATACACCCCAAAGCTGCCCTCACATGAAGACAAAGAGTTACACCCTTTATAGCTGCTGTCAAACACAGACCCGTGCTCTTAAAGTTGCTGTTAATCAAAGAAAAAGAGAGCCACGCCCACTAAAACTTCGGTTGCTGCACAGAGCTCACCACGCCTCTCAGCTTCTTTCGGATGCAGAGGACCACATCCTTCATAATTCCTGTCAATCAAATTTAGATATTGACACACCCTCCACCTGCAACAGATATCAGTATCACAAGTCTGTAACTCCACACATCCATCCCACTCTGACTATTTTCAAACATAACAAGAGTACACCTCTTTTGCTGTCAATCGAATGGAAAGTGCGACTTGTCCTCCCCACTAATATGTCAACATATATGATATTTTAGCAGCGTCCATCACTTATGAAGAAGGAGCTGGCTTTGCACTTGTGTGCACTGCTATGTTAGATCAGGGAAGGGACAAACTCAAACTGTTGCTACAAACTATGAAAAAGTGAAATGGCTTCCTTAAATAATGACATTTTAATATCAGTGTCAGCTGCTGTCTCAGGCACATAGCTTACCCTTCTTTTCACTGATCTTCTTCAGTAAATTGTGGTTAGCACAGGTGATGGATGATGGCTGATGACAGCAATCACAGAGCTGCGTCCAAAGAGTTTGTAACCTTCAACAATCAAACTATCAAAGCATTAGAACCACATTTATCACCTAAATTGAAAGCAGAAGCAGAAGCGCGACGCAACACTCTTAACAGCAGAGATAAAGATAATTCATTAGTGATCTTTCTGCCACACTGCGCTGAGAGAAGAGAAGCGCTACAATCTGCAGGGGAGAGAGAATTTGATTTAGCCGAAGCAGACTAAAAATGATTTACTCTGAGTTGAGCCTCTGGGCACCCAAGCTGAAATAACTATGTGTTTCTCAGTGTTTTCAGAATGTCCAAAAATAATTAATTGACATTTTTGTTTGAGATTAGATTGAGCAATATAATCTTTAGCGGATATGAAAGTAATGAAAAGATAAGAAGTCTATCAAGCACTTAAACTGTGAAAAGGCACACCCTAATCATGTTGTGATGCTTTGATGAGAAATAAGGTGGTAAACAAATCAATGTAAACTGAGGAGAAATGACAAACACCTCTTAAAAGTTGACCATAAATTCACTGCATTACAGAAAGTGATACATAAGAAGAATACTTCCTATGACCGTTATCTTGTCTGGTAGTACAAAAAAGAGCCGAGTACCACATTGTATTCGGTGTTTGGTACTAACCAGGGACCTTTGATACGTGCGCTTCTTTCTTGAATCACATTCAAGATTCAAGATTCAAAGTGTTTATTGTCATGTGTCCAAAGAAAAAAGGCATTTCAGTAAGAAGTAACTGTAAGTAAGTAAGACGTAATCAGTAAGAAGAACTGGTTATCTACTAATTACAGACTGGCAGTTTGATATCCATAAGTCCTACATAATACCACAAACCATCATCATCTTTGTTCCTCAATCTGAATTGCTGTTTTCTGGACTGTATGTTTTGAGGATTTGAACAGCCTAATAAAAATAACCCATAAAAACTAGAATGGCTGCCCCAAAGCACTTGGAGAAAGCTGTTACAGGTAGAGGCACAAATCAGGTCCTCACAGTAATTGCCAAATTCACAGACTTCCACAGGGTCAAAGCCAATAAACATCAGCCTTCAATAATTGGAGCTATAAGGTTTCAAAGGGATGTAGGCAAAGGCAAGAACAACAGCCAAATACATTCCTTCTAAGTTGGATTGAGCTTCCGACTGGAAGATGCAAGTTGATCTTTGAGAGAAGCTTGTCTTCGTAAAAGAAACAGCAGCAACCACGCTCTATCCAGACATGATTCTCTTGTCTAGGTACACGAAAACCATCTTTGAAGTTAACCACACTGTGCCCTGGAAGGACAGGCTATCAAATCTGAAGAAAGCCAACTACCAAGACCTGACTGATGAGGTGATTGTGAAAGGTTGGTACGCAGCCTCATTTTCCATTCAAGTTGGCTGCCATGGATTTCTGGCAACATCAGTGCATCATTTCTTTCAGAAGATTGGCTGGTCAGAGTTCAAAGGTCCCAAGAGGGGAACTAAAATATTAATGAAAAATTAAAGTGGTGCTTTGGCAGACAGGTGGTTGAACTGTGCGCATTTTATCCAACCCAGTGATTTCTCGAAGACACTAATCTGAAAGTGCTAGCAGAGCTTGTGCCCTTCTACTTGCCTGTTTTTTATGAAACCAGATCTGAAGACCATTATTAAGGTTTTTCTTGCTAATGTGTCAAACAAACTATTAATTTTCACACTGCACTCCATCTTCTCTAAATCACATGCTAGCCAAGGTGATTGCAAGAGAAAACCTATATGTTACAATGATAAATCACAGAAGCACATCTATTTGTTAATGGTGGCTCTGTTTTCATACATAGCGTGGCTTGTAACTGATTTCAGAGAGACAGTGTCATCTTGTCTAGCATGCTAATTTCCCATCAGTCTTGCATCGGAGACTGGCGATTTATCCACAGTCTGCTTGCACAAACAAGCTGGGCTCTCAACTTGACAAGTTCCATCCATTTTTAATGGGAAATAGACACACCTGTGAAATGGAGACATACTACAGTTTCCAATTGGATCCAAGGCAAGCCTGCTTGTAGTGACAATAGCCAATTGTGGCCACAAGATGGCAGTGATGTAAAGCAGGGGGGCAAACAGGAGAGAAGCTTTGTGACAGATTGCTATTGAAAGATGACGTGGTAAGATTTCTTTCCCCTTGGTATATTTTGATTGATGTTTATTTTTATATTTGACTAGGCTTTGCTTGTCCTGACAGAATGCCACTGGTGCAGTTTAATGTTGCACTCAATGTAATGCTACCCACATGCTGTAATGCTAATCAGTAATTTCACAGTGGCACAGAAACCAAGTGGAGTTGCACATGTGCACTCTGAACACAGGAGGACAGGAGGACTGAGGAGGGAGACAGACGGGACTTTAGTTCCTACTTCCATAACAACATTTCATCTTCTTCACCTACAGAAACAAATGCTTTTGTTTGGCTTAATTATTCTACATATATGGATGGATATCACTTTACAATCAGTCAAACAATCTATTTTATTACCATTTGCATGGTTTTAAATTCCTTTTTATAGCTACTTCATTTTTTTTCAAGTTATTGCATATGTGTAAAACAGTTAAATGGGAAGAGTGGGCTCATAAAAAACATTACCTAACTGTCTACAAAGATGGGCTTGGAATGCACTGAAACAATCCCATCACCAGTCCAAACCCACTTGAAGCAGTGACATTGAATAGAAGCTTCTTTTCAGTGATGGACACCAATCCTGTGTTAGTCAATGTCTGCTGTCATTTTTTGGGGGGAAATTATTTTAAAAATAAAATTATTGTATACATAAAATTGAATGGAAAATTGAATTAAAATTCACCTTGTAGCTGTATAGAAAACACCTCAGAGAAGTCACACACTTTATGCTTATCCAAAAACAAGAACAAGGAGCTAGGTGAACTGCAAGACAAACACCTAATCCCAAATAGTTGATTCTCTTCATCTGGATGTAGAGTTTTCAGTGGGAGAGACGTTTCGTCACTAATCCAAGTGACTTCTTCAGTCTCAGCTGACTGCTGGTTTCCCCAATTTTATAAACAGTACATTTGCACAATGACTGAAAATAGCACCACTGAATGAACAATGGGCTGTGAGGTCAGTTCCTGTGATTGCAGTCATTCCCCAACTCTCTGTGAATGGTACTCATGGCCATTGATCAATGAGCTTTGATTTGTGATTGTTGATCAATGCTCATGACAATTTGCATATTAATGATCAAGGAACTGACTTCTCAGCTCAATGTTCATTCAGTGATGCTAGTTTCAGTCATTATGCAATGAACTGTTTATAAGATTGGGGAAACCAGCAGTCAGCTGAGACTGAAGAAGTCACTTGGATGAGTGACGAAACGTCTCTCCCACTGAAAACTCTACATCCAGATGAAGAGAATCAACATTTTGGGATTTATTTACCTGGATAACTGAGCATGCATCAAGACATAAACATCTAACAGCTAATTGTAAAAGTACAAACATGATTTTAGATGAAGCTTTGCTTTAAACACCATGATCCCCAACATGTGTCTTGGAGTATGTCTGTCTGTTTGTGGAACATGTCTGCACTAATGAGATCTTTTCCTGGACCTGGCAGGCGTTATCCAAGGTCTTCTGTATTTATTGAAGGTGGGTGTCTCTGTGTGTGTATGTGTGCCCCACGTCTTGTGTGGGTGTGCTCTGACAGTGTCACCTCTGGGTGTCATTCCAGGCGATACCGCCAAGGAGAGCAGCCTTTACAGCTATCCCGCAGAGCCACCGCCTGCTATTAACAAGGACACAAAGGCACACTGATGAATCAACACACACACACACACACACACACACACACACACACACACACACACACACACACACACACACACACACACACACACACACACACACACAGATTCATCCAGCTCTGGTGCACAGGAGCAGTAAACCCGTACACTGCAGCGAAATCCGAGGTAATTCATCTTCATTGTCCAAGTTATCAAATCTGAAGAACGACAGCAAGACAGTTAGACTAGCATTAAATGTCCTCACAGCCAAGGAGACTGGCAACATGAAGACACACTCTAATTCTCTATTTTCTACCTCATTCACACACACACATATACACACACGCACAATTTCACCCTTTGAAGATACAACAGTCTCTCAATAATAGAGTACTTCGCTGAGGCAGAAAAGGGGTTTCAAATCTAATGGACTAACGGATTTCTAAAAAAAAGAAAGAAGAAAAAAAGTGAGATGAAGTGTAAAATAGAGAAGAGAAAATAGAGAAAGAGTAGCTGTGGCTATGTGCTGCCTGTCAGAATGGACAGGGATCCCTATCACTTCCTAACATCACCGGCTCACTATTCCCACTCAGTCACACATGGCTGTTGGGGCAAATGAAAATAGTTCAGCTTGTCTTTTCTCTAATCCTCACAATTTTCCATATGGCAGGAAATTAATGGCCTTACCAGGACAATTTTTTTGTGCACACACACACATACACACACGCACACACAGCTCCATCCTGGAGCAGAGCTTTTATCATCACCCCATAAGTATCAGCGGTAAAATTGCTTAATTAAAGCATGAATGTTTAATAAACCCTCTGGCTTTGTGAAGACAGACCTGAGACAGGACATCCACTGATGAGGAGCCCCGAGGAAAGAGACAGACAATTCTTCAAGTTGCTTCATGCTGAATTTAAGGGCAAGTGAGTCCTTTGATAAAGAATAGGTGGAGCTGGTAAAGGCCAGAAACTTCACGAGCAGCTGGGTTACTGCCCTGAACTTTAAAACTGCTACTTTAGTAATGGCTGGGAGTGTCAGCTTCTGAGCTAAATCTGTAACCACAAGTATAGACATGGATTTCATTTAATTTGTATACATGCCTACTCACTATATCACTTAAGAAGCAGACTGTAGTTCATGTCCTGTATGGGAATTACTTCCACTTAGATTCTCCTTACACTGTTTACCTTCAGTTTTAATCAGTGTTTATAGGTTTAAGCATCAGAACTCTTTGGTGATATTTAAGAAAAAATACTCAGAGTATCTAATGAGTACTGATCCAACACCAGTGTTAAATCAATAGTTTTAATTCTACATTGTGAAGAAAACATTCAGAATAATTCTTTCATATGTCAGGCGACATTAAGTATATCATGAGCATTGCTTTTATAACTTTGTAATATACAATTTTACAGATACTGTAAAGTATATGACCCTAATAAAAAAAAGTCTAAATGAAAACAACTAGATCATGATCAAATATTTTTCTTAAAATGGTCTATGCTTTTCTCGCTTTAAACATTTGATATGTCTTCTATGTTCATTGCATTTTTTATTTACATTATTTATATTTTGCACATTTTACACAGTGGCCTATTGGGCTTGTGCATTTACTGAATGGATATGAGTCAGTATTAAAATAATTTAAAACTGAACAAAGGAAAATAGAGACAGCCTTAGCCTTCTAATAGATGCATGTGTGGTATAAATATGAGAGTCAGAATTGTACTCATATGATTTTAGCTTAGTGTGAATCCTCATTTTTATAGGCAAGGAAAAGAGTACCTGTTTAGTTAGCGCTCTCTCCACAAGAGGGAAGGAGAGAAACCAACAGGGAAAGTGATTTGGTTTTAGCTTTTCATCAGTGTCTTATTTGACTTATTTGACAGTTTCGAGTTACAGTAAAAAAAAATACTGCAAACATGTAAAAAAAAAAAAAAAAAGATGTTGCAAACAGGTTTATCCACAAAACTGAGGGGACTGGTTAGATTAAATGGAAATTAATCTAAAAGAGACCATCCATCTTCATCCGCTTTATCCGAGGCCGGGTCGCAGGGGCAGCAGCCTAAGCAAAGAGGCCCAGACCTCCCTCTCCCCAGCCACCTCCTCCAGCTTATCCGGGGGAATACCAAGGCGTTCCCAGGCCAGCCGAGAGATATAATCTCTCCAGCGTGTCCTGGGTCTGCCCCGGGGCCTCCTCCCGGTGGGACATGCCTGGAACACCTCACCCAGGAGGCGCCCAGGGGGCATCCTTGTCAGATGCCCGAACCACCTCAGCTGGCTCCTTTCGATGTGGAGCAGCAGCTGCTCTACTCTGAGCCCCTCCCGGATGGCCGAACTTCTCACCCTATCTCTAAGGGAGAGGCCAGCCACCCTTCGGAGGAAGCTCATTTCTGCCGCTTGTATCCGCGATCTCATTCTTTAGGTCACTACCCACAGCTCGTGACCATAGGTGAGGGTAGGGACGTAGATCGACCGGTAAATTGAGAGCTTCGCTTTTACACTCAGCTCCCTCTTCACCACGACGAACCGGTGCAGAGTCTGCATTACTGCAGCTGCAGCCCCGATCCATCTGTCGATCTCCGGCTCCCTTCTCCCATCACTTGCGAACAAGACCCCGAGATACTCGAACTCCTCCACTTGGGGCAGGAACTCATCCTGCCCCAAGGATAAGCATCTTGCTCCTCCTTGAATCGCTACCTTATCGTGGTGGAGGGGTTTGTGTGTCCCAGGGATCCCAGGGGCTATGTTGTCTGGGGGCTTTTGCCCCCTGGTAGGGTCTCCCATGGCAAATTGGTCCTGGGTGAGGGACCAGACAAAGAGCGATTCAGAAGACCCTTATGAAAAGAATATCAAGGGAACAGTTTACCCTGCCCGGGATAAGGTTACCGGGGAGCCAGGCCCGGGGAGGGTGCCCGAGGGCGAGCATCTGGTGGCCGGGCCTTAGTCCATGGGGCCCGGCCGGGCACAGCCCGAAGAGGAGACATGGGCCCATCCTCCCGCAGGCCCACCACCCACAGGAGGCGCCATAGGGGTCGGGTGCATTGTGTGCCGGGTGGCGGCCAGGAGCGGAGGCCCTGGTGGACTGGCCCCCGGCTGCCAAGACTGGCAATAGGGACATCTAAAAGAGACATTTAGCAAAAAAACAAAAACAAAACCCAAACACACAAATCAGGCTCATTGTGTGATAGCACCAGAGCAAAAGGCAGGAAGATCACAGAATCATCAAATCATCCTCTGGGCAACAGAGATAGCCAAAGTGAAATGGCAATCAGTCCAGTAGTTCCATCCATCCAACTCAGGATTGCGGCGGGACCAGAGCCTATCTCAAGCATCAGTGGATGAGAGGCTACCACGGACAGACTGCTCGTCTATCACAGGCTGTAACATAGAGGCCAGAGGGTTTGAACCTGGAACTCTCTTGCTGAGAACTGGCCATAGGTATGAACATTGTCTGTCTGTGGTGGCACTGCCATAGGCTGTCAACCTATCTCATCCAATCACAGATAGGCACCATGTGGCCCTGAAGTGGCCCTGAAAGTGATTAAGAAAATGAACAATCGACTATCTGTTCAGATAATTATTAACTTGCTATACTAAGGTTAGAATCTCTGTATAGAGTTAGTCTAAAAATCGCTTATTTTTAAGGATTTTATTACTTCTATTTTTCTTGTTCTTTCTCTCAGTTTCTTTTGTATGAGTCAGAATTTTGCAGTCCAATCTGAGAACACTTTAAGTGGTGACCCTTGAAGGAAAGTTCTTCAGCTCACAGGAACTGACAGCAAAAACTGACATCAGCTGATGTTTTAGATCCAATTAAAAGTCCCAAACCCAATTTAACTCCTTTGCAGCTATGTTGGATAAAAAAATTTTTTTTTAAAAACTACCTCAGATTTCTCACTGTCTTCAATATAATGAGAGCTACTATAATTATAAAAATGACCTATTGTATTAGCTATTATATCAGTAAAAGATATAGATGAATAGTTAATGAAATGAAGTGCATAGTTTTGAAGTGAAGGCTGAGAGGAGCACAGATTTACAGGAAAGATATCTGATGTACTCACTGTACTGATGGTAATGATCTCACTGTGGTGAATCTCATGTGTCCTACTCTGATCAGTTTCAAGGGGACGAGCTTTGGCTTTTCACTCTAAATTCATCAGTTAGCCTAAATTATTAAATACCCCTCAAAAATTAAAAAAAAAAAGGATGCACAGTCAGAATATCATTCACTATTGAATTAAGTCTTTATTCAGCAAAAGGACTATAGTGTTGATTATTCTGTGGTTTACATTAGAATCAGAATCAGAATCAGAAGACTTTATTTATCCCCAAGGGGCAATTAACAAACAACAGAGCAGCATAATGTTGAAGATAAGAACAGGCAATAAGAGTGAATTATTAATTAGCATTATTAAATTACTATCTTATTAGAAAATATTAGAAAAACAACCAATAAAACCAGCTCTGTAACAGCTGCATTTGTAGTTATTGAGGTAATTTTTTCAAAGCTGTGCCTAACATCAGAGGTGGAAGATAAATAAAATCAAATTAATGTTAACGACAAAAACAATTTTATAAAGTTAACAGTCTGTTTACCGTCTCAGGGCAAACAGTTTCCTTAAGTTGTTTCATTCCAAATAAAGTCTTTTTTTTTTTGCCCTTGCAGTTCTTCTGTAGGTTTTTCCATTTCGGTATACAAAAACTAGGAGTTCAGCTGAAATACTGAGCAGAGAGTAGATACGTTTGTAAGAGTTACTGCTGCACTTTACTGTACATCACATTGCCAACTTCACAGTAACCCTTTATGTATTTGCTTTAGACTTTCAGCACTGGGAGCTACAGAGCTGAACTCATATTCAAATAAAGAGATAAAGAGTCTTTATCCTGCTAATAATCAGAGGTAATGTTTGCTAACCAACATGTTTATAAAATAAGTGTTGTGGTCACAGACATGGGAGGTTTAAAGGCCAGATATTTAATTAATCCAGGTTACCCACAATTTCAATGTACATGCCAATAAAGGTCAGTTCTATTCTATTCTATTCTGTACAGTTACATATTTTGTGATGGCTCCAGCATTTATGCTGGCCTGTTTCATACTGTCACCATCCCTGCAGCAGCAGTATATGATGATCTAGCAGCTCTTTAACAGAAAGCAAAGCAGTAAAGCTGCAATCATACCAGATACTCAACACTCCTCAATCTTTCCAACTTGATGAATTCCAGATGTTATAACACTTCAACATACTTTGGTTAGAATTGTCAACCAAACTGACCAGACTTGACCTCTTCACACTGAACTATTTAGGCCTTCAGTATGATTAGGTTAGATTTTTTCACCTACAGTGCTTAACAGCTTGTTAGGCCATTTATAGTAAAAACAACTAAACTCAAACATTTTTGGCTCAAAATAAAAATTTGTTGTTATTTATTAGGCAAATAAATTCAAGTCACAGTTTTATTCCCAAATATTAGCCGTCACAGTGGACTCCAGTGAGAAGATGGAAATGAATCAAGCATAAGATTCAAACAGCAAAACTATTTATTTATTTATTTATTGTTCAGTAATGAAAGTAATTAAATGTATTTTGGAACCCTAATCAAAAAATTATAATGTGCTTTACTATTTTTTCTGTTTTTTTCTGAATAACAACAATAATTATATTTTAGAATGAGAACTATAACTTTGATTCACTGGTGGATCAACCATTACAGAAACATAACAAAATATTCGGGTAATTATCAGGCCTACTGTGTCATAAACCTATACTGGGTGGTGGGCTAATAAATCTGTTAAGCATTATATTTGCATACCTATTTGGAAATCTTACAGCAGAAAGGATAATACTTTATTACTAGCAGTATTCATTTGAAATCTTGTAGTTTCTGAAACTTGCTTGTTTAGCTTGTTGCTGAACTAAAATGCAATGTAATCCTACTGCAAAGTAGTTTGTTGATGAATATTAAACAGTTCAGAAATAAATGTGGTGACCAACCCCTTGCACTGCACCACTGTCCTTATACCTGCTATTAAAGAAGTGAAAGCAATTTCAACATGTTTGTCTAATCACGTTCCCTTCCCTCAGTCCATAAGAAAACACTCTCAAACCAACTTGGGGCTTTCTGCAGGTAGAACAACCTCTACACCAGAACACAGCATTTCTCTGCCATCTCGTTTCAGTTTATTCCTACCCACACGGCGCCCCTGTAGAGAACACCACACCTCATTCTCCACTCATTGTCACACAGATACACAAAATCACCATTACCCTCTGTCGCAGTCAGCCACCCACACCCAGTCACAAGGTGCCATTTTCTGGCGAGACGTTTCACCATGAATGTGTGTTTGCATGCTTTATGCAACACACAAGTGCATGCACAGATGTATGCATTAATGAATATGGGTGTAAAGAAGAAAGAAGAGTTAATGCATTATCTCTGCTTTAGAATTCCTCCCTGCTCCTATGGAGGTGGGCTGGAAATCCCTTAGGTTAGCAACAATGTGCTTCAGCCACGCAGAAGCATGCAGAGGCACAGCGCTCACATTCATCTTCCTAACCCACAGCCGGCCTGCCAGCAACAGAAGAAAAAAGTGCCAAGCAGGAGGCTCCAAAGGTATTTCTTCTTCACTTTGTGTCCACATGTTGTCACTTTTTTAGACATTCTGGCCTTTTATTATTTCTTTAGCCATCCATCACAATCAATACACCAGACAGCAGTGATTAGGGTGTGATAAGAGTTGTGGAATTGATGAGTTGGTGATTCTGGCAGTTGAAGCAGTAAACTTAAAAAAAGGAAAGGGCAAAAATGAAAAAAAAAAAGAAAAAAAGTTTCGAGTCTGATTTCACTTCTGTCAACTTGTTATATGAATGCAGTAATCTTTATTACTGCCTTTGGACATCATCTGTTAACCCATCTGATCTCTAGCTGGTAGGGATCAGCTACCAATGGATTTATCGGGCCAATGTAAATATAAACCATACAAGTTTATTACAGCTACTCACGCTTGGTATTTTTCCATATACAAATACCCTACACTTCAACTGAAAGAAAATACAATTATCTGGAAAATACTCCTGGTTAAAAGTGGTAAGCACCTCTCAGTCTACCCAGAGACAGCAAGGAGAGATAAAACAGAGTCGTCACTGATAACGTTGGAGCGGACATTTATGAGTTTTTTGTAACTAATTTTTCCCAGTGACAGACTGACAAACCTTTCTGGGTTGTAGTCTGCATCTGACTGTATGACAGCTGAAATCGGCTCAAGGCCATCTGTGCCCCTAAGCTGAGTAAATGATTTATGAGGAGTCTTTCATTATTGGTGACAACCCCCATCCCCAACCTCTGAATCTTGGAGAACATCAAACAGGACTTTTTGGGGGGGAACAAAATGTAAACAGTTAATTTTATGGATATTTATGCAGCTGAAAGTTTTAGTCCAGAGAAGAAGACAGACCGATAAAGCTGACAAATGCACAAATCTACTTACTAATCCTTAGTAAAATGTCCCTCACGTTTCACCAGTGCAACCAACATTAGTAATTACTATGGTATTACCCAGTAGTGAGGAAGGACAGATTGATTTATTTAACATTTGTTTAACATGATCAAGTGCACAAGTGACTGCAAGAGAGTTCGAGTTGCAATAGTTACATCAGTACACACTAGCATTGTAACAAAACACGTGCCTTGAAGCAGATCCATCCACAGTAATGGTTTTTGATGAATTCTAAGAAGAAATGCAACTTTTGAATAATTCATTTTCAGATCTAGCATAACATTGCGTGGATAAATTGATGAATTTTGTATTAAGATGTTCTGTAATATTGATTTCAGACCTGAACATTTTCAGTTGGGTTACACTGTGACTGAGCCACCTCTCTGTGTCTTGGTGCAGAGTGCTTTCCATCTGTGACACCGTGTCCTTGTTTGGTTATTTTTCAAGCCTTTCTGCTTTATTAAATATTTCACGCTTGAAAATTGAAAAGCTGAAAGTGAGAGTGCATGATGTGCAACCAAGGTCACGACTCAGATGATCACATGGCATCACAGAGGACTTGCCTTTGTTGTCCTTCCCTTCAGTTAACTTTATTGGGCACTTCTGGCACTTTCTCAAATGTGTCTCTTTTGTTCAAATTGAGTCATGTGCTTTCTCATCTCTTCACATCGCTCCAATACATCCTTTAATCACTCACTGCCTCCCCTGCTGTCCACTGAGGGCTAACAAATGAATCCTTTCACACTGCCACCACACATGCACAACCACTTATTGGAGTTCTACCAAAATGGAATTTCAGGGACAATATCACTGCAGTGAAGCTACCGACAGGCATCATTTTTGTTGCAAAACCTTTAACTTTGACCGCTTGAATATTACAACATTCCAAAAATAGCCCTGAAGTCATCAGTCCTCTCATCTTAAAGGTTGAGGATTTCTCACATAGTGCAGAAGCAGCAAGTTTCCTATGTGTAAAACACAGACTCCTAACCGTTCCTGTGTTAGGACATTTAGATTTCAGAATAACATTTTCTCTCTAAACTGAGGAAGCTCATACCTCATACCAATATTCATGGTCACAGGGAAAGTGAGACTCTCTCAGATTGACATCCTTTCTACTCTGGATCAAAAGGCCACATCCCAGTCACTACAGTTTAAGAGCTTTCTATTAATGATAGTGTTGACATAGTAGTGTGATTGCTAGAGGCCAGCCACACTCATTTGTCATCGAGTTTGAACAGAAGGAACTATCGATGGGAGTTGAATGCACAAATAAAAAGAGGCATCAATAGCACTCGCTTCTGCAATTTCCTTGTTAATCTTTTCTTTAAACATCTTTAAAACGATCATTAATCACACCCTTTTTTTTATTATAGCCTCTTTCAAATGAGACCAACAGCATACATATGACAAAAAACAAAACAGTCCCAGTGAAAGCCCAGTACAGTCGGATGGGCGGCTCACAGTCCATTAATCTCACAGTTCCTGAATCTGATCCACACCATAGAGGGTGGCGTCAAGATGACAAAAACATTCATTAATGCATCTTTTCATTTTGAAACCACTGAATTACAGCCCACATCTGGAGCAGATTTGGTGATTTATGGTTGTTTCCCCCTGTTCAAATGTAGTCAACCAAATCAAGCTTTGAATGCAGGACAAAGGCTAGGACGATGAAAAATAAGGAGAGAAAAATGGCCACATACACATCCACAAAAAGAGCCTGGATAAGAATGACTACATAAACGATTTTGGAAATGGCGTAGAGAAAGTTTCCAGATTAAAACTAACATCGTTATAGTCTGCAGTGATGCAATAATATATATTTGGTGGCATTGCTTTGTTCTGATAATGCCCCACCTTCTCATATGCATACATAGAAAGCCAAAGTCAGGGAGGGAACAGCAACACAGAGCAGAGCAGCCACCAGTAACACCAGACACAATGACAGATACAGCATGAAAGGTGAGGGAAGTAGCAAAGTGACTTCATAAGCAGCTGCTTAGAAAGGGTGTCCTATATAAAACTTGATGTGTAGAAACGTGACCGCTGAGCCATCTTTTCCTAAATAAAAGTCTTACACACCTGCCAAATAAAACATCAATTCCAAAAAAGTTAGGACTGTATGCAAAATGTAAATCGAAGTAGAGTGTAGAGTTTGCACATCTCAGAAACCCATATTTTATTTAACACATATACAGCAGATTGGGCTGAAGGAAAACACTTTGCCCAACCTGTTGTTTAGCTCATTTTGGCGCCTGGACTCTTCTGCTATGAATCAGTGATGCAGACTTTTGAATTGAGCACTGAAAACAACACAGGATCTATGTTTTCTAAAAATAAGATTTAAAATTTGATTTGTCCTTAGCACACAGAGATTCCTCCAGATTTTCATAATCAAAGTCATCACAATTTTACATTACTGTTAGTATGAACAGAATTATGAAATTGTTCCACAAACTGTTTTAGATACAGTTTGTTGAAATTCATTGCAACAAACTGCATGTGTTCAACTGTAGTGAAATATCTATTAAATTTAATTCGTTGTCTTTACTGCAGAGAAACTCTCCCTCTCAGAGATGCTCTTTTTGCTATTGACCTGTTGCTAGTTAACCTAATTGACAAGAAGAATTTCCATCAGCTTTTTTCTTTTTAATAGCACTTATTTTTCCAGTCTTTTGTGCCAACTATTTTCAGACAGGTTGCTGTCATATTTTTCAAGACAGTTAAATATCCAAGTTTAAACATTTCATATTTTTTGTATTTTCTATTGTGATGATAATATGGGTTTATAAGCTATGCTGATTAGTGCATTATCTTTTGGTTTATATTTCAAACCCAAATTTTTAGGAATCGCTGTTGTCTGAAGATCGATAACTACTTTTTTTTTTACTGGCAAATCTGTGAAATGCAGATATGTAACAATTAAGGTGTGAGACTTGTGTTTTTTATTGTACAGTTGTGTTTTAATAAGAGTTTGCTGCTTCTAGGGCAGTAAGGGTTAAAAGTGGGGTAAGATTATTCTTACTTATACTAAATTTAACTTCAAGGCAATCATCATTTGCATTTGTATCGAAATACAAACCTCCCCTGATGAAAATCTGATGAATTCCACACCCACCTTCTGCCTTCTGCTTAACTACACAATAAATAAGCTATTTCCTGCAGTACCACTAAACAGTAACTCTGCGAGGTAAAATGCAATGTGCAATGTTGGATTATGTTTTGACTGCGAACAGCACACACTGAGATTGTACAGCTACCCATAGGAGGCAGCAGATAACAGCTCTCAAACACTGCAAAGAGTGGGCTTTGCATAAATTTTTAATTTACAAGAATTAAAGGATTACAAGCTACCAGGACAATCAGATAAATTCCCTTTTTCTTTGTAGTTTTACTTTGGTGACCTTTTATGCTTATGGCTGTATGAGGACAAGGAAATGCTTCAGAACCCTCTATAAGAAGCCAAACTCCTCATCTAGGATCCATCCGCTAGACATGAGCAAAGCTTGTGTGCTGCTGGACAGGACCTTCCACACACCTGCAGAGAGGAGTGAAGGAAGCTGGAACACAGATTATAATCTAGGAAGTCTTTGGTTACTGAGGGTCCTGAGACTACAAAGGTCTAACTGCAAACAACATTTATCCTAATCAAGCCTCGTCCATCTCAAATATCTCACCTCTCAGCTCACCTCTCAGCCTCTATACTTTCCTTTATCCTCCCCTAACCTCTCTCTCTCATCTCTATGCCTATTGTCTTTCCTTCATCCATCATTCACAGCCATCACCCCTCTGGTTCCCTCTTTGCTGCGCAGTTGGCCATAACCATCTGACAGTCCGACCTTTTCACACAGAATCTATTACATCTCCCCAGCCACTCTTTATCTTCATCTTCCAATTCACTCTACCAGTCACCAATCCAACCAAATATTCACAGACTGCTTGCCTCCTCCATTTGAGGTCTCACACAGTTCCAATGTCACTCTTTCACTCTGAACATAGGATTATCATCTATGAGATGCTTTGCCAGGATGGGCTGAAGCAAACAGGGAGAAAAGCCGTAATGTGTCCTTCTTTATCGCCACAGAAGCCAACAGTGGATGTTATATTTATTTTTTATTTTTCACACCTTAAGGCACAAACAGCCCACACCCCACTGATGAGCACCATAAGCAGGATTATATAAGGATGATAACTAGCGAAGAGGAGGCTGGAGCGGCAAGGGGATATTAGCTGCTTCGGAGACTGGAGGAGGATAAGGCACGAGATACCCACCACAACATCTTCTCTGCTTGGTTGGCTTCCCACGACTGGCTCAGTATCAGCCCACTATCAGCCTGGGGAGGGAAAGATGGGGAGGCAGCAATGGTGGCTCAGAGGAGAAGTGGGAGGAGGAGGGCCAAGGAAATAAGGCCACAGGCTGATTAGGAAAAGTAAGTGAGGGAACAGAGAAAAAAGAGAGATAGATGGAGGAAAGGTTAGGGGGTTGAAATGGAGGGGGTGAGAAATGTTCCATCCCTCTGGCCATAGTCCTGATGAAGCCGGGATAGAGATGTCAGGCCACATCCTGTCTGCTGGGGGAGGGGGGGGGGGGGGGACTGGGTTCAAGCAGCAGACAATTACACTTCAAGCCACAGGCCCTCAGCCAGCCCAATGCATTTTTGTCTTTCTCTCCATCTCTCTTCCTCTTTGCTCCCCCTCCCCCCAGCTCTGAGTATCCTCAAAGCTATCCAGTATCAGCACCACTTGATTCTCCTCTGTTCCCAAAAGCTTCCTGGAGGCCGATCAAATGTCTCTTTCTGGACCGCAGAAGGATGAAATATGGTGCAAGGTCACAGATCTTGCTTACATCAGATGACACCTTAAACCTTCCATTTGCCTCTTTCTCCCTTCTATAGCCAGTGCACTCGAGGACAATTGTTCTCACTTTTCACAAATAATACATATTTTCTCCAGCTTGATTGCCACTGAAGATGTCATTTTGATGTCACTCTCCATTACTTTGGAGGGAGCACCATGTTAAACACCACTGATGACCTACTGAGGTTCAGCCACAGACCAATCTAGTGCAAATAGTTTGTTGAAAGCATTCCTTGTTTCTCCTCATTTTACAGGAAGGCAGGGATTTTTTGGGAAGAGATGCAGTTGATATTTTAACAGTGAATCAACGGCAATCAAATACTTTTAGCAAAAACAACCGCGAACGCATTTCTACTTACCATTTATCTCAACATCTTTTCCACTCTCTTTCACACTGGGTAAACAGTTTTCAAGATAAACTCCATTGTGATAGCAGCTATCACCCTCACTCAGTAGTGGTGGCTGGTCCCAGCATAAACATGGAGTCTGCATGATGCCACAGGGTCTGTTGGATGTACTGGAGGTTAAACAGTCCTCAAGCCACTGGCACAGCATCTGACAGGCTGCCATGCTAGGGTTGCGCTTCCCCACCACCAGATACTCTGTCTTGAAATCTCCATTTCCCTCTGTGATTGCCATATCAGCCCTAGGATGTCCTTTCCTCATTTGTAGGAACTGTTTCCCAGCCTCCAGGAAGGCCACAGGCGCAGATGTATCACAAAGCCTCACAACTTCATCAAAACTCTCCATGCCCAGGTAGGTGCGTGTAGTCTCCAGGAAGGAATCATACTGGAATGTGCGAAGCTGCTGCGCCATACAGTGCTGAGTGGGTTTAGTCACTTTGATGAAGATTGTGTAGCGTCGTGGATCGGGGTTCTGTAGGGTCCAGGAACAAGGCACGGCGGGAAACACTGAAGAAGACAGGAAAAAGCCAAAAAAGCGGCTTTGGACTACTGTGGAACACAAATCAGACTCTGGGCCAGAGGGGGCTGCATGACAACAACCCCTCATCAGCAGAAAAAGGGCAATATGCAAGAATAGCATTGGGAGTGGCCACCTTGCCTTGCCAGGAACCAGAAGAAGAATGCTTGTCATGGTGTGTGGATAAATAGAAGGAGACACCTCTCTCTGACTGTGGATGAGTCAACTTCCAGCTCAGTGTGGTGAGGAAAGAAGAAGGAAGAGGAGGGGGAGTATAGATTCTTTCAAAAACGCAGTAACTGGCCCATGGCTGCGTCAGTCGACCCTGAGAGTCACAGGAACCTGCAAACAGAGAAAGGACAAGATATAAATCTGATCACACAATGGTACTGGATTATACTTATTCTGTTTATCTGCATGATGAGAAATCTCACTCAGCTATTATTGTTTATGCTGCAAAATGAGAACGACTGTGGTGACTTGGGCTCTGTAGACAAACAAGAAGACGAACAGCAGCAGATGGAAGGAGGGAAGCTGTGATTTAGTTTAAGTTTTTCTTCATTATGTGAGTTCAAATTGGTCTCCTCCTGAGAGACAACTGTTTTCCTCATATGTCTGCTCCCATATTTCATCCGGCAGCACATTAATTTGTCCAATTATAAGACTATTAATTACAAAAAAGTCAACACCTGCAGTCATTCATTAATCCACTTTATCAGGGCCCAGCAACAGACAGAAATGCTATGATCACTACTTGTACTTGTGTTTGCTTATTAAAGCCAGAACAATTACCTTATGTATTGCTGTCTGAGACACTTTGGAGTGTATTCCACTTTTGACCCATTTCTTCTTTTAAACTCTTCTCTCTCTCTCTCTCTCTGTCTGTCTTTTTTTACATTATATGAAGGACTGCGTTTCACTGAGTAGCTTTGCTGCTTTTAGTAGTTAAAGATCAGTACTACCATATTGACATGCTGTGATGTGGAAAACAGCTTTAGAATGGTAAACGGCATCATTCAGATTTACATTGCTTTATTCCTCTTGTAGTGAAAATTAAATCGTTTCAGCTGAGTGAACAAATTAACTTCAAATGGGTGCTTTATAGGAAATTGTTGAATCCATTGTTTAAGGTGTTCTATGAAAAACAAAAGGCAGAATGTTCAAGGGAGATCTGAACAAAGAAACAACACAATAACATGAAGACATGACGAAAACAGGTTCAACTGATAGAAGTTTGAAGAAAGTGATAGAAATGTGTTCGGCAACCTTCAAGTGTAAGTTGCAAAAACTTTCATATACATTTCACGGTATTTTGTGTTCTAGCAGTCAAAAGGAAAGCAGTTGCTGTTTGTCATAAACCCCCAGACTGACCCAGCAAATATTCAAAATTTTATTATAAAAACTATAAAAAGAAAAGGCAACACTATTGGCAATATTCTGCTTTCTGAAACACAATGAATATAAACCTATTGTGGTATTTTTGTGGCTATAGTTTAGATCCATGGAAAATGACAAATTTTTCTTTTTCTTACATTTTATTTTGCCTCTATATCACCAAAGTGGATTTTAAATCAAATGTCAATATGCAATTAAACAGCAAACCTTCAACTTTAATTCAAGGGGTTTAACAAAAGTCATGTTTTAAGGATTTAGGAATTAAAGCTATTTTTAAAGATAGTCCTCCATTTTCAGAACTTCAACAGTAACTGGACAAATGAACATAGATTTGCATGTAAGGATTGGTTTAAATGGATGAAAATCCTTGGCAATGACTGCCTGAAGTCTGGAAATCACGGACATCACCAAATGCTGTTTCCTCCCTTGAAATGTTCTGCCAGGTCCTTACTGAAGCCGCTTTTAGATGCTGCTGCTGCTTGTTTGTGGGTCTCAGTTTTGTCATCAGTAACTGAAAAGCACGCTCTGCTTGACTGAGATCGTGTGACTGAGAAACTCTTGGGTTGCTTTTGTAGTTTTCTTTGGGTCGTAATCCATTTGCACTATAAAATGCCATCTGATTTGTCTGAACTTCAGCAGAAAGTGTAACCCTGTACACTTCAGAATTTATCCCACTACTTCTATCAGCAGTAGCATAGCACTGTTCCACTGGCAGCCATGAATGCCCATGCCCATAAGATTACCTGTTAAACATGGTGGAGGCAATGTGTAATGCTTTGGCTCAATGTGTGTTCTTTTCCTTCTCCATACTTTTCTCTATCATTCTGGCACAAGTGCATCTTGGTTTTATCTGTTCAAACATTTTATTTCAAAGCTGGGTGACTCCGTTCAGATGTTTTGTGCCAAAATCTGCGCTGGCCCTGGTGTTCTTGAGTGTAGCTGGCATTTTGCGCCCTGTCTGGATGCATACATAGCAGTTGCAAAATCACAGACTTAAGATAATGAGAACCAATTTCTCAGATGTAAATTCAAACAACAACAAGGTAAATATGGCACTATAAATTGATAGCAGGCACAACTGGATCTCTGTCGTGGACCTCAATATGGATTTCACATAGAGAGATCCTGACAGCAATTTTGTTTAGTGTAGCCAAGGAAACTAGCACAATGTGAAACCTGTGCCGGATTAATCAAAAATGACCTGTGTGTGTCTGTGTTTGTCTATAGGGAGGCTTGAAGTGGGATAGCATTAAAGATACAGTAAGCTGTTGGGACTCAATAAAGATGAGCTATTATAACAAATGAAACACAATCTAAACAGAAAATTTAGAAAGCGGTCTGTAGTGTCTCTACAGAATGGAGTTTCATTTCCAAGCAATGTTAATTAAGCAAACCATAATCAACCTATACAGCTGGCATTGTCAAACAAGAGCATTTTTTCTTTGACGATAAAAATGAAGCCACTCCGAACAGCTTTGGAACTTCACAGATCTCAGATCACTGTAGTAAATAAATGATGAAGATGATGATTTGTACAGAAGAAAAAGAAATGCTTTTATATTTCATGGTGTATTTTAAATGCTTTGTGTAGCAACTTTATAGCTGCCCGTTAAATTAGGAGAGATACAATAAGCTGATTTAACCACACAAAATGACCACACTCCCTTACATCTGTTTTTTTTTAGTTCCAAAAGAGGAAGAGAAGCCAATTTTAAAAAGTAGGCATTTCTCCAAATCCTGAAATAGCAGAAATTTCTGTATATTAACAGCATATGAACACCCTTAAAAACTTTATGTTGCTAATCATTGTTCATCCGTGGCTACTGCAATCTGTATTCTTGGATTGTCACTCGTGACATACTGGACTTTCCTACATTTGTCAGCATTCCTTTGAACAGAACATTTGAGATAAGTTTTTTCAAAGTTGAGTTCAAGGGTGTAAATTAAAAAAAACAACCCTCTGATTTGGCAAAATATCAATCTTTAAAATTACTGAAGATTTACTATTAGTAATTGGGGTTCTTTTTTTAGCCTTTTTATGGATGTTAAAAGATTTATAACTAAATGGTGCTCCTCTGGTGCAGTGATTCTTCTAGTCTCCTTTCATCTTGCCGTTGCTCACACCTTGTCCTGTTTCACCTTGTTTTTTCCTGTCTCATCCTGGTGGCTCTCTAATTTCACCAATCTCTTTCACTAGACAAACCTGACATGAGTGAATTAAATCAACGTTTAATGGAGGATAAAGACCTGGTATTGACAGCTCCACCTCTTCTTTCTCCAACCCCTCATTCACCCACCCATTTTTCCAACTCCTCCTGCTCTTAACAAATCTTATTACCCAATGCACAGCTGCCTGTTCATGTCAAAACTCCCCTCATTACTAGGGATGGGTATTGATAAGATTTTCATGATTACGATTCCATTTTCGATTCTGTTTAATGATTCGATTCTCTTATCGATTCTTTTTAAAAAAGGAGAACACTAAGGTCGATTAGCTTAGAACTTTGTTTTATATCTTCTCTTTGAACAAGATAGAAATGTAGGAGTAACATGGCCTTACAAACCCAGCAGTGAGATCTTAAGAGATCCAGCCTACGGCTCATCAATGGGGTGTCACAGGGTCCCCAGGAAAAAAAATTGTAAATGTAAAATAATAAAATAAATATTCTTCTGTAGCAATAACCAAGTATAACATAAATTATTCTGTAGCAATTACACAAGAATATCCAGTAATGTCCCTTTTACCACAAACTTAGTCACTGCTCGGTGACATTCGTCTATCCTGGCCTGAAAGGAGACGCTACCGGTAGACTGCAGTGAGAACTGCCAGCATCTGAGCAAGGCTCTGTCTGTCTCTCTCATCATGGTCACCTAAATGCACAGTAATGGCAGGTTTTGTAATAAGGCAGAACGCGCTAACATAATATGCACTGTTAGTTGATTATTTACCTTAATTAACGGGAGAGGACGTGCAAACGATTGAGATTCACGAGTCCGGAGCGGAATTAAAAACATGACATTCATTTAAGGTTATCGTGTGTTTTGTGAACAAATGCTTTTGCATATTTGTAGTGTTTCCTCCCTTAAATGAAGTATCTACTTTGCAAGTTGCCCTGTTGTCATCAGTTCTCGTAAAGTATGATCAAACTTTTGAGTGTTTGAGCCGCTTAGGCGCCGTGTTTTCTGCCAGTTAAATGACGCTCCGTAACGTGGTGACGTCATTCGGGGCGACTGGAATCAATAAGGGAATCGTTTGCAAAAATGGCAAACAATTCCAATGAATTGAAACAGTGGGAACCGGTTCTTAACAAGAACCGGTTTTCGATACCCATCCATTTCTTCAAACCCCAGCACTGGCACACACACAGACCCCATACTGTCACATATCGATCTTTGTGTTTGAAAAACTTGCAGACCCAGAGCAGCTATTAACACACTTTCAACTACTGGTGTAAAGAAGAATAAGATATGGCAGTGAAAGAAATCAGAGTTGAGGATTAATCTCATTGTTTCCTGTCAATTAATCAATACACCCCTTTGAATCTCTTCTTTTACATGCTGCATTATGGACAGGGAGTGTTTTATCTTCCCACAGAATAACAGAACAAGATACGGACACTGGTTTTCTTAGGCATTCTCTAAATTCGCAAACTTTAGCAATGGTGACACAGAAAATGGGGTATTTAAATAATTTATGTATTTTTAAAGCTTGTTTCTTCGTTTGGTAGAAGTAATAATACATTCAATGAAAAGTGGTCCAGTGTGTAATGGTTAAGCCCATTTTCTTTCTTATGTCTTATGTATGAGCATGAAAAGCACACAGATATGGCAGAATAGAACCAAAACATAAAGATTCATGACTTGACATAATATTCAAATCTACAGTGGTGTGAAAAGTGTTTGCCCGCTTCCTGATTTCCTATTTGTTGTATGTTCGTCACACTTAAATGTTCAGATCATTACATTAACTGTGGTGTATTACATCTTTGAAAAGTTGAGTTTAATTTCTCTAGCCATTACTGCCACACCTGTTCTCTATCAAGAACTCACTTAAAAGGATGCGCCTGACAATATGTGGAGTAGACCAAAAGACCCTCAAAAATCAGACATCATGGTGTGGCCCAAGGAAATTCAGGAACAAATGAGAAACAAAGTCATTGCAATCAGCTGGTCTGGAAAAGATTATAAAGCCATTTCTAAAGCTGTGGGACTCCAGCAAACCACAGTGACAGCCATTATCCACAAATGGTGAAAACATGGAAAAGTGATGAACCTTCCCAGGAGAGTTCAGCTGACCAAATTTACTCCAATAGCGCAGTGACGACTCATTCAAGAGGTCACAAAGCCCCAGAACAACATGCTAAAGACTGCAGACCTCACTTGCCTCAGTTAAGGTTCATGACATCGTCATAAGAAAGAGACTGCGCAAAAAATGGCCTGCATGCCAAAGTTCCAAGACCAAAATCACTGCTCAGCAAAAGGAACATAAAGGCTCATCTCAGTTTTTCCAAAAACATCATGATGATCCCCAAGAATTTTGGAAAAATACTTTGTTGCGAGACAAAAGTTACATCTGGTATAAAAGTAACACAGCATTTCAGAAAATGAGTGTCCGGCTATCTGTTCGTGACCTCAAGCTGAAGCACAGTTGGGTTCTGCAGCAGGACAATCATCCAAAACACATCAGCACATTCACCTCTGAATGGCTTAAGAAAAACAAAATGAAGGACTTTGAAGTGGCTTAGTCAATGTTCTGACCTGAATCTGATTGAGAAGCTTTTTAAGGCGGTTCGAGCATGAACTGCCTTAAAAAGGCCTGGTTTCAATGTGATGCCCCCCGGCTTTTCTGTCACTCTTCACTGCACTCTGTAATAAAGCTGAAAAAGACCAACAAAATAAAGGTACCAGGTACAGATAATTACTTGCATTCCTGAACAGAAAAATTACTTGTTTAAAAGTCAGTAATGGCTGAATGTTGTGCTGGATTAATTTCTGACTTCCACTCAGCAGTCCAATATGCCGTCTTAAATTTGGGTATTAAAAAAAGTCAAATCATGTTGCCTAATAAATAACAATATAATTTTAGTTTTAAATAGGGTTTTGACCTATTTAGAAATTACTTGTCTTTTATTGTTTTTATGACAGGTGGTCTAATAAATTTGTTAAGCACTGTATGTTGACCTTAATACTTTGAAACTTTACTGTCGTATTATGACAGAAAAGCAAAACCTTCCCCCTCCAACAGCACATTTTGTAATTATTCACAGTTTCTGTTTAATATCTTGGCTTCTGGAGGTAATTTTTTGCCATCAGCATCAAACTCCCACCAAATCTGGCAGATATTTCAATTCACAGTGAAAGCTGCCAGTTCTTTAAGTGACACTCATATGTTTAGCAAATGCCCAAAGGAACACCGAAGGATTTATTTCCCTTTTTTTTTTTTTTTACTTTTCCAAAAACAGAAGTTGCTAATTGATGACAATGCCTGTACAAGTATAGATTCAGTCCTGTACACCGCTAAAAGAGTATATCTGTATTCAGAGCAAAAAATGCTTTACTGGGTGCAAAATTTTGTATTCTGTAGTGTGGAATTATTCATTCCTTTCAGCCTGTGGCTAGCACAGCAAGCAATTAAAAGAACAAAGTTGTTGCATTAGCCAGCAACCTAGGAGCATGAATCCATGTAAACATGCCCAACAGGCTGAGTCTGTGAGCGAGTCAGAACAATGGCTCAATCAAAGGGAAGCCACAGTCCCTCAGACAGAAATGCATAGAGACAGAGAGAATGATGGAGACAGACAAAGAGAACACTGATGAGAAAATGATAGAGTCGCGTGGAGCATCAGTTCTCACATCAGCAGCACAGGGATTACAGGCTGATTAGCAGAGTACCTCTGGGACCTGCTGCCACACTGCCATTTAAACTACAAGGCAGAAAGCCACTGGCAGCTTTTCTCTTCTCTGTAGCAAAAATTGAGTAAAATTACTCTTCTGTGTCAGCAAATTCTTTCACATGCAAAATATGTCAGCAGGGACAACATTTCTCTGTCTTTATTTGGTGGATACAAAGCACCAAGGCTGTTCATTTCATGTATACAAGGCTCTTGTGAGCAATCACACACAGAAGAAATGGGGAAGGTGGGAATCACCTACAGTAAAGCAACTAGGGAAAATCCAAAATGAATTCAAAGTTGTGCACCCAGTTACTGTTTTTTAAGTCATTAACGATCTATGCTCTACAATCATTCTATCACAGAAAAAGGAGAGAAATCATAGAAATTAAAGAAATCATTAAACGCCTAAAACTGCCTTCATGCGCATGATGAGTGGATGTTAACTTCTGACCACAACTGTGCATACATGAGAGGCAGTTTGTTCCGTGGTTAGACTTCCCTGACTGATACATTGTGAAGTCACAGGGTTGCAAAGAGATACTCTCCAGTAGCTACAATCATTTTGTGTAGTCAGTGGAGAGTGTGACGGTCTGTTTCCAAGATGAAGTGTCTGCCTAGAAGATAGTACTTCAATGACTCCACAGTCTATATCATTGGAAGACACTCCACTTTCTAGAGTGGAATATCTTTACTCTCTGTCGCACAGCTTTCTTCTGAAGAAAATAACTTGATGTCTTCCTCCATCCACCTCCTACAGCAGTACTGTCCCTATGCCCACTCTGCATTTAACCCATTCACTCAGTGAAGCAGTGGGCAGCCATTGGGCGCCAGGGGAGCAGTATGTAGGGACGGTACTTTGCTCAGGGATACCTCAGGGCAGCCGTTCAGTCGATTTGGACCTTCCGATCATGGGGCCACCACTACCTACTGAGCTATCCCTGTCCCTGAAAGGCCTTGTGAAATCCAGAGTGTGAAGAACCGAGTTGCCTGGGATGGCTGACTTCAGCTCAATGGAAACCCTGTCACGCATTTGTTAAGTCAGTGAGGGCTGTTGCTGTGAGCGAAATTGTACAGAAACATACACCTCCCTGTATGTGTCAGGGACTGGATAATCATGGATAGCGGAAAATGGAAAGCGGAGGAACGCCTTCCTCAGCTGAGTTTTGACTTGATACTCCACCAGCTTTTTTGCCGGTAGGGTGAAGTGAGCCACATGCTCTGCCCAGGTCTGGCTAGCTACCACCACGTCATCAAAGTACACTGCAGAAAAAAGAGTGGTGATAAACTTGCTTCTCCCCACTTTCCACTCTCTTCACTGATGCCAGATATTGGATAGGAATCTGACTTGGAGACAGAGTTGAGATATCTTTAGTCAATGCAGAGCCATCTACACCATAATTGGGTTGATGCTTCAAGTATCTGAATTGCCAAGAGTAGGTCAATCTCCTTCTTTAGCTGTGGCAACAGGCATTCAGAAATTCTGTAGAACTTTGTGCAGGGTAGAGTTTTGCCCCTCAGGGAGACTTCAACAGAGTTATAAAACTAACTTTTCTTATAACAATAGTGGATCAAGGTCTTATATCTTCCTACTGGGAAGCCTGGGCATGAGTAAGAGTTACTGAATCTTGCTCTGCTTTGCTTGTAGGAAATAATTCTTTTCCCTGTACTTCATACTTTAATTAAAATACTTGATGGGTTTTTCTTTCTTCCTATCAGATATGTAATATTATTTGACATTACCAAGGCATTTTGGTACACTGTAAGGCCCAGCCCATTTGGCCAGCAGCTTGCTGTCACTTGCATTGAGCAACAACAACACCTGCTGTCCTGGTTGGAAAGCCATTCCTTTGTTGTACCAGGTTTTCTGAGCTACTTTCATGTTCTGCTGTGCCAGTGTGGTCATTTTCTACAGTCTGTCTTTTATTTTCTGCACATAAGCCACAATATCCTCTCCATCTGCTCCTGGATGTTCTTATAATAAAAAGATAGCTCTTTCAGCAGGTCCCCTCTGAGCTCTCATGGTAACCAAACTTGAAACTGCAGATTCTGAGTGTATCTACAGACTCATTTCCTAATTTGAAGCAGCATTCAGATCTCCTTGATTTTCAATGTGTATCAGTGGAATCCTACCATATAACACTGTAGGAAAATCTAGACCTAAAACAGGGCAGCTTGTTTGCTAAACCCACTGACAAGAGGAATGTCTGGCTACCTAGAGTCAAACAAACATCGGCCATGAAGTAATCCTTCTCATCACCACGGAAACAGCTTAGCCCTTTATAACTGGAACCCGTGTCTAAGAGTGTTTATGCTGGTCATTTACTAGTACAGGTGCTATGTTTACAGGTTCTGAGGACTGAATACAAAAGGGATGCCTTTCTCTGTGTAGTTCCCAGGCAGTCTAAGAAGCTTGGAAAGAAAAGTGTCTGGATTTCTTCGAGTTTCTTAAAGATGTTTCATCTGACTTCTGAGAAGCTTTTTCAGTTCTAAGAGCAATTGGTGGAGAGTCCCTGATTTTTAAGTCCCTAAGAGGGTCATGGACACAGATGGCTTCTTTCATTGTGAGAAATCCATACATGGATTCTTCCAATGTATCTGTCTATCTTTGAACAGAGGGGGTGGCTTGCGACACCAACTGTCTGGGATCTATAATCCACTTTTGAAATCTCTTCCCAGATGCCTTAATGCCCACTTACATCTTGGATCATTTGACCTCAGTATGTCACATGATAGGGTGGGGCAAGGTCTCACAATGGGTTCTGATTGCGACCCACACCCGTTTTCATGCCTTGGCTCATGTGATTAGGCAGAGGATCTATAGGGGTTCCACAACCCTTTTAGGGACACTCCCAATAGAGCTTAAAAATCTGGGACTCTTCACCTATTGCTCTTAGAACTGAAGAAGCTTCTCAAATGAGAGGTGAAATGTCTTCAAGGAACTTAAAGAAGTCCAGACGCTTTTCTTTCCAAGCTCCTTAGACTACAATGACCCGGATGGCTGAAAACCTTCAAGACATAGAAAGTTGTAATGAGTATGACTTACTTGATTGCAGTAGTAACACCTGACATCTGATTCTGAGAAAACTTGTACAAGTTTATCTTTCAAATCTTTAATCTTTCAAATTCATCATTCATAAATATTCATTTTTGTTCCTACAGCTACTAACTCCTGCTGACTCCAAACCACTTAATTAATCTGCAGCTCATTTAGATAGTACTATCCAGCCAGAAATTGCAATGCACAAAACTGTTATTGAAAAATCTATTTTGTTTTATAGGAATGTATTTTTCATGCCATTGAGAAGTTTTAACTTTGAAGTGAACAGAAATAAAAGAGGTGTAATAACATTCAAACAATTACATATCTTAACTCAGGATGAAGGAAACAGTTTTAAGGATTTAAAGCACAATTTAACAAATGCAGTGTTGCAGAAAGAAAGAAGTTTGAATGTGTACCATAGTAACAGTAAAATTATACAGCTGTGCCATAGTTAACTACAAAGAATACCCCAAACCTGTAAGGTTTAAAGCTTGCATTTACAACAGCAGATCATGCAGAAAGTTTGAGTGCACTTAAAAGCATTATTGATGGCTGCAGTACACTTGGAAAATGTATAGTATTCAGTAACATTTTGTGGATCCTTCATTGCAAATCTCTTTTGCATGACATCTGTCTTCAATCTGCCCATTTTCTGCACTTCCACAATACATTCCTGTCCTTAGCTATGAAAGTTAATAGACAAATAAGCTAGGGGAGAACTCAACAAACTGCTGCTGTTTCTGTGCAGCTGCACCCTGACGACTGCTATAACAAAACCTGTGACATCTTCTGAGGCTCCAAAATTAAACAGATAATCATCTGTCTCTGTTGATGAATGTGTTTACTGCGGTAAATGTCAAAACCTTTCTAATAAGCAGAGGAAAGATATGTCTCACACACACACACACACACACACACACACACACACACACACACACACACTCGTTCACCATCATTCAGGTACGTTTCATTTCAGCTCCCGCAGAGCTCAACAGAATGTTTTACAGTTAAGGCGGGGTATGTTTAATTGATAAAAAGTGATGCAGAATATAGTCACTGTGCAGGCAGTACTTGATTGCAAAAAAGGGATAAACAATTAATGAAACGATGTGCATATATGCTTATCATACTGGCATTGCGTGCACTCCCATATGGAAAAGAAATAGTAAAAACTTATATGTGATTACTCATGAAAGTGGCCACTTTCTCATTACTTTCATAAGTAATGAGTTTCATTATATAATTTTTCAAGGGATCTTATATCTGTTTTCACTCTTGTATGCTTTTCATACAAGTTTCACACAAGACAGATACAAACTTTATAAGATTTATATATATCTTTTCCATATGGGCTGTTTTGTTCAACATTCTAGAAA
The DNA here is from genome assembly GCF_964374335.1 of Astatotilapia calliptera. Classification (NCBI taxonomy): domain Eukaryota; kingdom Metazoa; phylum Chordata; class Actinopteri; order Cichliformes; family Cichlidae; genus Astatotilapia; species Astatotilapia calliptera. The sequence goes on along the minus strand of NC_137432.1, from coordinate 4,459,392 downwards.
TTCTGCTGTGCAACCTGTTTGTCTTTTTTTTCTTCTAAGAATGGGGCTAAAGGGCAGCATGCAGTGGCACCAGTTCTCCTGAAAATTTGCATGAAAAGGACCTTGTCCTTTAGGTCTTGGAGTCTGCTTTAGATTGCATTGCATTAACACCATTACCACAGAATTTAATCTTGTGCTTCGGTGCTGTCGACATGCTGTTATGAGGCTGCAGCATCTCCTAATAGGTGTTTATGAAGGCAGAAGCTCTACAAATAAATTAGAACTTGCATTAGCCAACTTTTAAGTGGTCTGGTGTGTTATTTACTTCTGACAGAAATTTATGACTCTCCTGTGTGTGTGTGTGTGTGTGTGTGTGTGTGTGTGTGTGTGTGTGTGTGTGTGTGTGTGTGTGTGTGTGTGTGTGTGTGTGTGTGTGTGTGTGTGTGTGTGTGTGTGTTTCATGCAAGAACAGTAAAACTGCATTCAGCAAGAACCCGCGGAATAAAATAAAAGTTAATATCTCTTTCCGCTGGCTTCTGTTATGCAAATATATTGTGGAAATTTACTGAAATATATTGTAGTGTGATCTCAGTAGTTGTTTTAAAATAAGGAAAAGAGGATACAACAATTTTGAAAATAAGGCTAGAGTTTGGGTATATCCACTATCTCTCTTCACATGTCTAAATGATCTCATCCTCACCTCTCTAACCCCTGATCCTCACTCATCTCCACATACTGCACCCTGACTGCACCCTCTTCTTCACCTTTGGATAGCTAAATCAGTTATTTAAACTCATCTAACCTTATGTCTACTTGTTGCATCTTTGCTTTTATACCTGCTTCGCTCTTATTTATACACATATATTCCATCTTGCTTCTACTGACTTTCATTCCTCTTCTCTCCAGTGTGTACCTCCTCCTCTCCGGGCTTTCTTTATCCTACTCCCTGCTCTCACTACAGGTCACTGTAATGTCCGGAAGCATCTCAGCCTATTGGCTGTTGACTGATGAGGTCAGGCAGGTCTCTCTATTGAAAGACCTGCCTGACGTCATCCGTCAACCTGTCCAATACCATTACAAACAAAAAGGGTCTCAGCGCAGATCCCTGATTCAATCCTACCCCTATCCTAATGAACCCATACTGCACACCTCACGTCTTTGTCCTCATGCATGTTCTGCACCAGCTTCACATCACATTCCTGACTTCCTCATGCAGTCCAGTTGACACCATTTAAATTTTTTTTTTTTTACCAACCTTTGATTTGAAGATTTACATTGCATTATTTAAAGAAAGGTTTTAGATGTGAATCTAGCTCTAAATAAGTTACTGGTAACCTGGCAAAACTAATGGGAACCAAAGTGCAAGTTAGTGACAACCCTATCAGACGTCTGTGTTGTTGAGAGATATCTTGTTCCAAACTGAGGCATTCAATAGACAGACCAGCTGACTAAACTGACAGCGATCCTCATGCCAGGCTGTCAATGTCAGTCAGACATCATAATGTAGAGTACAGACATTAAACAGATGTCAGTATTGTTCATAACACTGTAACACTTAACAAAGCATGAGGCTAATATAACAGGTTTAATATCAGATTTACTTTACAGACTGTTTGTACTGTAGGTGTTGAATGCTGCTCTGTCCTTGAATGTGAAATGAAATAAGGAGACAAAGAGAAGAGACAACTAGCAATTATTCCAAAAACACAAGACAGTGGCTGTGTCGTTCATCCAGAGTTAAACACAGATTTAATTGGATTTTACAGAGATGAGACTTTATGACATGTGTAACCCCAGATTACACTCTTGTAACATATAGAGCAAACAGCATCAGTGTTTTTTAAGCAAATTAATGGGTTTAAAATGATAACTGATCCTCAGCTTTGCTGGGATTCTCTCATAGCTGCAGTCACAGTGGTGCTCTGCCCACAGCCAGAAGAGAAAGCAATGCAAGATTAGAGACATGATGCATGTGACTGTTATCTCTTACTCCTAATACCCGTACTCAGTAGGGATGTTACTGATGGCAATGTGATGGTCCTTTTTTCAACTAGCACCATAAGTCTCTGTATAATGGTTGCTTTGTTCCACGACATAATCGCATTAATATGAAAGGCAATTGCTTTGGATAGCAAGCCAGATTGCATTGAAATGAAAATGAGTTAATCAGAAAAGCTATGTGTTTGCACAAAGTGAAAGGGATTAAAACTGAAAGAGAACATCATATGCAACTCACTTCTTTCAAATGTCATTTCAGCTGTGTTACATGCAGCTATAAATGCATTATATGTAGAGCTTTGAAAGTCTACAAAAGAAATGTGAAATCACTGTGATCAATCAGCTAGATCTAAGAGACCTGCTTTATTCCTTCTTTGAATATTAAAAATATGCACCTACATGGGTTCCTGAAATGACATTTGAAGAATTTGTTAGGACTGATTTTTTTATTGGAGCTCTTCAGAGATCAAATTTTTAAGTATCTTCCTCCAGCAGTCCATATATTAAGCCTGACAAAACCTTCAGTTTGCATTAATTGACAGTTCTTATCAAATGTTGTCATATGGATGTAACAGAAGTCATTAGAAATGACCACAGATGAAATCTGCATATAGTTTAGAGAGAAAACCAGTGACCACCCAAGTTCCAGCTCAGCAGTCAGTTCTGAGGACTCAAGATTTAAGTTGTAAATCAAGTGGAAAACCAGGACAAGTAACAACTTAATGCCACCTAAATGAAGTCCTATTGTAAGTCAAGTCATCACTCAAAAACAGCAAATTTTGAATGAGTTTGTCATGATCATTCACTAGGTTCTGTATATATTTGAGTTTGGATTCTTGGTTAATATATTTGAGTTTGAGTGTCTGTTTGGGTTTTATTGTTATTTCCAGTGCATGAAGACTATTTTCTGTTTTTGCTGTTTTTTGAGATTCTTTATTATTACTCCGCTATGTGGAATTTCAATACCGGCAAGTGGAACTGACTCAAATTATTGTCTCTACAAAGGTCTACTGAAGGTCACGTAATAAAAGTCCTCAATACTGAAATTATTCAAATTGTTGCTGGTCATTTTACTTAAATAAGAGCATACATCTATATTTTCAAAATACTATGAAAAACATTAACTCTTCCCAGCAGCCACTACTTGAGCTTTTATATTTACTGATAATGATAAAGCTTAAATGTCACATCCTAATGACTGACTGGAGAAAACAAATGACTAATGCACAAAATGCCAGGTGGCATAATCAAGTAAGAAGATGCTGATATACTTTGCTGGGTGGAACAAGTGAGCTACATGCTGTAAGGCTTAAGCAGAGGCTCAGGTTCAAATCTGCACTGAATGTTTTTCTCCAAGCCACTGTCTCCGGTTCTTCCACGGAGCACTGGAGTTCTTCTAAAAACTCATGGTAGCCCAGCACCAATTTGAATAAGAACATTTAGTGAGATGATGTGATGTTTGGCATCTATATAATGTTTTTTTAGTGCAGTCTTACTAAGCACTGAAAGCAAATCTTACACAGGATTTGATCTGAGTTGCAACACATTGAGAGCCCAATGTCCATGTAATCGGTATGAAACAGCATCACAGTAACTATTTATCTTGATGATTGATGATGTTGAGTCAATTGTATTTCTGTTAACAACACTTAAATGCATCATGTCTTTGACATTGCACTCATGCTTGAAGTAAGGGGGCATCTAAATGTTGAAAACGCTCCAGTGAGTACTCAAGTAAAACCCTTGGGAGCAATGAACAGGAGCTTGGCTGCCCATTACAACTCTTTCAGCTAAACTATTGACTTTTCTAATACCTTTTACAAAAAGATTCTCAACTAGTGCGGTTTTTAGTACGATTTTGCGGATTTCATGCATCTTTTCTAATTCACTTTTAGACCTGCTTAGTTTTACACCCATCTAAGGTAATGTGTCTTTTTCACGCTGCTTCTACATCAATCGAGTGCAGATTCCTGATCAGCTGCAGGTTAAGTGCTGTCAAGCAGAGGAGCAGCATGAAAATTATTCTGCCCATTACACCATCATTAGTGATGTATGGGAGCAGAATTACATGATGAGCCTGTTGTGCCAAACACATTATTATTCACACCCAAATGCAAACATATGCAAAATTATACATTGACACATACACACAGAGATACATATTTACATGTCCAAAGCAATTTTGTCTGTTTGGGGTGTGCATAATGCATCCATACATGCACGCACACACACACACACACACACACACAGGCAAATGGCACCAATGACTCAGCATGATAGCACAATAGCCAATTGTGAAAGCGACCTTAGAAGATGACGAGGAAACACACTGACCACGCATGCCCTTGCAGTCTGAAAAAAGTTCAGACAGATGTCTGTATGTATCTTACAAGAGCTCTGCGATGCTGAATTCTACACCAATGTCTCTGGAACTTAGTCCTGATATTGTCTCCTTTAAATAGAATTCAGTGTTGCCATTCATTTTACCTATATTGGCTGATATTTCTTCAAAATGAGTATGTCCATGGGTTTTCGACTGTTGGATAGACATTAACTTGGGCTCTGTGCATTGTTCAGCACTTTTGACTTTCTATGAAATTTTATTCACACTGAGACTTGTCCCAGTTTTCACTTATAGAGTGAAGACCTAATCAAACGCATTTGCTTATAGTTTTTTTTTTTTCTTGATAAATCAAAAACTGCTAGATAAATTGCCATGACATTTGCTCCTGACAGTCAGGAAATGACTTGTAATGAATTTAACCTGATGAGGTTACCTATGCTTAGTTTATTGAGGCAATTGTCTAACTATATATTCCAAATGTCACAAATCTTTCACATCTCAAAATTTGCTATAAATATCGATGTTAAGTGACGGCTGTGTGCAGACAGGAATAGGACCCAAGGTGCAGACTCCAGAGACAAACTTAAACCGAAACAGCTTTAATGCTGAACTCACACATAACATAAGTGGAAAAAATCAAAATAAACTAACACCGGTGGACTGCCAAAACACACAGCAAAATAAACGGTAGATCACGACACAGACACAGAGAAACACAGGGCTTAAATACACAGAGGAAGCAATCACGGAATGGGTAACAGGAGGGAAACACAGCTGGGGCAAATCAGGCCTAACGAGACAAGGGGAAGCAAAACCAGATACATTAACATGAGACATGGACTTTCAAAGTAAAACAGGAAACCCATAACACAGACTGAACAAAAGACAGACTCACATGCAGGCACTACAACAGAGGGAACAGAGACGTCGGACCAGGGCAGACACAGACACTGACTGGACACGGGGATATAGCAACTAAGGATACACAGAGACGTGAACTAGACAAGGGGATACAGCTGACAGCGGAGACAGAGCAACTAGAGAAGACAGAGACATAAACCATAAGACAGAACTCAAAGAAACCAAAGCCTAGAAATTATAAATAATATAATAAACTCAAAAACCCTGGGTCAACGACCCAGGCATCCTAACAATCGATCTCGCTCACTCTTACTGCAGTCACTTCTACAAAATTCCCCCTTTTCCCAAGCAACCAAATGCCGCGTGTTGCCATGTAGTTTTCCTTGGCTGACATTTTTCCACCAGTAGGAAAGGGCGAGGGGTTTCAATCCAGTGTTTACTGTTTCTTCTTGCACTGAACATGTCAACAGTATTCAGGAGGGGTGGCTGGAGCTTAGGGGGTAGAGCAAGTCATCTACTGAGTGGAAGGGCAGTGGTTCGATCCCTGGCTGCTCCAGTCTGCTATGTAAAATATCCAAATACGCTGCTCAAGATGCATCCACTGGAGTATGAAAAAAGAAAGTACTTGTATGATGAGTGTGTGAGTTTTTATATGAGGCCAGAGTCACTGAGATTCTAACGTCACTTTTAGTAAACACAGCTATGCTATAAATGTGAAAATCTCACGTAATCCCAGGTTTCCTTCTTGAATTATCACATTCACAAGATTTTCATTAAACTTGATGTCTGACCGTAAAGTCAAGGTCAGTGAGATTTGTACTCCTCTGGCATTTTTAGTAGATATATCTATGGTAGCTACACCTACATCTAGTAGATAGATACACCTATGGTATCATTTAGGTGTCCATGCTGTATGCCTGCCCGCCTGACAATATCCCATCAAACCTTTTACAAGTGAGGGACAAAAAGCATGGTCTAAATCCGCAGTCCCAACCTTTTTTGCACCACGGACCGGTTTATATCCGACAATATTTTCACAGACCGGCCTTTAAGGTGTCATGGCTAAATACAACAAAATAAAACCAGTACCAGTACCAAAAAAAGAAGATATATTCATAACACACAGGAAAAGACCCAGGGTAACAGAGTTAACAATAAAAACGCTAAAAAAAATAACGATAAAAACCCTGAAAACCATACATTTCACACCAGCGCCTCAACTCTAGCGGCCTGGTATCAAACTACTGACGGACCGGTACCGGTCCGTGGCCCGGGTGTTGGGGACCGCTGGTCTAAATTACATATCATAAAGTTTTACTTTGAATATCACAATTTAAAAACGAATGTATAGTCTGAAGCCAACGAGCTGAAATGGTAACTCAATGAGGCTTCATCTTGCTCCTAACATCATCTTAAATCGGCCATGTGATTTGGATGTGATTAAGTGCTCATGCTGATAAATGTGTATTACCCTTTTACAAGAAACAAAACAAGAACATGAAACATAATTGCTGATGGCCATAACCCTGTTCCATTAGGGTTTGAGTTGATCAATACAGATGTTTCTGCTGTACAAGCTATGTGATGACATAATTCTTAAATGAACTAGAGGATCTTTGTCTCCATTTTGCTCTTTATAATAATAAAAAAGTTCCTTTTGTCAGTTTATGTGTATCTCATGTTTTATATCATTTTCAAAGGTGGTCTTCAGTTCTTAAGAGTGTCATTTAAAAATCATGTGTGTCAATATGGACTTCAAAAACATTCCATGTGAATCTTTCTATCAAGACCAAAAAGTATAGTCAGTGACAATGTGAGAATAGTTGAATCAGGAGACAGTGTGTCAGAAAGCAAAATGTGACATCACACCATTACACGTTAAATAGCTCATGGCACTTTGAAAAAGCAAGCGAGAACAAAACTGCATGTTGAACAAGCAGACATGCTGGCTAAATTCCTCAGACTATTTCAGACACTGAAAGAAGATTTCACAGATTGTGTTCCTGGGGTTTTCTAATGCGCCTGTCTATTTTGGGAATGAATGAATCACTGTAATTCCCCTACAGATGAAGGAGGAAGACTGAAACACAATCAGCAAATAAAAAGGCTGGGAATTAAGGTTTCTGGCCGTTCTTTGACACGTGAAGACAAACTCACAGAGAAACGTCCTTGTCCTAGTAGACTTGTGACTACACCAATGCATTTCCAGTGTATTACCCAGTCAGTCTTATGATTGGTATAAATCTAAACATTCAGCTAAAAAGTTAAATCAGGGATGAAGTCTTACCCATCTACTCATTTTCTGCTGCTTATACAGGGCTGGATCACAAGGGCAGCAGTCAATGCAACTCTCCAGCCAGTTAATCTGGGGGAACACCAAGGTGTTCCTAAGCCGACCAAGAGATGTAACCTCTGCAATTTGACCTGTGTTTACCCCAGGGTCTCCTCCCAGTAGGACACGCCTGGAAACCTCAACTAGGAGGCACCCAGAAGGAACAGGTGCCTGAACTGCCTTGACTGTGTCTACATCCACATGGAGAAACCAGCAAGCCCGTTTTTACTTCTCCAGTGCCTTCAGCACCACCAGACTGGTTCTACTGGGTGATAAGCTGGCGGCAATGCAGGTGGATACCTCTCTAGCAACCTGGATAGCTGACTACCTGACTGGGAGATGATATACGTGCCTCACTAGCCACTACCACGGGTTTAAGCTACTGCACAGAGACCTGCCACCTTTACTTTAAGTTTTCTGATGGCTCTGCAAAATTCTGTTGGCTGGTCCGAGCTAAACCATCTGCAGCTTAACCTGAGAAAGACAAAATGAACTGGTTCTATACATAAGAAGGACAAGAACACTGAACTCCTATTTCCATTCATGCATGGAGTGGAGATTAAAAATGCTGCACACTGACAATAAAGTGGACTTTCATTTTCTGAGAAGACTGAGGTCCTTTAACATGTGGCAGATGATGCTCGGGATATTTTACGAGTAGTGGTGGCCACTGCCATCCACTATCTTGTAGTGTGCTTGGCCAGCAGACTGCGGGGATAACAACAGACTCCATAAACTGATTTCCAAAACCACTGTAATTGTGGGGACAGAGGGATCAAAAAGGATGATATTGTCAAATTTACGATCAGTGTTGGGCAGCCTCTTACTCCCTCTTCCATCTCGTGCTTGACAACGACATCATGTGTAACAAATGACTCATTTAACTCTGATGCACCACAAAAAGCCACAGGAAATGATTCCTACCTATATGCCTACTACATTTGGTTTTGAATCCAGCTCTAAAACAGTTGAGAGGATTTTCCACTCACTAACAGATACATTATTTTGTTCTCAGCAACTCAACACAATGTATGTCAAAGCCAAAAGCTGATGTTTGATTTAGGTTTTTCCCTTAATTGTATTTATTTATTTATTACTTTTTTTTCGATTAGCATTGATTATTATGTATCAGATCACTGCACTGTTGCCCACTTAGTAAGTGTTGCTGGATTTAGCCACTTCATTAACCTTTTTGCTTTGTGTTTGCCTTATCAAAGGCTTGTTAAAAAGTTTAAGAAAAGTGCACTGCCTTCTCCGGCACAGGAAGAGGTGTCCAGTGAGTGAGGAAACAGCAAGGCAAGACTGACAGAGAAAAAAGTTAGACATCTTCTGTTGCTTGCGGCACTCTGAGGAATCATTTTACATGTCAACGGAGCCAAAATCTAGCAAGGTTATTTTCTTTAACACTCAGTTAAAAGCAACTGTCACAAGTTCAAATCTTTACCACCATAAATCTTTGATTGTCCTGAGTACTTGTGAAGCGCTTTGACATGAATGACTGCAAATATGTGTTGCTGTACTGATACAAATGAGGAATATGGCAGGTCAAAGAAGTATCCTTTAGATTCTACTTACCCTCTTTTATTTGAAACACATTTTCAATTATAAACTTTAGGGGGCTTCTTTCCACACATGAAATGTACATTTTGAAGTCCAACTTTATAGTTCTGCCAAGATTTTAAAATGTTCATATCTAAAATTCCAATCATAAATTCAGAATAATGACACGTATTTCACACACTTCATCGCTCCCTTTGTGTATTCCATTATTGATGGAACCAGTGTCAGACAGGATATCAGGATCTGTTCCACCAACATACACCACAGATTTACTGCGAATGCTGTGATGCATCTGTGTGTTGTTGTGTGTATGAGTTCAGGAGGAATGACACTTATTCTGCTCAAGCACAGTGATAAAGACTCTGGATCTAGGCTATTACTGTAAGACCAAACACAGAAACCCATACAAACACAGAGTCTGTGTAGTGGAGCTTCAGAAAAGAGCAACGATGTGCTTGTGAGACTTGTAGGGCCACAGCAGGGTGAAAAACCAAATGAAAGAAATTTTACATGGGTAAAATAAGAAGAATGACATCTAGAAATTAACTGTTCAAGAAATTTTTTCCCTCTTTTCTTTGTAGCTGTACATGCAGGTGAGACAAGCAATTAAAAGAAAGCCCTGAGAAACGTCTTTTCTTGCAACCAGTATGCACTGCACATGCTCCTGTGCTTACAGGTTATCATTATGTTTGCTTTGATCTAACAACTACAGCACATTCATCCTCTGCCTGGAAATATTAGTCACAGTTGAAGAGAAAAGATCTAAGTAAGCCTAGCCCTTTCTACAGCACTGCACCCATATGATGTTGCTTCATTATTAAAAACACAGTGTCTGTGTTTTTCTTAAGGTCATAATAAAAATGATTTCTTCCAACGTGTACATGCAGAAGGGATTACTCACATATACAGGCTTTTATATGTAGTGTAATGCACTCCAACATCTGATGTTTTTGTCCACTTGTATTAACAGTATTGCAATTCAGCTTATAAGCAATTTAAATGTGTTATAGCACAGCTGTTCAACCAACATTGGTGTCAGGTCAGCCAACATGATGGCAGAGAATGGTCTTTACATTTTTGTAGTATTCACATTATTTTGCTCAGGATGATAAATGCGCTTGAGACTGACTTGTTTTGAAGAAGCAATGGCAAGCAGACAACAGTTTGACAACACTGGCAGTGAGGCTCTAAGTGGGGATAATGATGCCAGCGTTACAGCACCAAAACCAAAATGGCTAGTTTTTAGCTAAAGCTGCTTGTGGTTGTGTAGTGGAGGAAATGCCACTAACATTAACTCGTTATGCAATGTGCTAAAGACAGTACCCAAACTGGCTAAAGTAAACAACAAGCACAATGTGTTACTTTTCTCAGATTAAACCATTATGCTAGTGATCTTGAATTCAAAAGCATTTCAAAAAGAGCATCATAACTTATATGATAAAAACCTGTGTAAGGAAAAGCTAAACATGGCAAGACTTGAGAGGATTGCTACACTGTTAATGGAAAAATGATGACAGTGATGAAAAATTAAATTAGTTACACTTGAGAAATTTGCAGCATTGTCAGTTAATGTTCAGTGTCCTGCTGACTTGTGCATATACTGATACACTGCTACCAATAACACTGTGTGGGTGCAAATGATTATCAGCTGAGATGGCATGCCAATATGTGTATGTGTGAGAGAGAGAGAAATACTATAGAAACCAACAAGCAATGTAACATTACAGAAGACTCGTAGACAGACAACATAAAGGTTGCACTGAGTATTTTGAGACTTGTTTATATGTGTCTCAGTGTGTCTGTGGAGACATTCTGGAAGCATTGCACCTATGGAAGACGCAGTAGCAAACCCTCAAAGCCCAAGTTTGAGGCTAAGGGACAACTGGCTGGAAGCAGTTTACTCAATCCTTTTACTTGTCACTGTGTTTGTTGCTTTTCTGTATTTTCCTCTGTTACACAAACCTACAACATTTATCTGCCACCATAGCACTGCAAGTATTATTTCAACCATATTTTATGCATATGGAGGATGTGCATCTGTATGTGTGTAGCTAACATTTGACTAAATGTACACTCTCAGAAATAGATCTAGAATGAATGAAGCTTCTGGGGCCAAACAGAACAAGAAGAAGTAAAAGTTTTTACTATTTTCTTAATTAAATCAAAAGTATTCAATTCGTTCAACAGTTTCAGTTTCGCTGTGTCTATACCCACAGTGTGTTTGAATGTTCCTGGGCCTCTACCTCAGTTACTGATGAATTATCTCCAGGTTATCTAGTCTCCTCTCATAGACTAAAGACATGCACCCTAATGCAGATGTGAGACAAATGAATCTTGTTCAATGATAAGAAAGATCAGAAAGTACAACAGAAATCTTGTTCCAGTTCAAAGGTTTGTGTGTATGAATACGAAATAAAATACATTAATGGGTAACCTTGGACCTAATTTTAAAAAGACACATTTTTTTTAGAATTAAAGTGAGGTCCAAAATACAAGTGGCTATCCAGTGTTAGGCACGAAGGCAGTACTTTGGAAGTTACTGCCCCACGGACAAAGTATCTCCTAAATGTGTATGGTTACAGTAACCAAGACGGTGTGAACCCATTGCAAGTCGTTCCCTATTTCCCTCTGAGTATCATGCAACCAATGTAGATTAAGTTGAAAAGAAAAATGCTACCAACTTGACAACTAAAATTTTTTAGAAAGAAATTGAAATGAATAAAAAAAAATGCCTCAAACAGAACACACTAACCTGTTTCCAGATGAACATATAAAAACATAAAAGTTTTAGCTTTCTATCAAACATCACTGACTTTGTAGCTTCATTACTTGTGGCATGTGGATCCTTTTTTTGCACCAACAGAAACATTTTGCCACTGTGATTTGTGTTATTTACACAGTTTTTGTATAAAACACAACCATGTCTTACGACACTGCCTGTGTCATAAGATTAGCAAGATTGGTACTTTTTCTTAATTTGTTTTTGTTCTGCATGTGTTATTTGATGGTGCGGTGTGTTGGTCTCTCTGGGCCATTGTAGATAAGCTTTTACTGACCTGTGTGCCAAATTTTATCTGACTCTGATAATTGTTTGGCATAAAAGCTGTAGCACAGCTACAGATTTTATGCTGTATTAAATTAAAACATGCAACACAAATAAAAAGGGAAAAAAAACAAAATTAGAAACAAATCTTTGATCAAATTCTATTCATCTCTGTGTTCAAACCAAGAAAGTTCCAAGGCTCTGTGTGAACTGGTGATCTTTCATTATGCCTGGTCTTAACAAAGGAAAAACCTCAACTTGGTCTTTGCTGACAAAGTTCCTAAACCATCCATCCATTAATTTGTTATTGCTTATCCAGTCTAAGGTGACTAGACCTCACTTTCTTTACTAAAGCACTATTGGCCACAAAAGTATTATACTGTAAATAAATAGAATAAGGATCTGTAATTAGATATCATCCCCTACAGGTTAGAGCCAGCACACTGGTGCAGTGATTAACACTGTTGCCTCAAAACAAAAAGGTTGGGATCCTAAATTGCCCATAGGTGTGAATATGAGTGTAAATGGTTGTCTGTCTCTCTGTGTTAGCCCTGCAACACACTGCTGAGTTGTCCGGGGTGTAGCCTCTCCCCCTGTGGTAGCTGCGATATGCTCCACCCCCCCGTGACTCTGAATTGGATGATCAGAAGAGAATGGATGGAAGTCAGAGCCAGTTAGGCCTCTTTTGTTATCCAGGCCTGTGTAGTTCAGTGGATTAATCCCCATCAGTGATGATCCCCAACCCTAATGTTTTTTTTTCATGTTTTCCTAAGTCTTTCGTAAGAAAAAAACACACAATAAATAAAAAAAAAAAACCCTAAAATAAATCAATCATTCCAAGTGAAAAAAACAGTGTTGGGAAGTAACGGAGTACATGTACCGCCGTTACGTATTTAAAATACAAAATATGAGTAACTGTATTGTGTACCGTTACCTTTTAAAAAGGTGGTATTTAGAATACAGTTACTTTGTTGAAATAAATGGATTACACAGCGGTCTTTTCCTGTTTCATATGTTCGGCTATGTCCTCTCTATTTTTGGTAATTCCACGCCGGTGGAAACCCAAACAAAACACGCATTAAGAGGCTCTAATGCCTGTGTCTCAATCTCACGACCCATGCCACCTCTACTTGCGCATAATGACGTGAAGAAATATTTTTAAAAATTATTCAAGAAAGGATTTAATATGAAGGCAATAGCAGAGTGTTACAGGCATAGCCCTAAAGAATGTAGCCTGATGGGCAGTGTAGTCGGTGCTGCAGGGAGAATGGACTGCCATACCCGTGATGTGTCTGTGAGCGAGGAGGGAGAGAAAGGAAAAGTAGGAGCTGTCACGGAGCAGAAACGGGAGCTGGAAGCATGTAAATATAATAATAACCACTGCAGCCAAGAAGAGAGCCTGACGAGCCCAGCTGTAAGTAAGCTATTAAGACTCGACTGTACACTGTGTTCGTGTTTTCCTCCGAAATAATAAGCTCCGTTGGAGCAGCCTTTCAACACCTCTCTCTGTCTCTCGCTAGCAAAGTTGACCCAGACAACAAAGTAAAGCTAGTTTTCAGCTACGAGCCGACATGAACCCGACGTATCAGCCAGAGGTCCCTTTGCTACGGTTCGGAGCCGCGGACCTGTTTTATATACGCGCAGAATAGTTTCTATACGAGATCGCTGCAAAAAGTGCACCCTTACCTAATGTCCACCTACTGTTACTCATTTATATTAAGATTTAAACATTAGTTGGTGTTGGTGTGGAGAGTAACCTTCAGTAATACTAATAGATCACACAGCAATAGTACATTCATGTAGTTGTAAAAAGCATGATAATATGTTAAGTAATCCTAAGTATTCAGAATACGTTACTGTCATTGAGTAACGTAACGGAATACGTTATAAAATACATTTTGGGGCATGTATTCTGTAATCTGTAGTGGAATACATTTAAAAGTAACCTTCCCAACACTGGAAACAAATCAGAAATGATTTACATTTAGTAGTTTTCGGATTTCTCTAGAACACAGACTTGTGATTAGGGCTTGGATGTAGGGATGGGGTCGTCATTGACGATGACTTAGACCTCAGAGGGTTACTAAGAACATATTTGTGTCATTGTTGTGTCTGATTATTAGGCTCTGACTGAGGGAATACAGACTTGCACTGTCCTGTGATCGCCACTCAGCTGGTGTGTGTGTGTGTGTGTCTCTGTGTGTGGAGGTTTCCCAGGGTTGAAGGGCTCCATTGAGACGGGCTTGCCTCCTTTCCTCTCATTGCCATGCAAAGGGGACCAGCTGCCTACTCTCGGCTGTGACGGCTGAAATATTTACCACTCTGTTTGACAGGGACGTCCTGACTGACAGACCCACCCCCCCATCCCTTCTCTTTTCCTAAAACTTCACCCCCCCCCCCCCCCCCCCCGCCCTGCTGCTCCTTTTTCTCCTTCTTCCTTCGCTCCTCTGACTGAGCTTCCTATCAGCACTGGCTCTGTGTGTCTTATGCTGGTTCTGTCGATAATAGACTCTTTGAGTGACACGTTTTAATCCAGTCTCATTTGAATGATATTTGCGCCCCCCTCCCACAAGTATGTCACCCACTATCAAAATGTCACAGACAGATTTACAACTGCACAGGCTGCCAAACAAAGCTTATTTTAGGCTGGGGCTTTAGGGCTGAGAAAAAAATCCATATGTACTACAAATCAGTGGAGCTGAATTTATAGCTGGCACCTGTGGAAGCAAGAGTCCAAACGAAGTGGATATGCACAGAGAAATAAATGACTTGGTGGATTTGATCTGTAGCTGTGTGCTTCATTCATTCTGTCATTCTGTGAGGACGCTGCAGTCTTTCATTGTTACATTTCTTTGCATGATCAAAATCAGCAGGTTTGCTTTAAAGACAGTGGAATGTGCATGACTGGCTATTTTACCTTTATGGGGACTATGTTGCCATTGGTCATTGGCCCTGCTTAATCTAAGTCCTAATAATTAAGGGACAAATTAAGTTATTATAACACATTAACAGTGAACACTGGGCCTTTGTCACCTCTTCTGAAATGGGAAGAGGACACATCAACTTTTATTTCCTAAATAAAAACTGGTGAAACAACATTCGCCCCTTGTGTAAAATTAAATGCAATCAACATATGTCATTAAATGTCAATTAAGCAAAACATATACTATATGTTTCAGGCAAATAAATAAATAAATAAATAAATAAATAAAAAAGTGGATAATTTTATTTGAATAGTTTAAAGTCTGAGGAAAAATGCAACTACTAAAGTTAATGCAAAAGCAAATGAACTGAATTTATATAGCATTTTTTTAATTAACTAGCAAGCTTGTTGTATATGGCAGCTATAAAAGTATTGTGGGCTCAGTTCACTGCCCAGGGACTTAAACTAAATGCTGTGCAATGCCACATCAGTGTGTCACCCCTGTAGCTTTTATACTAGGGTGTATTACTATTGGATATTCTTTTGCTCAGGGGCCCAGGAGCCAGAAAGGGTATCCTTTCCTTTTGGACTTTTAACTGAGTTTTATTGCTTTTCCTTTAAGTAGAGACATCTCCCACAGTTATTCATAGCACACCAAAGTAGATAATTAAGACATAAAATTTAAATTACAGAAAAGTTCCTGTTTTTTCACTATTTTATCTGTTATAAAAATTACTGGGTGATTTTTTACACCTTGTCTAAAAAAACAATATGCTGTACTATTAAAAAGTTTCAGTTTTATAATTACAGGACAGTCTGGACAATGAGCTAACAGAACTGTTTATGTAATTTTGCTTATTTCCTATAATGTCATGCTGATAGAGTTCTTTCATTAGCTACAGCAGAATTTATTTATCTATCATGTCTCTTTCCATAAGATCGCCAGGATTAAATGTTCAAATAAACATCTGTAGACTGAGAAAAAGGTAACTTTTACTGATCTAGCCCACTTAATATCAAAGTAGGGTTTACTATATGTAGCCCACAATAAAAATAGAGTTGGGACACCCCTGTTCTATACATTATTTTTGGCTTTTAACCCTCATCATTGTTTACAGTCTCAAATTTGACCCTAACCTTAAGCAGTGTTAAATTATTTTCCCAATGTCTTTCCCCTCAAGAAGGTCTGTTTTACCCCTACCTTTCTCTACAGTATGATGACCTATATCTCAGAAGGGACCATGTGAAAGACATCTACCATCTCATTTCAATGCATGGAATCTGTGTTATAATAACCATCACACTTGTTCATCATTAGTGACTTTTCAGACCCATTCATAAATGTGTTTCAGAAAACACTGCTAACAGAGCTCCCCACACAAAAGCTACCTGAGAGGAAAAATGACGATCTCCTGTTGCTTCTACCTTTAAAAAAAAAAATCTGTAATCAATTGACATATAAATATAAGTAGAGTCACATTCAAGCCATTTTCTGTTGCTGTTACAAAATTAGATACAAGCATGTTGTCTGAGGTTCTTTGTGTCTTTGTTCAAGGTAATTACAGGCTGTGCATTTGTTAAATATGAAAAGTATTTCAGCTTGTCCCTCTAATTCCCAGCTGTGATAGTCATATTTCAGTTGACCTCATTGTTGTAAACCTAGTGACCTTTTGACAACATTTATTTAGTTTTTATGGTTTTAAAAAAAAGTACTTAATGAAAGATGTATTTGTAATCTTGCTGTAGCTTGAAGTGAAGCACTTGGCAGGCTCTGACCATTGGATGCTGGTTTACAAGAAATCACTTCTAATGAGACAAATAATACATTTTGCTTGAAAAAAGATATCTCCCCACCACAAATAGAGCTACAGATCTGGAAAAGTAACACTGGTTACCTGTTTGGCTTGAAATAAACTAATCCTAAATATTTGTTCATACATTTGATTAGTAGTTGAAACGTGTTGTCACATTGCCTTTCAGTGTAGTCAGTGCAAAAAAACCAATTTCTGCTCTTTTTCAGTTTTTTTCTGATTTACCCAGTCGTCTCTTAAAAACATTTAAGCTGGACAGAAATTTCAAAAACTGTAGCACAGATTTCCACATTTGATAATGTAATAATTAATGCAATAATGTTATATTTTCATCTTTAAAGTATATTTGCCCTTAACTTTTAGAATATACACCTAAACATATATACATAAGCACATAAACAGGGTATTAATAGCTTTGTTTGTATCTCTGTGTGGAGCATGTGATGAACTGGTGAGCTGTACAAGGTGTAACAGCTGTCATAGGTGCCACCTATGACAGTTGGGATACAGCCCAGTCCCACCTTAACCCCCCACTGCGAAGTGGTTATGCTTAGTTAGGTGGATGGACATATTACGAATTCCCTATCACCTCCAAAGAGGTGTTATGTTTTATGTTCCTTGAACTTGAGTCCTCCTCCACAGACCTTGGAGTTTGAAAGTTCTGAGAATTATTTTATTTGTTCCAAGGACTTTGATTGTGTCTAAAATATGCTGGAGCCGCTCTTCCAGTTTGGGTGTTTTAAAGCTAAGACTGCCATATCCCGGCTCATAGCTTATGGTAACTGCTGTCTGGGCCTGATTTGGCCAGATTTCACAACACTGCTAACAACTGGCAACATAACGTGGACCTGTAAGGCAGCCACACTTACTCCAAATCAGCACCGCCAGTCAAGGTCAAAGATGGTCTACAGCAGTGGTCTCCAACCCCCGGGCCACGGACCGGGACTGGTTTGTGAGACATTTGGTACCGAGCCGCGAGAGTTGAGGCTCGGGTGTGAAATTTATGGTTTTCAGATTTTTTTATTGTTTTTTATTGTTATCGTTTCAATTGTTTTTATCATTAACTCGGTTTCCCTGAGTCTTTTCCCGTGTGTTATGAATAAATCTTCTTTTTAGTGGTATCAGTACTGGTTTTATTTTGTTGTATTTATCCACACCACCTTAAAGGCCATGAAAAAATTGTTGGACATAAACCAGTCCGTAACGCAAAAAAGGTTGGGGACCACTGGTCTACAGGTGAAGGGCACATTTGGGCCACAGATTCGTTATAGAGTTAGAACACCTTAAAACATAAGGAGGAAAGTACAGATATGTTTACTGCAAAGTAGTGTTTACTTTTAAGGTAGACTAACAGTTAAAGATGAACTACAGAGTATCAGTTATTGCCAATTCCCAGATGCTGATAGAGGACTAAAACTAAAAGTTGGGGGTTAAAAGTGGAATTGAGAAGTGTCCACAGGGTAATGACACCCTGTGACTGTGTTTGCACATCTTCATTGTTGATAACAGCAGACATCAGGACACCTCAATCCCCACATGTCCTCCCTGTAATTACCACTAGGAGGCTGAAATGAAAGCGTCACCCCAGCTGACAACTGAGTTTCACTGGAAACCTGTCACACGATTCTCAGCACCGCTTTCCTTTCTGTCATTGTCATCTCTTTTCCTTCTGCCTCTATCTATCCCCCTGCAGTCGCTGTCTATGCTGCGCTCATTTTAAACGCCTGTGGGCTGTTGGTGTGATTCTTCAGCGCAGAAGTAAG
Source organism: Astatotilapia calliptera (assembly GCF_964374335.1). Lineage (NCBI taxonomy): Eukaryota > Metazoa > Chordata > Actinopteri > Cichliformes > Cichlidae > Astatotilapia > Astatotilapia calliptera. The sequence continues at coordinate 4,440,778 of NC_137432.1, read as the reverse complement.
TAAATAAATAAATAAAATAAAATAAAATAAATAAAATACCACCACACACCTTTAGGGCACAATTACCCAATGCCAGCTACTATTTGTGGAGTTTTTCCACAATCATTTCCTGAGGGAAGGGGATAGAAAGTCCACACAGCACATCCCTCCCCCAAGTAATGGATTTATGATACCCTCTCAACCTTCCATATGGACCCATTGGCTAAATATACATAATCAACTCACACATACCCCCCTGAGCACCTCCTGACTGATTTAACCAAACATGTCCCACAACATACATGCATTTCACACAGGGTCATGCACACTTTTAATATTCAGTATATAACACTGACTGCATTCATATAAAATCGACATTTACTTGACACTGTATGAGATTCGTTGCCTTCTAACATCTCACAAGTTTGTGTCTGCCTCTATTAATAGTAACTTATCTTCTGCCTGAAGCATATTGTGAATTCTTACTGTAGTCCTTTGGCTCTTTCTACTCATATATCTGAGCGTGAAAGTCTAATCTTGATCTTGATGATAGTTGCTTAAAAAAGATACTCCAGGGCTTTGTCACTCTTCAAGTAGGACATTTTTTTCTTGACATTTGATTTTGCAGAAGCCTGTGGCTCACACCACCGACACCTCTGGGCAGAGGAGCAAGCAAGTCTTGAGAAAGTATGTGAAGCACTGAAACTGACAACTGGCTGAAATATCACTCACTTTTACTGAAAAAATGTTAAACACTATTAATAAAGATATTTATTGCTTGCAGCTATGCAATCATTTACCCCTACATAACAAATATATGGCGTGGGTTTTTTTTTTTTTTAGCTCTTCCCCTACAGGTATGGCTGCTTTCATTGACAGGTACTAAATCAGTTGCACATGGCATTTTTATTTCATTTTATTTCTTATAAAAAAAATTTAAAAAGTGAAAATGAGTTGGCATAGGCAGTGTAAAATCAGTGACATATCTTCAGGTTCTGAAAACTGATGCCAATATGAAAGCACTTAAACATGCATTCTTTCCACTGGCCAGCAGGGGCAACCCAGAAACAAATCGAGGTTGGAGGGGAGACCATTCCCAATGTGTAACATACCTACGATTTGTCACGTCCCGAGGCATCCCATAGGAACGCGAAAGGTGACGCTCCCGGCGGTAACACGGTTCCAGGCGTGTATTCCAACCCTAACCCTAACCACAACCTTAACCCTATCAGATAGTTCTTTCCAAAGTGATTCATGATGAGAAAGTAAAATAAATGTAGGGTGTACAAATAGATGTACATGTGTAGATTCATTCCAAACAGTTCTCATGTTTCCATATGTGTAACATACAGACGGGTTGTCACATAGCGTTGGTATGTTATGTTTTGGGATGAGAACATGTTGTGGAGGGAAGACAGCCTCTGTGCTCTGTAACCTTGGTAAATACTTTATGGGCTTTATGTGCTGTCCGTGATATGGTCACTGGCCACATCCATAGCTGACATGCTAGTTGGATCCACCAAAACGTAACTGTGGAAATGTTCAGACTTCATAACACAACATCAGTAATAAGATAAGATAAGATAAGATAACCTTTATTAGTCCCACACGTGGGAAATTTGTTTTGTCACAGCAGGAAGTGGACAGTGCAAAAGTTATGACGCAAAAATTAGAATACAATAAGAATAAATACAGTACACAGCTGTACAGAATAGAATAAAATAAAATAATATACTATATACAGTAGAATAAAATAGAATAAAAATATACAATAAGATAAAAATAGAATACGAATGCTATATACAACTGAGTAAAAATACAACGATGCCAGAAAGGATTATTGCACTTAGTGTTATTGCACATGTGTGGATGTGTGTGTTTGTTCAGTTAAAGTCTTTGTTGTGGAGTCTGACAGCAGTGGGGAGGAAAGACCAATCAATACGTGGTTAGTATTGGTTACCAATTGGTGGGTTAGCCATCTTTTTGTACTGTCTGTGTGAGTTGGTAAATATATTTGAGTGGAATAAAGTCTATGAAATCTGGGAATAGACGAGTTATGCAGCAAGAAAGCTCAAACCTGGGGCTCCTACAGGCTTTAGGGCACTTTTCCCTGCTGGTAATAAGGCCTTGCCGATGCTTAATATCTACAGTGAATTAATGGATCTTGAGTGAGAATTTGTGCATGGCTTTCTATCTCTCTCTGTGTGTGTGTGTGTGTGCTATATCACTCTGTGATTGTGTGTCCCTGATGGCTGGCCAGGGTGTACATGGCTGATTACACACATTGACAGGCCCACTTCATCAATGTATAGTGAGCCTGTGGCAGCTACCTGCACCCTTCTTTTACTCACAAAGCACTTTCTTTTTTTCTTTTTACAGTGAGCTGCGTCTCTGTTTCCTGCCCCAAACTTTCAGTTTCTCCGTTTTTACAAAACCCTTATTTTGGTCTGCATGTTATTTCTGCTACGTGACCCTACATTAAAGTAATGGGCTGTGGTATTTTCATTGAAATTAGAGTCTGTTTTGCTGCTCTTATGCTGATGGAAAGTATAGCTAGCTCATAAAACTTTTAACATTTGGTGTTCTGAAAATGGTTCTTTCACCAAGAAAAATCATTGAGTGTGCAGCAAGTGAGGCATGTTGTTTCCCATTTCTTTGGCAGAAATGAAAGACTTGGGTAGTTAGCATGAGCAGTGGCTGAACAGACAGTGAAAACAGTGCCAGCTGCAGAAACTCAAACTTCATCAACATTAAAAAAAAATATAATCTGCTCATTCAGCACAGGCAGAGATGAAGCATTCAGAGACGACTCCAGAGAGGGCAGATGGTGGAGAGGGTAAATTAAAGGCCAACAACAAAAATCACTTCCAACACATTCAGTCTTCATTAGACACCAGAGAAGGGGGAAGCGGGACAACAGATTCTTAATTTGGTGCCTTTTGTCACTTTTTGCCCACACTGTGCTCTCTTTGACCCGGAGTCATGCTCACGACTGCAATTTAATATTTTGCTCCACAGAAGGTTGGTGTCTAAAACTCTGGGGAGCCAACAGAGCTGTCACTACTGTAGCTGAGATCAGAGGCACACTGTTTACAACACTGATCAAAAAGGCTCTTTTCAATATTGTTCACCTGTAAATGCAAATGTACAGCATATTTACCCCTTCAGATTAAAAGCTGTGTTTGAGTCTAGTCAATTTGATTGGATAGACCAATCAAATTGACTAGACTCAACATTTCAAACAGGTAACATCCCAGGTGAAACAAGACTTTAAAGATGCTCCTGGCTACTGAGGCATTGAAAGCTGTAAATGTCCTCAAGGGAGAAAAGTGGGCAGCCAACAATTTTCTGGAGCAGTGAAAATGACCCTCTGGAGTGTCTCCTGTCTACTGAGGAGCAGCTGGTGAACCATGCAGAGAAGTAATAGCTCAGCAGATTCTCAGTGGAATAGCAGACACGAGCAGTTTTTTAGCCAAGATGTTCTTTCAGAGAAACAGAGGAGTCGCTGTTGACTACCATTTTTCTATGTGTATTTTCAATTTACGCTTAGATTTCAAGGTTGATTTCTTTCTCTTCTTTCTTGAGTGTGTCTCTTTCACTGCATAAAAGCTACCAGCCACACTAGCTAACATGACCCAAAGGAGTCTATCTCATATAGCCCCCGATGCTAATTATCTCTTATTCCATGTTGACAAAGATAACTGATTGATTTATTTTTTGATGAGCAAAGTTCAGGAACAGGGCATGATTTACGGAGGATTTAGAATTGAACCACCAAGCTAGGTTCCTTCTGGTTAGTGAACACAAAAAACTGTGAGCTAACTAACGTTGTAAATATGGCCTGGGTTTTACTAAGTATCTGTATTTTGCTGAGAATATTTATAAAAAGAACATTTAATATACCTGACCTTTATTTTACTTTTAATATCTTTTTTAGATAATCCAGTATGGTAAAATATAGCTACTAATTATAGCACGCTAATACAATATTACTAAATAATATTAAATGTTACAAAAATTTAAAAGCAATTAAAAAATTTGAATCTTTAATGAAGTCTTTTCTGTTTCTAGCAACCAAAATATTTAGTTTATGAGATGTTTTTTGTATAATTATTTTCTCATTACCATGACGCCACGTGAATCCTCAATAACATATGTATACAATAATATGTAATACACCAAGCTGTTCTGGATGATGCTAGCTACCACAGGTGCACTTTACTTGCAGGTGCCATCAACAGTTTTACAGATATTTATGCAGAGAGCCTTTAACTTAGGACTGTTGGATCTGAGATTTTTATTTACAGATTATCTAAATCACATCCCTCTGAAGTGTAGGGTTATTAAAACACAGTGCCTAACTAGTCACTGAACATGACAACAGCTAAGACCGCCAGTTTTACACGTGCTAAAGGAAAACTGAAAACTGTGTGAAGTGTTGCAGGGCACAAAACAATAACTCTATAAGAGCTTTAACAGTTACTTTTTGTTGATTGTTTTGGTTTTAAGCCTGCTCTCATTAACCTCACGTCAAATGGCAGATGGCTCTGAGAAAATTCTCTTAAAAAATGTTGCATCAAACATCAGCAACATTAGACTAGCTGTAACAAAATCATATACATACACATACTATTTTCATCACTATTTTTTCATTTTCACAGTCACCACATGCCCTAAACCAGAAAGCATCTGGCCTCATATCTACAGGCAAGACAGGCAAGACGGTTAAGAAGAGTCAGGGTGACCTTTTGGCTCCATTGCTGACAGCCACTATTATGGACAGGATTAGTAGGGAGTATATCAGAGGGGCAGCTCAGGTTGGATGGTTAAGGGCTAAAGTAGGAGAGACTGAGCTGGTTTGGACATGTGCGGCGGAGAGAGACTGGGTATACTGGGAGAAAGATGTTAGCTGTTCAGTTTGACAACGCTGTGTACTTGATTTTACGTATTTTTGTTGAAGTAAAATGAAATTACACATTTTCTGGTTCTTACAATTGTTCACATTTGCAGCCGTGGTGAACTTACTCTTTAACAATTATTTTGTATTTTATAGGTTGCCAGTGTTACTAAATTTTATTTATTTAGATTTAATCTCTGTATTCCTTATTTTAAGCCAACAAAATAAATAGAGTAGATTTAATATTTCTGGTGTTGGTACTTAAAGTTAACCTTATGAAACCATTCAATATCTCTACAAGCATAATTTCACAAATTGCCTGGGTTTATTTTAAAACAATCTTACCAGTTTTTTCTCAAATTTGCATTTTTTCTGAAAGACTGTGGTCTCGTTGGACGCACTGGAGTTAATGTGAATTGTTCAGGGAAAACAGGAAAGAGCTGCAGCGAGCAGCTTTTACTGTAACAGAAGCCGAGTCTATAGCCACTGGCTGTACCATCCCTCAGGATTAAATCTCCCGTTTCTTCGGGACGGAAGTGAGACAGTAGCAAATAACACTCTTCTTCCACTTCTCTTAAGTCAATGACCTGAAAAGACCTACGATAAAGTTGTGGAGGGAAAGAGGGAAAACACTGAGGGCCACAGACACTGAACAGTTGACAGAGGCTATCACTGTCAGAGGATACATGCTGACCCACGCCATCCATCACACAGAGAGGAGAGGAGAGGAGAGGAGAGGAGAGGAGAGGAGAGGAGAGGAGAGGAGAGGAGAGGAGAGGAGAGGAGAGGAGAGGAGAGAAGAAGAGCTGGAAAAAGATGAAAGGGCAAGGGAGGACGAGAAAGCAGCATTAAGAGCAATGGCTCTCAGAAGAAAAGAGCACAGATGATCAAAATTTGAGAAGAGAAAACTTGTGAGGTTGAAGAGGGAGATGATGAAAAAGGAGGAGAGCTAAATCAAGCACTATAGATCTAAGAAAAAAATGGGGAAGAGGGAAAAAAAGAAGTAAGACAAAGGAGAAGAGAAATTTAAGAAGACAAAGAGAGGAGAGCAAAGAAAATGAGATATTTGTACAAAAAAAAATTTGTGGGGGGAAAAGGACAAATTGATTTATAAGAAATTAAATAAGGGAAAATAAGTAAATACAAAATGTGAAATAAGAAATGTCAGTTATTCTGCGCTCTTTCAAACGGATCTAGCCTGTTTTCTTAATTGTCTTTCTTAGCCCACTGTTAGCTCCACATGAAGGGGCATAACAGCAAATTAACAAGTGCTCAAGTCGACAAAATATGCCGAGCTCAGTATCCAACTGCAGCATCGTGTAAGTGCAGTAAAACAACATCGTAGATGTAATGAGGTGAAACGTGGAGGGGTCACAAATAAATGCTTCACTTCAGCAGAGCTGTTGTACAGCACAGCTGACAATGGCAGATTGGAAAGTCAGCGCTTTAAGGCCACATGTTTTCCATTTTGGAAAAGACAAAAAAGTTTCCAAAGATGACAAATTGCTGCCAGATGACCTCTAAATGTATGCTAGGAGAACTTGTGCACTTTTCCTGCGCTGTAAAACAAAACAAAAAAGGTAAAAAAAACAAAACAATGTAATTTCACAATATTAGTTAATACTGTATATATAAATATGTGAATTTTGATGCAATGAGAAAAAGATATCAGTAAATATAGTTTCTATGATTTTACATAAATGTATTTAATTGTTTTCACCATAAAAAAGAGTACAGCATTTACATGAATTAATACACTGTCCAAATAATTACTATAATTTCACAGAGTTTTTTAAAGCATCTTTTTAAATTATTGACAAAAAATGGTAAAATTAGAGAAAAGTCAAACTAATAGAAATGCCTATTCTCTATAGATTTATTCTTAAGATATTTTAAAAAGATACAATAAATATTAAATGCATGGATAATTTCATATACGTTAACACATATGTTTCTAATTTTCCAAAATCTTTTCATACATTGTAGTTCTGGGCTAAAGGATGCTGGGCCTTTGTCAGAAATAGACTCCACGAGGATGGCATAGTTTGGTCAGAATAGAGTGGGATAGCTGGGGTATCATTTTATTGTATTAAACTATTAACATTGATTAAATGAACAAGATTCACATGAAATGACATCACAAAACAGGAGCCTAAATCTAGTGTAAATCTAAAGCTTTAGATATGAGAGGTGGACACAAATGTAAAGATGATATTTTTCTAACACGAGAGCTGACTTTAAGCATACACTAACATATCCCACACATGAGCTGGGACACTCTCTGATCATCCTTTATGTAAAACCCTTTGATCACGAGGACTCGTCGAAGAGACCTGAGTAAATTGAATCCAACTTGAAACTTGTGAGCTGCCTTAAGCAATCAAGCAATTGAATTTGCCTACTTTGATGCTGTGGACTCTTGCTAAATATCCTTACATTAGTTCACATCTAAATTACACTTTGGAAGCCATCCTTTCCTCTCGGTTTGTTAGGATTCCTTACCCCTAAACACAAATAATACTGGCACGAGCTACAAAGAAAAGGAGAACCATCACTCGAGGTCAGACCTTAAAGTTCGACTTCAAGGAGGTTTTAAAACAGAGCAAATCTTCACTGAAGGTAAAACTACTCTACAATGAACTCTCGGATCAGATGTCAGATGTTTTAAATAGAAATATAAACGTTCAAACAAGGTAGGAAGAACATATTTTAGAAATCGTCTACCTCTTTGTTTGTTTTCTTATCGGCCTGACGGTTCAGCAAATAGCCAATGCGCTGTACAGCATCAACATGAAAAACAATAGCGCTGCTATTCAGTGCTGCGTAGCTGATCCTACATCTGGAGAAGTGTGCCGTTCAGTGGGGAGAGTGGTAATAACCCTGATTAGTTCCAGTGTTGATGGCTGCTTGTGGAGCTTCCAGGGGAGAGTTGAATAGAGATGGAAATCAGGGCTTAGCTACGGATGATTATCTAGCCACTCCAGATCAAAGATTTCCCTCTGTCTCATCACAAAGGATGAAGAAAAGATCATTTCATCCCATGCTGTGAAACTACCTGTGCCTGTTTTCTTGAAATATGCTGAAAAAGGTCAGCAGAGCTGTCTGCATTTAAGCAAAAGACATCAGACACACGCATATGTGCAGACATATGATCATTATTTCATATGTGGCTATACAAAATGAGCCAGAGAGGTGATTTATAAAACAAAACGCTTATGAAAATGCTTCTGAGACTACGCATGGAGCTATGATTATTTAATGAATTAATTAATGAAGTGCCAGGAGTTTGGAAAGTGCAGAAATTGCAGCATAATGTGTTGATAAGAACTCATATTTTTAGCCAATAGGAGGGTCACACTACTGCTGAGAAATCTGTGGAGGAAGCAGAGTGAACCATCTGTGAATTCACAAGCAAGGTGTCTGTGTGCAGTATGTGCGTGGGGGGGAAATGCCATGAACAGGCCTACGTGCATGTGGCTCATTTCTGTGGCATTTCTTTAACTCGCAGCACGACAGAGGGAAAGAGATGCTGTGGTCGTGAAGATAAGTTGGGCTTCTTTTGAAAGCTTGGTCTGTTCAGTTATAATGAAGCCTTTGAACATTCAGCTAATACCTGCAGATTTTTGCCAGAAGCTTTTTTTCACATTTTTGTGATTTCCTGTTGAATGAAAAAAGGCACGCATTGATTAAAACACTGAAAACAGACATTTTAAGAATGAGCCACATATGTCTGAATTCCCGACTACCCAAGAGGTTAAACCAAAGAAATAAGGTTGATAAAAACAGAGAAATATTGAAGAAACCGATGTTCTGATTTCACAACGTTCCAAAGTCTCAGAGTGCAAACAGAAGCCTCACATTATAAAATAATATTCAAACCCCAGCTTAATGTCTGAGCAGCTGAAAATTCAGTTTTAATCAAACTGTGACACACAAAAAGCATGTCCCATTGTTGTACTTACTTTTCACATGTGGGATGCTACATTTTTTGCATGATGCAGTTGGGTAAAAATCTCAGTATGTCCAAAGTCCACTTTCTCCATTGGTCCATTATGATGTTTTGTGTTGCCTATTTAAGGCATCTGTTTGTTTTTTGTTCTTTTTTTTAATTAGTGGAAATAAAATGTCCAAAATACAAATTTACCTTAATATATTTCTTGGATATTTGTGCAAATTAGTAACTACGCAGCCATTTAATCATTTCTAATTTGCATATTTAAAAATATTATAAAATAACTCTTTTTATGTGAGAAATCAACTGTGATATCACCAAATTCTTTTTTTTCTTTTTAGTAAAAATCTACAGAATCTTCAATTCAGCAACACTTACTTCCAGAAATTGCATTTTTATTCCTGTGTGTGTTTTTACAGAGTGGGTGTACTATTCAGTCTGATTTACAGAACATGTACCTAAAGGCATGACTTGTTGACAGTATTTATCATTTTTATGATTCTAATGTCAAGAATAAAATTGAACCTGAGTAATGTTAATATTTCTGCTCCAGAACACACACATTTGCACACTTGGATAATACCTCATTAGCATACTTAAACATAGAAATTCAGAAAAAATTATGGCTTTAACACAAGTTATCAAGCAGCTCTGACCTGAAATGACTAAACAGAAAAAACTCTCATGCTAAGCCTTTAATATTAATATTTTTTTTATTTTTACACTATCTGTGTGTGTGTGTGTGTGTGTGTGTGTGTGTGTGTGTGTGTGTGTGTGTGTGTGTGTGTGTGTGTGTGTGTGTGTGTGTATTAAACAGAGTCTGCTGGGTCTTTTTGTCATCACGGGTTTTCCAAGAAGCAGACTGAGGTGTGAAGGTGTTTCCTCTGCTTCTCTTACACGCTTGCTAACATGAAGATAAAAATAGCAATCAACCAAGAGAATCGTGCTAATTGAAGACCTTAGCTCACAGCCATGCAGTGCAGATCCAACATACTGTAACTGCTACTACACAAGGGTTCCACCAATATGGGCTGCTAACCAGAAGTCAAATTGAATCATTTTAATGCCTTAAACAAACAAGGTCTAGGAAATAGCACTGGTCTGACTTTACCCCCAGTGTATGAAAAAAACCCATCTTTGTAAAACAGCTCCTATATTCATGAGCAGCATGTCCTTTAGGACAGAGACACTGAAAGTCACCTCAAGGCTACACCTTTTCCAGAGAGCTGCCTAAATGTTTAAAGAGCATGAAGCCTAAAAATGGAAAAAGTCTACTAAGATTCCAGAACTCATTTAAAGGAGAGGCCTGCCAAAGGAAGCAAGAAGAACAAACACTGACAGGACAGAATGCTACCATGTAGCTCAGCATTATCTGAAAAACAACAACAACCCAAAACTGTTCTGGTCTGAAAGATAAGAGAAGTATTTTAATCTTAAATCACACTGAAAGCATAGACTGAAACAGACACATAATTAGACAACTCCAGCATGGCCTTGTAAATAACTGGTAGGGGGTGAACCTATTACTGCATATAAAGAGATGTCCAACGAGTGTATATTAGTGGCAGTGCTGTGTTAAACATTTGCTACCAGTGTTGAATCTGCGTGGCACTTTTTCAAAATGCACCTGAAGATTTAACCCTGTGAAAAAATGTGTTTTTAATGTGTTTGGATGAGAGGGGAAACATCTTCAAAAAAACCTAAAAAGTAGTCCAGTTGCTTTAATGCAAGTTCATTTGAATTTTTAAGTGTTTAAGAAAGCATGCAGCAGCAGCTGGTTTGGCTTGCAATGTTAAAATCTACCAGTTATTCAGCCTTTTGTATATCCTGAGAGCTGCACTTAGTTTCTTTTGACTGGATTCAAGGACAGACTGAACTTGTTCTTGTCTAACTGTAGCAACTGAGGAAGTGCCTCCAATTACAGAGGATGTGCAGTGTATAATCATGTCATCATTAACATTCCCAATAAAATAAATCGAACCACGTACAGGTCCCTGTGGTTGTGTTTTATTTCACTTAAATACAGTTCATCGTTTCAGTTGCCTAACCTAATCGGTCTCCAGGTCTTCAAGTTCTGATTCTGCAAAAGTGAGGGGTTTTTTTTATTTACATTTCATTTTCACTTAATTAATTTTGCGTTTGTTTGGTTGGATTTACGCACAAAAAAGAATTCACAGTTTACTCAGAAAGTCCTCATCAATTTTGTTGGTGTCTTCCATAGTCGTGAGTCTCTCCCCATCAATTATATAACTAATGATCTAAAAATAAAGAACACCAGGACAGTCAGCTTTGTGTTTCACTTAGACTGAAGCCTCAGGTGCCCTTAATCTGTTTCAACAACACTATCCTCAGCGTGAAAGGCAGTGGTAAAATCATGTTGTTGCTTATTCAGATAGCTCAATACTCTGAAGCCTTCTTTCTTTGGAATGGTGAGCAGTGTCAAGTGCCTTGGATAAATCAATAAACCAGTACTACAAAACATGCTTTCCTAACCAAAGACTTAATTATACCACTGACCGCCTTTAAGTCTGCGGTACCAGTACGATGCTGTTTTCTTCTCACTTTAGTTCATTGCTTATCCTCTCTGGTTATTGGAGTTTAGGTATCTGCCATTTGCCCTTGACTGGGCATAGTATTCCTCCTAATATTATTATTGTTAGTAGTAGTAATCATAATGCTAATAATATCACTAATATTAGTAGTATCATTGTGTCATTTCAACACGCACTTTTAAAAAAACTCAGGAAATCTACAAATTTGGTGACCAGTGCACGATGCTGACCTTCGTGGTATACAGAGTGAAGTTTAGTTAATTTCAGTTTTGCTCCTCTGTTCTTCAGACACTTGTTTACAGACAACAGATACCTTACCTTCCTTTTACACCTCAGCACAGGAATGATTAAGTGATTACAACACGTTGCCTTTGCTTTAAAGATGGCTGTCATTCTGTCTGTAAATGAGCAGAGAAATAAACAGGGGTACAGTGCATAAACACTCATCACTTAAAAAGCAGGACTTTTCTCCCCTGAAAACAATATCCAATCACACAGTCTGACAGTCTGTGATGTTAAAACACTTTGCACAGCAGCAACAATTATGACCACAGACACAAATGTGAAACAAAACCAGCATAAAAAAGTGATCGCCACAGTGATTCTGCTTTAGACACACGAATAGAGGCTGTAGCAGGAGACTGCTTCAACAGGATTGTTACCTGTTAAAGTTCAGGGTCTGGCTGCTTGGGTCAGCATGCACTCCGCTTTCACTCTGGGTTCTTGGCTAGCTTAGGATTAGCATGCTGCCTGTGCAAAGAACCAAAGTTGGGTTAGCAGCATAATGTGGTTGTTTGTGTTCTGCAGTTAAAAAAATAAATGTCCATATCCACACTTTAAACTGTCACTTTTTTTCCCTGTGAAACGTGAACTGAAATCAGCCAGTTGCAGCACGAGTGCAAGAACCAATAAGCAGGATCGATAGGCAGACAGGCTGACAATTCCAAGGAATTGGACTACTGGTTTTCTGTAAGAAGCGGTTCTCGATTCCCATCACAAACCATGCTGTTGTTTTGTTTACCTCTCATCATTTCAATACATCACTAGTTGAAGCTTTGCAGAAACAGTGCAAATATCTATCAAAATAATATTTTACAGCGTCTTTTTATGGTTTATATCCAATTTATATTTTGGTGCTAAATTTAGGTGCAAAAAGGAAGGTGATTATCTCCCTTAGAACAGTCACAGACCCCACCACATTAAACGGAGTCTGTGACTGCATACCCACTGCTTGTCAAAAGTCATGCACTGAGTATATGCCTGCTCTAAGTTTTTATTTAGTGTGCTTGTTTTTGTCAGGAATCATGTACAAAAAAAACTTTGTGTCTGAAAAAGGTGTCAGTGCCAGCATTTGGCCTCGAACTAATCATCAGACCAAAAAGCACACTGCCATGACCTCCAAGCTACAGCTACACCTACCTCTAAGTCAGCCAACTATTTTCATAAGCCCTGCTTCACATGTTGTGTTAAGTCAGTGTGGCGGTTATATGGTTGTCAGCCAGTTCCCCCTTCACTCTCACACTTGCACGCGCACACACATACACATTGGCCAAGGCTCATTAAGCTCCTTCCCAAGCTCCTCATTTTGTCCCTAATTAGGGGAACCAATGGTTTTGCAGGATCTGGTCAACCTCTAAGTCACTCCAAGCAAAGATATCCTCCCCACAGTACTGTTGAGAAGCCATTAGAAACTTTCAGGACATTGGATGCTGACATGTTTCACCTTTAAAGCGCCTGTGTGACTAGCCTGTCATTGCTGACTGATTGCTGTGTATTTACTCCAAAACGCAATGGGTGTCACACAAAAAGTGATCTGTGGAGCTCCGAGGCAGCAGAAAGGCACAGTGTGTCTACGTCACACAGCTCTCTGTCTCTAGCTCGCCTTTAATGCATCTTCTATCGTCCCACAGACTGTCTCCTCGTCACCCATCTATTCATCTCCCCTCTCAATGGCTCCCTCTGTTCCCCTCGACTCACTATTTCCTCTTTATCCCTCTGATGTCACAAATTCAGATATGAGCTTCTCTGATAGAACACACACCCTTGGACACTGCAGCTTTGTTTGAAAAGACAGCGATCAGTGGATGCGAAGAACTAGGGAAGGGGAACAAGTCGACAGTGTGGTTATTTTCCAAAGCTGCAGGAGACTGTAAAATGCAGAAACAAAGGGAGACATGTAGGCTAAAAAAAACATGCATGAATGCTTCTGAAAAGGCCTGCGTTGTGTTGCTGCCTTGTCTCATCCCTGTGGCTCGGAGCCAGCCGTGCCTGCCAGGGCACTACTGTTGAGTCTATTTCTGTTATCTGCTCTCTTTCCCACGAAGAAGAAACAGCTGACCGCTAATATCGCTACCTGGGAGGGGGTGCGACAAGACTTCTCAGACCTGGCGCTGTCTCAGAAATACATATGCTTACAAAGGATCACACACTTGGCTCTCGGCTGAGTTTTGTGGCACCCGTTGGGAGGATTTGTTGGCACAGTCGCATAAACACGTACTTGTCTTTCAATGACAAAACCAAAAGAAAAACACAGTCAGTGTTTGGAAGGTCTAAACAACCATTTTGTTTCTTTTGTAGTTAAACTGTTTAGTAGAATTAATTCTGTGTTGACATATGACCCTCAATTCTGCTTCTTTGCCCCTGTAGTGTACGGACGCCTTTTCCTGTTAAAAGGTAGTTCTTCCTCTCCACAGTCACAAAGTGCTTGCTTTGTTACTAACCCTTTTTTTTCCTTCCAAATCTTGACAAACAGGGCACAACTAATAATGATTCTAACTCACCCATTTAAAAAAAATCCAAAAAGTATATTTTGCTTTTATCCGACAGTTGTGGCTGTGGTTGGCAGTCATGATATAGACCTCCCAGGGTTATTAACCTGAACTAACAAATTTAAGTCATCTGAACATTTAACTTAAAAATCAAGAATAAGAAGAGGTCAAAATGTGTTAAAACAACAACCATGAGATTTTGGAGAATGCAACATGTCTTAAACAGAGATAGTGGCATGGGTTCAAAGTAAGGTTTGGTGAGCTTGGAGGGGTGATCGGCTGAATTAAAGTCCCTGACAGTGATGGGGATTTTACATGTGTTAAATGCATCAATAAAGGAGAGCAGAGAGTTGAGTTTAAAATGATAATGCACAGACGACACTTGCAATCAACGCGGCAAGGGTGTATTTAATATAATGTGACCTTTTCAAGCCTACTGTTTGCATCTGACCTGGAATGAATACGCAGCATCGGGCTTTTCAAAGCCAACAAGAATTTCATTATTTTGAGTTCCAATGGTGTTTTATTGCCTTAGGGCTTTTACACAATATCTTGTTGAACAGTTATTGATTCAAGCGCAGAAATGTTGATACAAATCTTTCATATTAATAACTGAGTTCTGATATTTTCATGGGTAGAAACAACATTTCAGTATAAAACATATGAAGGTGCAAAGCCTTCAAGAATTCCCAGTATCAACAGTTTTTTGGCTGTTTTTCAATAACGTCATTCAACCTTAGATCACTTGTTGAGATGCCAAACTTTTTTTTAAAATTAAAATATACAGTGCAGTTTTTCAGGGACAGGGAACTTAAAGAGTGGGGGTTATATGTTCCCTGTTGTGTGGTTCATGACTGAAGTCTTATCCGGGGATGGGCTGTGTTTTAGAGCGCCCCCCCAAATTAACATGTCAGAGTTTAATATTTTGATATGCAGAGAAAAGCAATTATCTCTTTAACTATTTTTAAAGTAAAGGAAATCCAATGATAATGGTTATAATAATAATAATAATGCAATTTTGAAGTTTTACAGAAACAGCATCGACCATTCATGCTGCATATCCAAGACTGGACATTGCAGCAGTAGCAGAGATGAGGGAGGCTCCTTGCACCAGAAGGGGACAGTGAATGACAACCCATTTTGTTGGCAAATAGGACTGCTGGCGGTCAGTGAGTGATAGCAGGCTGACTGTCACAGAGATGGGCTCAAAGCGCTCATGTGCCTGCCCCGTCTCTGCTTTCACCTCTGCTAGAATTTCACACTGCTTTATCATCACCTATTACTAAACACAGTTTGAGCACATATGTTGTGTTTTACTGCAAGTAAAATCCATAAAGCATAAAAAAGATTCATCATTATATCCAGGATTAAAATTGGCTCGAGGAAACAAATAGGCTAGATGATGTCAAAAAGGGGACGCAGATGATTAGACCGGTTGTGTCTTTATTCATACCATGATGTTAAAAGAACGCAGACTCCAGTAAGCACTGTGGATAGGTACAGGGGATTTGCTTTTGTTTGTTGTTTGAAAACATTAATGTCAAACTCAAATCAGAATAAGAGCGTGTAAATGTAACCCTCTCTCTCTGACAAAGCTTCACACTGCTTTGAAAATGCATAAGCTTTGTATTTCAGCTGGTGGTTATAATATCGCAGTATCTAGAAATGCATTAAAAAAATAACACTGAGAATACGTGTTCAATAACGCGCGTGTGTAACGAGTCAAGTAAAGTTAATCATATTTACAAAAAAAAATTAATTTTGCTGAGATTAATCGTCAGAATAAGAGTTGTCCTTACTCATTCTCGGAATTCCCTAAATGACGCTCTGGCTCCAGGTTAACCTCTGTGAATGAGCGACCAGTTGTTAAATTACACGGAGATAAGTGGCGGTTCCTCCCTAGAGGAACGCGCCTTCTTCCATCCTCTGGGGCTCACCAACTAGCTCAGACAGCGACTGTCCACAGCGGTGCGACTGACTGAGCGCAGCACGGTTGGGTGTGACTTGAGCATACAGCGCTACCCTCAACTACACTGGACAGTACAGGGGGTTGCAACACACAATAAATCTACAGGTATTTTGCGAGTTCGGTCATTTTTTTCTCTTTTATTGTGGCAACAAAAAAGGGGGGAAAACGCCTAATGTGAATTCACAAAACAAAACAAGAAGCGCACACACGTCGAAACTAGCTGTGCTGATGAAATATGTGTGCCTTAAACTTCATAGTTAGCAGCAAGAGTTATATTTTTTTAAAGGATAGAGAAAGATTTTACCTTGAGCAAGTTACCAGTCCTTCTGATGCATAATGACAATGGTCAGAGCTCGGTGCGTTCACGGGGATTCGACAATTCCAAAAGACGGTAAGTCCTAAGATAAGTCCACAAAACGTGTGATAATGAACGGAAATCTCTTCCTATAATGAGCCCAATACATGTGACATTACTAGGATGAAGAGGAGGTTAAAACTCAGACAGGAGTTCTGAATGTCTGCTAGTTCCGACTGCGCGCCCAATGCAAGAAACAGGTTCAAAAAATCCCGACTGCCGCTGTTATTTTCTTACATTGTTCCCACAGATAACATCCCCGCTCTTCATTAACTGTGAAAATAAAATCCTCTTTTTAAGACAGTAATATTTTATTTAGTTAAATTCCACAAATTCTATGATTTCCTCTGAGAAAAAGTTATTCTCCAAATCTGAAATTCTCTCTCGTCCGCAGATCGCGCAGCCTTCCAGGTGAATGTGATCGCTGAATGGAGCGGCGCATCAAAGAGGGCTCGCGCGTGTCTCGGGAACCGCCGTCCCCAGCTCGCGGCTCTGGAGCGTCCTTGCCTGCCTGTGTGTCCGCGCGCAGCAACAGCCGGATTCCTTATTTGGAAGCCCGGGGCTCGCGCTGCAGTCAATGGTTTGAAATTGTACCAACATGACTTCCAGGCAAGTGTTTCAAAATAAAATAGGTAAATAGACGCGAAAACGTTGATTGGAGTAATACACACACGTGTGTGTGCGCGCGTTGGTGATGGATGTTTCTGATGTATGTGTGTATGATATATGCATTCTTAAGTACACTCAAAAAACTAATTTACTTACTTTACTCAAAAAGTCACAATTATTTTCACATTCCCAAATTGCATTTTCAATACTGAAATCCCAAAACACATCTTGTTTCTGTTGCACACAAAAGCTGCACCTTTATTTAAAAAATAAAAAATTAAAAAATTAAATCCTACAATAAACTGAGGTTTCCCCATGGGAGTGCTTTTATATTGAAGGTAAAAGCATCCACTTTCCTGCCAGATTCTGTCTGTACTGTGTTCAAAGCTGAGGGGGAAGGAGGGGGGGGGGGGTGTCACTCAGTAGAAAATTCACCCATCAGCCCCCTCTTCTGGAGTCAAACAGCCTCAATTGGATGTTGTGTCAGGGCAGTGGCACCACCTACATTAACACACAGAGAGGGAATGTTAATAAATGGCCATGCATACATTTTAACAGGTTATATATATTCAATAACTATACACGCATCACACACAGACACACTCTATCTACAGCTACTATTAGTCTCTGGGAAAAATCTCAGTTTCTGCCCCTTTGAAATTATGCCTTTAACCTCTTAATATCAACACACTTAACAACTGGATCAGGGGTATTGTTTGTGTTTGGTTATGCTTTCCATAGAATTTTCACCCTTTTGGAATACTTACATTGAAAAGCATTTGAGACACAAAAAAAACCCCCCTGTAATGTCAACATTTATGGGATGTCATTAGAAATTTAAAATACTAGTTTCTAAAAATATGCATATTAAACTTGTGGCTACAATAAACCCAACCATAATCCATAACCTTAATGTGTTGCTGGTGACCTGGCAGATGGTAACAGGTTTATTACCAAGAGACAGGACTTTAGTTTTTCTTTGCAGTGAACTCATAAACAACGAGTGCTATAGTGCTGCAATATTAAG
Source organism: Astatotilapia calliptera (assembly GCF_964374335.1). NCBI lineage: Eukaryota > Metazoa > Chordata > Actinopteri > Cichliformes > Cichlidae > Astatotilapia > Astatotilapia calliptera. The sequence goes on along the minus strand of NC_137432.1, from coordinate 4,422,670 downwards.
AAAATGAACTGGTTCCTTGTGTGATGCTTACTTTCTTTTATCTTAATATTTTCATAATGCGCTCGAGTGCCACATATACCGTACTATGTAAAAAATTAAGCAAGTTAATAACTGGAATTGTTAAAAAAAAACATTATTTCAGTTCATGTTCCTAGTTGCAGTTTGCTTTTGTAATAGCACCATGGCTTCTGGGATTCCATGGAGTTGTGCCCCCAGGGTGTTGATAATCCAGCCATGAGAATGTGTCAGTTATTTCAAAGATAAATATCAAAGCAGGGATTTTTCTCTCTATTTTCACTATTAATCTGTCTTATGTTCTGAGTACATGGAATACAACATAATTACAGACATTAATTAGACAGCTTGTTTTGGTGAGTTTTACTATGCAAAACATGCATCATGTGATATGTGTAGCTATATTTCCATAGAGGAAATACGTTTGTGTGCATTTCTGTGTGCATTCTGTGTTGACCTACATTGGATAATTTGAAAGAGTTCTGACCCACGCAATTTCAAGGCCTTGAGCTGAATGTGAACCCATCAGCTGAAATGCACAATGACAACAGTAACTCACCCATATATAAACTGAGACGCAAACAACAATTAGTGGCAACAGTGTGCTAAAAATCGCTGACAGAAAGAAATTCTAACATGATAAAATGAGGAAATCCGTTCCTCATTAGTGACAACCCCAACTCAAGTGAGTATATTTCGGGTTATATTTTGGGATAGCTGTACAACATCTCCAAAAAACGTTCTATGGATGCCTAGTCAGATGCCCAAAACACCTCCAATAACTGCTTTCAACTGGAAAAAGCTGTTGTATTCTAAGCTTTTCTTGGATGTCTGAGCAGGTGTCAGTAAGCCTAGTTTTTTTCAATTCCATTTCAGTTTCAATTAAATTTTACTTATACAGCACCAAATCACACCAACAGTCACCTCAAGGCGCTTTATATTGCAAGGTAGACCCTACAATAATACATACAGAGAAAAACCCAACAATCATATGACCCCCTATGAGCAAGCACTTTGGCGACAGTGGGAAGGAAAAACTCCCTTTTAACAGGAAGAAACCTCCGACAGAAACAGGCTCAGGGAGGGGCGGAGCCATCTGCTCTGACTGGATGGGGTGAGAGAAGGAAGACAGGATAAAAGACATTGTGTGGAAGAGAGCCATTGATGCTGATAATCTCAGTTTTCAGCCATTACAAAAGTTTACAGCCTTAGATTAAGATTGGAGCATTCGTTGACTGTTAAAGTTAAAAGTTTTGGTTTCTACGTCTTTAACACAGCAGCTTGGTATAATGTCTGCATTACTTCTGATGGGGCCTAATGCTCCCATTTGTTAAAATGTCCATGTGACACAAATGTATTTAACTGGAGGAAACAGTGGATCTTGGAGGCAGGGACCATAGCTACAGGCTCAGAGATGCAAACTCATCTCAGTCTTTATACTGAACTGCAAACAGCTTGTGATGAAGCCACAAACACATCAACCTCAAAATTAAGATATTCTGAGAACTCAAGAATTTATGGAGCTGGAGTCTTTGAATTTTAGCTTAACCCTCTCCACCCTTTGATGAACCCTGAAATCCTGTCAGTAAAATGTAATAGCCATGTTAAAATGCAATATATGTAACAGACTGTATGTGACTTGAAATGCTTGATCCTTGACAGTCTCTTATGTTATTGACGCCTCCATGCATTGTCGAGCAAACTTTTTATACCCATTTTATATAACCAGTGTAATTTTGACCACATGCTGAAGTCATTTCACCGTATTGGGATAGAGTGGAGTGTAAATAATATGCAGTGATTAGAATCTCACCTTGAACAGAAGTGTGATCACTGACATAAGAGGCAGTCCTCAGCATTACATTAAGCTTTGCCACATGGAGGTGAAAATGGAAAACTCACATTACTGTGCAGCGCTCTTCATTGGGAAAAGCCCTGCTCTTTCAACACCGCTACAGTTTTGAGGGCACAGTTACAGCTGATGGTGGATATAATTCTATTTTAACTGAATCATGGAGCTATAGTCAACTGCTGTCTGGCTGGAGAATGTGAAAGAGACGTCTCTACCAAAGTTGTGCTGTCTTTGATTTTTAGAGCATTTCTAAAGAAACTACAGTATGTACCTCACTGTAGGCCATATCGTTTTTGTCACTGACCATCCAAGAAGTCTGTGCTTCATTTTTGGCCATCTCACTAATTGGATGAGCTTTGCACCAATATAGCGTTTGCATACAGCTTGCCAGCCAATCTTGCTAGCACAGGCAGATAACTTTGCATACTAGCTTGGTCCAAACATGGTCAGTTCTGGCTTAGAAAAAGCATCATGAGGCTTCAAGCATTGAAAAAAAGAGCATTTAAAAGCAACACCCCCTGTCCTAATGCCTCATAGTGACATGGAGACATTAACGAGGACTTCATTAATGTTCAATTAATACAAATGCCAAGATGTAAATGTTTCCTGTCACCTGGCTTTTCCATGCTGGAATTCTGGGAGCATCAACTTTTGACTGGGCACAGCACGGTGGCGTGGCGGTTAGCACCGTTGCCTCACAGCAAGAAGTTCTGAGTTATGTATTATGTTGGCATCTGAATTATGCAAAGTTACATTAGTAAAGACTAAGATTAAAAGTATGGAACCGGAAATGAGCAGAATGGGTTACCTTTAAGTAAGTGCATCATGCTTCAACATACTCTGTTTTTATAGATTGGCTTCAACCACTCACTGGCAGGATCCCACTCGTCTATGATTCACTCCTCTAATTTAACAAATCTGAATATGCTGAGAGAAACTTTCCACTTCAACAGTTACAGACTGGCATAGTTGGAAGGCTTCTATCAGTTTATAAGTGAGGACAGTCAGTCGGGAACAGGGTCAAGTCCAGGTCAAATTCTAAAAGTGTTATTTTTTTGTGTGTGTTTGTTTTTTTAAATGAATGATCATATTTTGATTAACCGATTAGTGCTGTTGTGTTTGGAACTATCAGTTAATAGACTATTCAAGGGCTTTGCAGTGTTGCAGTGCTGATTTCCTACCTATTTAACTTCAAGACCCAGTGAGAGAGAAGTTTTAATTAAGACTAACCTGAGTAAGTCCTGTGGAAGCTTTCAGGTTCATTCTGGACCTTGACCACAAGCCTAGACATTTATCCCGACTCATAATACTCATGTCTTCAGCCAAGAAGAGAACAGGACATGTCATTTTGGTTTAACTTAAATGTTTTTAAAGGCATTTTATGACAACATTCTCAGTCCAGGACTGCATATCTGAGGCAATGAAAGAAAAGGTTAAGGATCAGGCAAGTGAACGGCCAGGACTGCAGTGCTCTAGAAAGAACAGCCAGTATAACTTGAGAGCTGCAGACAGCCATAGATCAGGACCAAAGCTCCATTGTGTGCCACCTGGTCTTTATTCCCTTTCATTTCAGCACCTCCCTGTTTTTCATTAACCCCGTGTTTCCAAAATAACTTGTCACCTGCCTCGCAGTCCATTTCCCATCATTGTGTCATGTCCTCTCAAAAAGCTCAAGTTGGGCACATATGTACGTTGTCTCTCTGCCTGTTACTAAACGTAGTCTACCTTTTCTTTAAGAAATTAAAATTTATTTTGCCTGTTAAACCTTCACAATCTTGAAAAAAAAAAGATTTTTCTCCATTGCCAGTAGATGATCTCAGGACTTCTCAGTTGCGTATGAGTACCTCTTTCATAACACTCTACAACAGCTGTTGTTATTCTCATGTGTATATGTACAGTGGTTTGGTGATCACATACTTTAACACTATGACACATTTCCCTGTAGTGGTATGTCTGTGTTTTTAATACAAAGTAACATTTTTCTTCTTCAACTTTTTTGTTTTCTTCTTTCAACAAAAATGTAATCTAATCTTATCTCTGAAAGCTATGTACCATTCTCTAGTCAAAAGAAAATGCCACGTGGTTAACCATGAATTGGTGAATCATTGAAACGCTCTGTATAAACCTGAAAAGACAACTTTTTACCTTTGATCACTATGGAAACAAATGCTGATATAAAGTGACGTCTTTTGGAAGGCAGTGACTGGCTGACTAGCTCAGAAAAACACCTTCCATGGACATCATGCACTTGGAGGGATTGCCGTCAGATGACCTTTTTTGGAGTACACATTTATTTGCTTAACATCCGCTAGGGCGATGGCAAAGTTTTCTTAAGGTATTTGGGCCTTACCGTTCTTCTGTTGTGGGATTTCGGTATGGTGAATAGTTGAAAATTTAAATGGGTAGAAGTGAAATTAACACTAAACAGATCACTGGCAACCTGGCTGGTTTTTAAAGGCTGAATATTCTGGTACAGTTGTCACCAAAGCCGCAAATAAAAGGACCAGCTAAGTGTTTTTTTTTTTTAAATTATTATTCTTTTTTTGCTTAAATTATGGTCATCTAAGGTTAATTTGTTTAGAATTAGAATTTAGGGGAAAAAAAGAAAAAATATGTAGAAAAATGTGGGGCCCTTTATGAATTAACTAGTTCATTTAGGCAAAGACTATTTCAAAGAGTTGCTACCATTACTGTTACTGCCGAATTATTTTTTACTATAAAACTGATAATGGGAAACTGTGGCCTGATGAAGGTATCAGATCAAACCCATTGAGTCATGAAATTCATTATGAAACATCCTTTGGGGAACATCTCATCTGAGAACCAAAAACAATGAAACATTGTTATTAAAATCACAGCCAACTCAGCAAATACACAAAGAATCCTTCAAGTGAGTTTTAGCTGTCTGAAGATGCAGTCTATATACATCTCTGGATCTCAGCCAGTGCGTGTTAGTGGTAGATGATGTCCAATAAAGTCCCCTGACCCTGAATCCTCATAGACAAACAGCAGTGATATTTCAGTGTGTTTCTGTCCCCTTAGTCTCACACTCTCTTTCTTCGAGCTGCAGATGATATGTGTATTCCTTTTCAATCACCCCCACCACATATGCCCACACGCATTGCTAGTTTTGCCACAGGGCTCGGCCACACAGCTGGGAAACCCTTCTGATGTGAAACCCAGAGAGATCTGAGATGCTTCTAGAGGCGAAAGCACAAACAAATATGTCTTCTCCATCACCCTCATTGTCTCCTCGTCAGTCAAACACAAACAGGCATGTGCAAGTGCATATAAGGACACACGGATGCAAAAATCCATCTTGAGACCACTTAGCAAACAGCATTCTCTGGTTACATATGAGCAAGCTGTATCACATATGAATATTTGATGTTAGTTTTTAACTAGATGAATGAAACGTTGGTGTTTCCAAACCTTTTCTTTGCTGATGTCTGATCATGTTTGCAAGCCTTTTTCAGTCATTTTCTCTTCAAGCTGTAGAATACTACTGCGATGTGTCCCAATGTGCTTGCCAACACTCCCTCTTTCTGCTGCAGCCACGAAGCGATCCAATTCCTGGCACAATCAAAGTCTTATGCAGCCTCGTCATGAATTGCATTTACAGGAGGCTGAGAGTGCATTTTCTGGGGCCCTTTGTGTTGGAATTATGAACAGATAGAGTCCAAGAGCACAGGGAGAGCACAGGGATGAGTGCAAGGGGAAAGCAGCTGTGTTAGCAGCTGAACTCATAAAAGAGCATTTAAAAGCAACACCCCCTGTCCCAATGCCTCATAGTGACATGGAGACATTAACGAGAACTTCATTAATGTTTAATCAATATAAATGCCAAGATGTAAATGTTTCCTGTCACCTGGCTTTTCCATGCTGGAATGCGGTTGGCAGTTAGCACCACTGCCTCACAGCAAGAAGTTCTGAGTTCAAATCTACCATCTAACCATCTAGCCTTTCTGTGTCGAGTTTTAATATTCTCCCCGTGCTCTCTTTGTATACTCTGGTCCAAAGACATACACTTAGGCTACGTCCAGACAAGCGTTTTCAGTCGTTTTCACGACTGAAAACGCTTGTCTGGACGTCCACATTGTCCACTGGACGTCCACATTGAAACGCCAAAAACGCTTACGTTCCAGTACTCCGCATGCGTGAAACGCAAGACGATTTGACCTGCCTCATTTCTGTCTGCCGCCTATTTACTTTCCGGCTCGTTGAAACGTCGTAGCAAAATGTCGAGGAAAAGCACCGAGCTTTTTAAATGGACTAACAATGAGGTGGAGTTGTTACTGCGAGTAACACAAAAGTACAAAGTTGCAAAAGCGAGTGAGAATTAAAGAATTTTAAGAAAAGCTATCTGGAGCATGTACAAACTGATATTAATCTTTAATAGGGCTGTTGAAATTAAGAGAAAACAAAACAACTCCTGTATAATACCCTCCGCTATCTTTGTTTAATTGGTCACATGACTGCATCATATGACTAACATGCGTCATCGTTTTCGAAAGTTTCCGTTTTCGCTGTCCACACTGCATGGGAAAGCACCGTCTTCAAATGTATGTGTTTTCGAGAGCATTTTCAAAACGCTGCGTTTTTCCTTGGGGAAAACGCCATCTGTGTGGACGGGAGGCCAAAAGGGAGAGAAAATGATGTGTTTTCAAACAAAAAGGCATTTCATGCCTCAGATGCAGCATATACACTGCCTCTTGCTCTGTGTTCACTAGGATAGGTGACCCTGATAAGGGGAAGAGAATGGCTTTAACTGAGCTTATGATTTTATAACCTCAGTGTATTGGTGTGGTAATGTTTTTACATCTGTGTAAGTCACTGTTGTTGCATACTTATTTTGAGTGTGTGTGTGTGCCCTTTGGGGCCCATCAGGTTAAAAAAACCCCTCATGATTGAAGTTCAATGCCAGAAAGAAAATGATCTTTTGCTGGAACAAAATGAGGAGGACCCAAAATGCAGTACTCACAGAGGCGAAAGTAAACTCAGAATAAACTAATTTATTACAGGCTGCTGATCAAACAGAAGACTAACTAAACTGGAAAATATAAACTAACAGGCAGGCAAAAACAGGTAACAGAACACACAGCGGAATCCGAGGGTGAGTAGACATTGACAACGCGACAGAGAACAAAGGAAACACAGGGCTTATATACACATGGCAGTAATCAAAGGATGAGAGACACACACCTGGGAGAAATCACAGCTGACGAGACAGGGGAAACACAACCTGAACACACTAACATAAGACAAGGACCTTCAGAATAAAACAGGAAACTAACAGATACAGAGGACCAGACAAGACACCATGGACAGACAGAGGGACATACGGGCAGAGAAGACTAAGCACAGGCAAAACCTAAACTAAACACGAGGGCAAGAGAACAAAACCTAACCCAGAAATCATCATCATCATCATAGGATAGCTAAAGAATCAGAACATAATTATAATGAGCATAATCTGGAAACACACCAAAATACAAGAAAGTTGAAAAAGCAGGGTCAAAATGACCCAGAACCATGACAGATTTGAGGTCAGGACATTGTAAAAGCTATTCATTCTTTTGTAGGGTCATTGTCCACTTAAGAGACAAAGCTGTGTCCAAGTTATAGATTTTACAGAATAATCGTGAGGTAGTATATTACTGCATCAGTTCTGTTTGATGTAACTCTTAAATGGCCCACGGCCATGCCAAACAACAATATTTCAACAACAACAACAAATGAAATGCAACAACAAAATGCAAAGCTTAAAATCAGGTCAGTTCAGTTTTATTTATATAACACCAAATCAGAGTAACAGTTGCCTTAGGTGCTTTATATTGTATAGTAAAGAGCTCAGTGCCTTTATTACCTGCAGAACAGTCTCGGGCTGGACTTAGGATGCTAACAGAGCTAATGATGATCCCGGGTTGATGTGAAAGCTATCTGTGAAGATGCTTGCAAAGAGCTTGTTGTGTTGGCAGTATAGTGCAGTTGTATATGCCCTGAACGTTGTTTGCATTTTATCATCAGGCTGTTGTTCATTTTGTGCTATAAAAATAAAAGTCATTTTCATGTCTCCACTCCTGAAAAAGTTGTAGACTTTCAAATAGTTCCGCTATTTTGCTCTGAAGAACATTTTTAACACAACATAATTGTAATTGAATTACTGAGGCTGGACACCTGCATTGATTAGCTAGACACATTACACAGGGAAGGATGTACATCAGGTTAAAGTGATTAAGAAGAGATGCAATGATGATGTGCTAACATGTAAAATCAAAGGGGAGTTTGAGGAAATGATATATGAGCAGAGGACCAGGAGAAGAAAGAGTGACTAAGGAAGTACAGGCAATTGGTCACAAGGAAGTAAGGACAACTGTGAATAATAGAAATAGAAAGGCAGTTGGTCAAGACAGTGTATGTGTGGATGTGCATCTAGGAGAGAGGACAGTGGGCTTTTTAACCATATTATTTAACACAATCTTAGACAGTTAGGTCTGATGAATGGGAAAGAGTTATTCTGGTACAAAAGTTTACGAACAGTCATCCTGCAGGCTTCCCATATTTCCATCAAATAAATTAGTGTACATCGAAAAAAAAATCTTTTATTTCCTTCAATTGAGTTAGTCACCTACACTTCGTGCTTCCAAGCACAGTTACTTAGGTATAAAAGCCCTCTCTGTAGACTATGCAAAGAAAAATATCTACACAAACAGATGCAACCACTATACCATAAATTAAGCAGTTAGACATTATACGTTAGTTGTCCTTTTAGTCAGATGCATCAGATGCAGGTCCAAGGCTTATTTACTCTTGCTTCTTTGACACGAGGTACAGTTTTGGTTCTGTACAAACTTTCATTAAAATGATTTACACAATCTGAATTATGATGCTTTGTGCTTTTAAGCAATATGTTGTTTGTCAGTTGGATTCAGGATATGCCAGTGCTATTGAAATCATAGTAGGAGAGATTTCACTTGGCTGAGGGAGTGTTAAGAGGTCAAAATGCCAAGACCAATCGTATCTGAAATGAAGCATCGACTGAAGTCTCCAGAAGCAAAGTTGAAAGTGGCATTGCAGTTAAAGGAAATCTATCCTCTCAGCATTCTCAAACACATCCTCATTCCAGCTCGTTCCAATTCACTACATAAAAGACTATCTACATGCGTTCCTGTTTGCCCTCCAATGACATTAAACAAATGAAATTATACGTAAATTGTGCACCGATGTGAATGAGAATGGGCCGCATATTCTGGCAGGTTTGAATACTTTGATGCAGCGGATAAAGTTTTTTTGATGGACTCGGGAAACATAATTTCATTATGTGACTAAATCTGATTTTCTGTCCTCGTAAGGCACAACGTTAGGATCTGACAGAGCATGAATAGCTGTTGTCTCTGCCTCCAGCTTTGTTTGCTAGGCTCCATTGGTCTAAACATCCTGGAGGTGTCTCTCTGCTGGACACACAAAGACAAAATTGATATTGATTTTTTTTACCCTTTTGGTACCAGGTTTTACATCACACAAGCATATTTCCTTTAAATGGAACTACAACCAGTCATCAGACTGTTTTCTAGCACATTGAAGGTCTATTTTCTCTTCAGTAATGTGGACAAGCAGGCCGGGCAGCAGGATTCTGGAGGCTGCAGAGCTCTGTCATCTGCATTGCACACCATTATCAGACATGACTAATTCAGCACATGGCCAAAAGAGTCCAAATGTGTAATTGAATATTTAATAAGGGCATAGACCATCCACCCACCTCACACTAGCCACTGCGCAGTATTTATGCATAAGGCAATGAAAGCTGGCTCCGACCTTACCTGTGCTCAGTGCAGCTCTCGTTCCTTGCCATCTTTGAGATGTGCCCCAGGTCAGATCTGACAAGGGTCCACGAGGACTTAATAATTGAATGTGAACTTTATACAGAGAACCAGTGCGGCTCACATCTCTTGGTGAACACAAATAATCTTCTTTTGCCTAAATTGTTTGTTTTGTGTGAACTTTAACTGCTATCTAATCTGGGGATGCAGTCCCATGTCATTTGGATTTGTACAGCTCATGCTGGATAACGCTGTCGGGCACATTAAACCCCATTTTGAGTGTGACCTTTTTTGCTGCTTTCATCTAACAGAAAAAGGCAGCCACATTCATTGTGAGGATCTCCTCATGAGTCTGCTCAGTAGCGGCTTATAAATTAGCTTTAGAGCCCCTCTAATACAGGGCAGAGTGTCCAAACCTAACACAAACCTAATAACCTTCCACATTTGGCTCCAGCTCCTTTCCCCATGTCTTTAATCACACATCACATGGTGCTATTTTTAAAAGGCCGGCTTTTGTACATGCTGGCTTATTTTAAGTGATACATTGATCCTCAGTGACCGGGTGCATTCAGGCCCCGCCGAGCCCAGCGTGCTGAGCTGGGACCTGGCGCTGGTCCAGTTCCGCTGTGGCTGGAGTGTTAACTGTGCAGCCGAGGCTGGGACTTTGAGAGCCAGAGAAATCATGATGGCTCACATCTCAACCCCCCAGTCGTGTTTCTGCTGAGACTGTAAGAAAGGACTACAGAGATAGAATAGAATTCAACTTTATTGTCATTGCACATGCACAGGTACAGGGCAACGAAATGCAGTTTGCATCCATCCAGAAGTGCTTTAGTGATATAGATATATTACAATATATATTAGCAATAATATAGATATGTAAGTATATTACAGAAATGGGTCTATTATGGTATGTTATAATGTACACGGTATGAAGTATGTTGTGAATATTCTATAACTATAAGTATGTACAGGCTGTAGTGAGTACAAGCTATGTACAGGCTATGAACAGGATATAAATATGAAAAACTATACAGAATATGAAATAAATAACTTTACAGAAATCTGAGATATACAGCTATACAGAAATGTGAACTATGTAAGTTATAAACAGTTGTAGGATTAAAAATTATCGAATGTACAGAATGATTATTTACACAGAGCTATACAGTAGTGCAGTTAAGATAAGTGAGATATGTGGATAATTTCTACAGAGGCTATATAAAGTGCTAGTGGTTGTGAGTGGTGGTTCAGTCCATGTTATTATTGTGTGTTTGAGGGTACGGTTGTCCATTGTGTGTGTGTGTAGGTGGTTGTGGGTGTGTGTATGTTCAGTCCATGAGTTTAACGTGGGTCAGATGTCAGGAGGCAGAGTTCAGGAGTCTGACAGCTGTGGGGAAGAAGCTGTTCCGGTACCTGGTGGTCTTAGTCCGGAGGCTCCTGTGGCGCCTCCGGACTAAGGAGGATGGAGGGTGGAGAGTCCATGTGATGGGTGACTGGGGTCTTTGATGATTTTCCCAGCCCTTTTCAGACACCGCTTCCTGTAGATGTCTTTTATGGCAGGAAGTGGTGCTCCGGCGATGCGCTGGGCAGTTTTCACAACCCTCTGCAATGCCTTCCGGTCCGAGGCAGAGCAGTTCCCGTACCAGACTGTTATACAGTTGGTCAGGATGCTCTCGATGGTGCAACGATAGAAGTTCACCAGGATGTCTGAGGACAGGTGGTTCTTCCTCAGAGTCCTCAAGAAGAAGAGGCGCTGGTGAGCCTTCTTGACCAGCTTGGAACAGTTGGTCGTCCAGGTGAGATCCTCGGAGATGTGGACTCCCAGGAACTTGAAGCTGCTCACACGCTCCACAGCCGTCCCCTTAATGTGGATGGGTGGATGTGGGTCAGCATTCCTCCTGTAGTCCACGATGAGCTCCTTGGTCTTCTCGGTGTTAAGCAGCAGGTTGTTTCTGTCGCAGCCAGACGATCCACCTCCTCCCTGTAGGAGGTGGATTGGCCTCATCGTTGTCACTGATGAGGCCAATCACCGTGGTGTCATCTGCAAACTTAATGATGGTGTTGGAACCATCAGCAGGTCTGCAGTCATGGGTGAAGAGGGAGTAGAGGAAAGGGCTCAGATGTGAATATGTGTCAGTTTATGAAGCATACAGTGAGTAATGTGATTGCACCAGTGTATGCAGTGTATGCATGCGTGCAGAAAGATTGTGTCTGTGCGTATCTGCACTTATGCATTAACTGAAAGAAAGTTTAAACATAGATACAACTGCAAGGAAGTGTTAGCCACTGCCTTTCTGGAATGTATAGAATGTGGGGTTTCATCGATGACCATAAAGGTTAATAATTCAATCAGTATTGCAGCATCAAGGAAGATAAAAGCAGAAGATATTTATGGTAATGTTATTTGTTAACTTTATGTGCTTGGAAAAAGGAAAATGGAAAGAACATTGGTAGAAGCTGCTTTACTAAACTGTCTGGTCTGATACAGGTTGGGTGGACCAAACAGCATGTAAATAATTTCAGAGCTTTATCAGTTGGGAAATTAAACAAGCAGTGCCCTGAAGGCGGAGGTCATGAGGTCAATGAAATGAAAGATTTATCCTCTTAGGATAATTCTGTGTAATATTCTTGCTACTGTCAGTAATGAGAAACAACATGTAGAGAATTCCTAAAAGTAAAATATTTCTGTTTGGAAAGCAGTTTGTAAATTTTCACAATTTGAGGTTTCTACTTAATGCACACACACACACACGCACACGCACACACACACACACACACACACACACACACACACACACACACACACACACACACACACACACACTGAATGCCCATGGTGGAATTGACCTCTGTCAGTTTCTCAAGTCAGATACCCACAAGCCAAAAAGTCAAAATTCAACTGAATTATATTTTTGTATCTAAAATAACTCATCAAATCGACATTTAAACCCAATGGTACAAGAAGGGAGGTCTATTATCCCAAAACAGTTTTGACAAATATAAATACTAATACCATATTGAATGCAAATCCAAATCCAGTTAAGGATAAGATAAGTATAATACCTATATGACTTTATCCATTTTCATTCATCTAAAAACAGGTTGCAGTGGCAGCAGGCTAAGCAAGGTATTCCAGATGTCATTTTCCCCACCAATGTTTTCCAGAGAATCCTGGGGGAGCCCAAAGCAATACGAAGGAGCAGCAGATCTGCTCCAAGCTGTCTTTTGAATGCAGAGCTGCTCACCCCACAGAGGAAACTCATATTAGCGTCATTCTTTCTGCCACTGCCTTCTGGCCCATAGGTGAGTTGGAACATAAATCAATATGTAACTTGAAAGCTTCGACTTCAAGCTCAAGTTGGCTGTTTATGTCTCTTTTAGTTTTTTCTTTCCTTGCCACTTCTGACCAGATGATCATTTTGCAAGCAGCCTTGGGTGTCTCATTGGATGGAAAGAATTCCATCCAGTCCACCAATATGTTGTGCTCTGTTGCTGTCCATATAATTAGAAATAAGTAGAAATGAATAATTGCACTACAACTACTTAAATCCAGAGTCCAGCCAGAACTTCATGATTTTTAAAAAGGAAATAAAAATATTTCTCTACAAACAGTGTAAATATTCCTGCGGGATTGCAATTTAACTGCAAAATGACACAAGTGCTAAGCAACCTTAATTTCTATGTAAGCATATAACCAGAATACCACTTCCATATTGCAAAGAGATGTATAGCCGATGAGGTGCTCTCATGACTGAATTCTGTCTCACAGAGTCACTTTGAGCAACCGCTTTCAACTTGCAGTTCAGCATTTCATTCAAAATTTGTGGGTGTTGTACACTCTGCTTCTGAGTGACCATTTGGTCACCACAACTAATTCAAGTCAAGTTTCGAACACCAAAACATTTGAGCTGGACAATCACCTTGGAGGCAGCAGTCCTATTTTCACTCTACTATGACTGGAGCCATTAGGGTGCCATTATACCTGCCAGACAGTGCTAGATGAATGGTTGAGTTGAAGATGTAAGAGTAGAATTGTGCCACTTTTTGTTACCACAGATTTATTATGTTGATAAAACATCACCAATTCACAGATGACACAAAAGGAAATATTAACAGTTTGAAATCAGCACTGAAGTAGATGATTTGGCGAGTGAGGGGCGATTGTTCAGCGCAATACTGCTGTGGTTGCTTGTGTCATCACCGTAAACGCTCCGCTGTGTGAGCACTAAGCGACCAAAGCATTGGGTATACTGGTATGGGTATATTTAGGCACACAGCTTTGGGTGTGAGTGCCGAAGCCCCAGGCATTTGTTGTTTCTGTAAAAGGCAACAATTTAACAAAGTGAAAAGATAGTTAAAGAAAGATAGACAGAGGATAAACTTAGGGGCTGTGCCCCTAAGGCCCAGTAGACGAACAAGAATTATTTTCAACTGAAACATAAAAGCAAAACAAAGCAAAGCATAGCTACCTCAGTCCAGAAGTATGAAGCTGATAATAGTTCCTCTTTCATTTAAATCCAATAGATTTGATAAAGTGACAAAAAACCTCCCTGATTTTCAGTTTTGTGGTTTCTTGTGAAAGATTAATAGCAGTAATACTATTTGGACTGGTACTGGGACTACAGCAATTCTGACTCATTCTTGTACATTCACTCCCAGTGCCTGCTAGGTCATATTAACTCTCAAGGACAAGCTGTAGATGTCCTTGAGAGTTTTTCCTCTTTTACCTCTGTGGGGTTTTTTTTAGTGTGTGCTTCCCATCAGGATACTGTAACATCACTTCTGAACAGATGATCCTTTTCCAAGGTGCTTTGAAGGTCTCGTCGAATGGAAGGGAATTTTCTGTCATTTCAAGGCGCTTGCTCTTCACTTCAGGAGACTTGTTTGTGCAGTTGTATACAGAAATTATTTTGACTGCATTTTGGTGGTCATTTTCCTGATAAACAAATTTACAAAGTAACATTATAACACAAGTTGCTATACAATATCATATAGGATAATCATGTTGTCATGTGAGGTGAAGTGTGAGCATTGAAGAGTAGAGAAGCGCTATATAAGAACCAGTCCATTTGCCATAATAACAGTCAGGACCTAGTTCAGTCTTTTAATACAGGGTGTGTCTGCCTTCGCCACAGCCACTCCACAGACCACAGACCACGCCCCCCACCAGACATGCAGCCTTAGAGGCTGGCGTTGGCTCCTTAGGTTGCGTGAGGCTGCACACACTGGGGCTGTTTAGGACACACCGCCCGGTTTGGAGGCTGGGGTTAGGGCTGATTGGCCTAGCCCTCGGGGCAGGGACAGGTCAGACCCTGGCCATCATCACCCTTAGAGCTGGGACTGGTCCTTGAACTCTAGGGATGGAGGGCCACGTTCAGTCTGTGGCTGGGGCAATGGTAGAACTGGGCAGTCTGTAGCTGCTGCTGCTGGATACTGGGCTGCTACTGCAGTGATGGTTGGAGCTGGCTGGTGCTGGGTTTGGTCAATGCATTCCCAGTGAACTTAGCTAGCCCACCCACATCACCAGAGCTTCAGATGGAAGAAAGGAGGGGAAACAGAGCTGTCTTGCTTGAGCTGACTTGAAAAGTAAATTGGGTGGTGTGGTAGTAATATGGTCAGCTGCACCAAATTCCCTCGTAATATTAGGTAATTACATGAAAAAAATTTTGTTGGCAGAAATGAACTATTTTACCCAATTCTGCACAGACACAAGCACAGAACACCATTGTACATAAAGCCCAACAACTCGAAGTGAAAACCCCTCATAAATCACCGCACACTGAATCTGCTGGGTTCATTGTCTGGTCGTGTTGTTCCGTCATGTGGTGGAGTGTGAGGAAAGAGCACCCAGAGTGCAGGACACAAAGGCAGCATTCAAACAACAAGAGACCAGCCATTTATTAGGCTGAAAGAAGTCAAAACAGAAATCAAAAAGAGATTCCTGGGAGCAGAATAACAAAAATCTAAGAGCCAAAGAGGACACACAGGGCAAGAGGTAGGAAGCAAAACAGTACAACACAACAATGAAAACACGCAAACTAAGGCTTTAAACATACTGGAGACTAATGTGTGGAAAGCAACGCAGCAGGGGACAATAAGGAACAGGTGAAGCAAATCAATGACAGCAAGCCAGCAGAAGTAAAACAGGAGAGAACTAACTAGCAACATAAAACAGTAAATGAGTAACAAAATAACAAGACAGAGGGAACACGGGGGGTGGCGGGGTGGGGCTGTAAAATAAACCGTAAAAATAAAATTTAAAAAAGAAATACAATACCAACAGACAGCAAGCATGAATAGAAACTAAACTTTTTAAAGATTGCTTACTGTAAGTCTTATTCTGAATCAGTCCAAAATATCAGTACTTTTGGAAACAATGGTCATCCTTAAATGCTCCCTCATCTTAAAAAGCTAAAGCCAAAGAAGTACACGATTGTTGATCCCAAAGTACTTTCAGGGCTCAGTATTGCTTTTTGTGGGCAATTCAGTAAGTATTAGGCAAAAAGGCAAAAGCTCATTTTCCTATACCTGGTGTGGATGCAGAACACTCAGAGGTCAAAATTACGTGCAGAGTTGAGCTTGTTTACTTCCTCACTCTTGACATATGCTGAATTTGTCAGTCAGCTGACTCTTTGCTGTGCCCCATTTAATGTTTTCCTTACTGCAAATTTGAGAAGCAGACTCGATCACGAACCGTTCTGTAAACGACCCCCCGGAGTATGACCCCAGGAACTAAACATGTGCTTCATGTGTTCATGTCAGTGCGCCTGAAGGTGGTGCTCACACAGGAATAACAAACTAGAAAAAATACCCAAATTTAGTTGACTCCACACACATTAATATTAGCTTTTGACGCACATAACACATATGCATACAAAAACAGCATATGTACGATTTCACCCAGTTAGGTACAGCTTCCCTAAAGCTACAGTATGTGGAAAACATTTCATTCCAGCTGCCATGTCATTCAAAACAGTCTGATGATTTGGTACACTTACTCACCATCAAACCTTTAATCTCATTATCCAGTTATACAGTGGCAGACAGGTATACTCACAGAACATGGTTCTCTCACCTCCTCTCATATAACAAAACGCTCTCAGTTTGGTTATCCATTTCCTAAAATTTCCCACCTCTTCCTGTAAGGGCCACTTGAGACTAGGTGGCAAAGCTTGTAAATCCTCAGACTCCCATAGTAGAAAAAAGAAAAAAAAAAAAACAAAACAACAAAAAACTAGAGGCCAAACTCAAACTATATTCTGCTGCTGTAATGCATCATTTCATTTTTGACGCTGCACAGAACACAATTTTTGCTACATGTATACATGTAGCAAAAATTGTGTTTCCTCTGCAGGTTGTGATGTCAACGCATGCTCTCATTTAAATTGCACCAGTGATATATTTATAATTATGCACAGTCACAAATTCCAGGTGAGCAAATTCCACCAAACTACATTTGGGATGTATGTTTGTGTGGGATAATCTAAGAGCTATTACTGATGCTGAGAAGTGGTCATGACATATTTACCTGTATACAACTATATTATAATATTACTATAATATTTTATTTGAATGCCGAAACAAAACAAACAGCGAGAAACCAAAATACAGGGAACAAAAGCCCAAAACAACAGCACCGAGGCCCAGCAACAGTCCAAAAGAAAACAGACAAAAAAGCCCACGAACGGCGCATAGGCCCAGGTAACAGTCTTGAAAAGGTTCAGGAGGCCGGCCTGGAGGACGTCGGCCCAAGAAAGAGTCCAGAACCAGGCAGTTCAGGGGGCCGGCCTGCAGGTCGACAATACAAAAGTCCAAAAAACAGGTCCGGAGGCCGACCGCGAAGCCAGCTACTGTGGCGGAGCAGGTCCGGAGGCCGGCGGCGCGGAAGGCAGCGGTGGCGACGCAGGCGAAGGAGGTCTGGAGGCCGGCCGCGCGGGAGCAGGTCCGGAGGCCACAAGAGCAATGATGTCCAGCCAACAACCTGGAAAGTGGCCGGGCAGGGCGAAGACGAGCAGGCCGGGCAGGGCGAAGACGAGCAGGCCGGGCAGGGCGAGGACGAGCAGGCCAGGCAGGGCGAGGACGAGCAGGCCGGGCAGGACGAGGACGAGCAGGCCGGGCAGGGCGAGGACATCCAATCAGAGGCCCGGAAGGAGGCCGGCGATGTTGACGCGCAGGATGCGGTCCGGACGGTGGCAAGGCGGGACCAGGCGAGGCGGGACCAGGCGAGGATGAAGACTCGGAGGCTGGACCAGACGAGGAGGGTGGCGCTGCAGGTGACGGCGTGGGAGCCGTAGGCGGTGGCGCTGCAGGCGATGGCGTGGGAGCCGCAGGTGGTGGCGATGCAGCGGAGGCAGGTTGCTGGACGGGCCCCTTGGACCCAACCACCATGGTCCTCAAATCCTTGGCCTGGGCAATGCGGTCAAGAAGCTTAATCATCTGCTCCATCTCAGCGTTAAACTCAAAGGCTGAAGAGTCTAGGGTCCACGTTCTGGTCGCAATCTTCTGTCGTCTGAAGGCTGTGTGCAGGCAGGAATGGTAGTAGGAGGACACAAAGTGCAGACAGTCTTAGACAAAAGGTGAACTTAAACTCAGATTTATTACTAGATGGCAAACAGAGAACTAACAAAACTGGGAATACAAACAATAAACTAAAGACACCAATAACCTGAACTGGCAAACAGACAAACCACAGCAAGCTGAGAGTAGATCGCAACACGGACACAGAGAAACACAGGGCTTAAATACACAGAGGGAGCAATCAGGGAATGGGTAACAAGAGAGAAACACAGCTGGGGCCAATCAGGCCTAACGAGACAAAGGAAGCAAAACCAGACGCATTTACATGAGACAGACTTTCAAAGTAAAACAGGAAACATAACACAGAGACGTGAACTTGACAAGGGGATACAGCTGACAGGGGAGACAGAGCAACTAGAGAACACAGAGACATAAACCATAAGACAGAACTCAAAGAAACCAAAGACTAGAAATGATAAATAATATAATAAACTCAAAAATCCTGGGTCAACAGACCCAGGCATCCTAACAAATAAGTGTTGAAAATGTTGACCAATACAATAATAATAATAGTATGGTCAAAATAAATGTAAAGAACTGTGAGAAGTGCCTTGGAATGGCTTCACCCATTTTTCAGCTTTCATAGTTGCATTTTCTATTTTTAGATCTTAACCTATACTTGACCCATGATGATAGATTTCCCAGCTTTTCCACCAGCCTGCAGGATAAAAGCCAGACTTCAGACAAACATCAGTCCTGCAGTGTTGACTTTTGATTATTAGAACCAAAGTTCACACATACACTGTACAGACATACACCATCAGTTTGTTTTTATTTGGCTTGACATTTGCTTGGGCCGACTAAGAAGAAGTATTAATGCAGATTTGTCAGTGAGACAGTTTAAAGGAACGTTTTTAAAGTATATGTCATTGTGTGTCATTTATATACAACACCCACACACAGGGCACAGACACATATCTGCTCATTTCAACAAAACTGAAGCACAAACTTCCTGGATGGGCCATACAACATAAAGCACCATGTTATTTATCAGATACTACTTCCACTGAAATGCTTTTAAGGGCATTAAGAAAGAGGGGAAGTCTAGTTAACTGACATTAATTAATAGAGGCGACGCCTAGCAGGCAACTGGTTATAGGGGTGGGTTTTGATAATCGATTCTCCAATTAAAATCAATTTTAGCTTGAATAAAGCGATACTGATTCATTAAAATCCTGAATCGATTTTTAAATACAAATGTATTTTGCCAGAAACGCCAGAATCTCACAAACCTTACAAAACTGTTTCAACAACCACCAAACAGCTAAAACAGTAAATGAGAGCAGGCAAACAGATTCTGCAAAAACACGTAAATACAAAGCGCGGACCCGACACATCTGTTAACTTTTAGCACCGATGGCGTGTCTGTGTACATGCTATCGGGTAAGAAAGCTGACATCTGACATATTCTGAAGCTCCAGGTTTTGTCTCTCAAAATTGACTACTGAACCAGCAGCCAAAGAAGATCCAAACTATGCTTCACATAAATATTGTCATGAATTCCCTCTTACTTTTGCTGTTTTGCTTCCACCATGATAAAATCACACTTCCTGCACAGGTCTTTCTCTCTCTCTCAGTGTAGTTCAAGAACAGTTTCCCATCTCAAATCTCTGTTTTCTGCATTATTCGCTTGCTTATTACCCACCAGTCTACCATTGTTTACAGCGCTGTCAGCCACTGTTTTCTTTTTTTATTTCTTCCGACAAGAAAGCCTCATTTCTGCTGTTTAATACTGAAGAAATTTAAACTTTAAACTATGCCAAATTGCAAAAACCTTCTTTAACAAAACCTTTGTAACATTGCTCTGCTTCACCTTAGCAGCATCAGGTAATGTACATATGTTGATTCATGGTTTTCTTCAGTTTTTGATCTACTGCACAATATTTTAAGGTTATCTGCTATAAAAAGCCAGGCCAGGAAAATCTCTTTCATGTTTTTCCCTGTTTTATTCTCAATTACTTTGATACAAAGGCATCTGCTGTGATGCTTACACTGATGAAGTCTCACAAGTGTCAGTACTGATACAGAATTATAATATTTCTGACTGTCTGAGTCAAAATTGATTTGAATCTAATCAAATCGTGGATCAAATTGAATCGGGATTCTAGAAATCAGTGATGATACCTAGCCCTAACTGGTTACTATTGCTGCCTGTGTGAGGAACCTGTCAACGAAAGTGACAATGCCCTGAAAAAGTAGAAGACTTCAAGTACAAATGGATATTGTATATAAAAATTTTACTTCTAAAGACTACCCGACGGAAGCCTTGATAAAAGCGTGGTTTTGTGCAAACTGTGCAAAAAGGAGTTTGCATACCACCGAAGGACTTCAACCTTGCGGTACCATCTAAATGCAAAACATGTCACAGCGAGCACAGAAAGTTTGGGAGCTGTTAGAGCTAGCAGTTCGAGTACCACCAAAAGGTGTCGGCAGCGCAGACTTGATGAAATGACTGGCTTCAGGACCAAAATTAGTAAATTAACATCAGACAAACTTACAAACTCTCTTGCAAAATGGATTGCTCTGGACTGTAGACCACTATCAGTGGTAGAAAATAGGGGGTTAGAAAATGTGCTACAGATTCATATGTAGAAGCCTTGTGTAACAGGGCCCTGAGTTTGTACAGAGCAGAATCCACCATCAGTGAGATGGTCCAGTCGAGCAGGGACCCACCCACAGCTGTCTGTCCTGGTCTGCAAGTATTTGATTAGTCCTGTCACTTCTGTCCCATATGAGAGACTGTTCTCACTTGCAGGTTGCAACATTTAAAGACAATACCATTTTGAAAATGTACTTAAAGTACTTAAAATAACACTTGATTTTTAAGTCTGCCCAATTTTGCCCATGGATATCTTTTTTCTCTTTTTTGTATTGAAATGCAGCTTAAATGCTTTTTTCCCCCATAAATTAAAAGAGCTCTAGTTTAAAATATTCATGTACATTTCTATTATTTATTCTGTCGCCTACTAAAACCCTTTAAAATAAAAAAATTTAAAAAAGCATTTGCACTTTGGGGCAAATTTTCTTGCGCAATTAATTGCAATTAATCAAGTTTAATTTATTACAATGTACCACAAACAGGACTTTAATATCACCAACCATTCCCATTTTATTACGGTGTATCCATATAAATGGCTCACCCTGTAGTCGGATGATAACAAAGAGGGAAGGTAGTCAGAACTGAGGGGATCAAACTAACAGAAGGCAACATTGCAGACAGCTAGAGGACATTTGCCTGTAGGGATTCCAAAGGCAAATGGGAACCATGAAGAGGCTGCTAGAAAGCTGCAACCACCAATTACCTGCAGAAGCTCAGGCAAGTCCTAAGGAGTCAGCTGAACGGTGAGAACAAGATCCGGGCTATCAACACCTACGCCCTGCCTGTGATCAGGTGCATGGAAGGTTTCACCCCAAGTCCAGCACCCTTAGGCTGTATGCTAAGTGGAAGGAAGAAGGCTGGGAACTAGTGAGTGTCAGTACCACGGTCCAGGATGAGACAATGAACATCCACGAGTACATCCGGAAGATGGCCCCAACCGACTGTGTGCTCAGTTAATACCTCAGGCAGCAGAAACCCAAGAATGAGGAGGAAGAGAAGGAATCATCATGGAAGGACAGGCCCCTGCACGGTATGTTCCACCAGCAGATAGAGGCACTAATCAGCACAGGTACAGACTCTGAGCACAAGATCCATAGAGGGTGGGGTCTACCACACCAGACAAGACCCCAGGTGCAGGCTGTGTAAAGATGCCCGTGGGACAATCCAGCACATAATAGCAGGGTGCAAGATGCTAGCATACATGGAATGCCATAACCAAGTGGCCGGCCGGCATAGGGCAACCGTGGCTCAGGGGGTTGGGAAGCGTATCTGTAACCGGAAGGTCGCCGGTTCGATCCTGGGGCTCTCTGTCCTGGTCGTTGTGTCCTTGGGCAAGACACTTTACCCTACTTGCCTACTGGTGTTGGCCAGAGGGGCCGATGGGGCGATATGGCAGCCTCGCTTCTGTCAGTCTGCCCCAGGGCAGCTGTGGCTACAACCGTAGCTTGCCTCCACCAGTGTGTGAATGTGAGAGTGAATGAATAGTGGCATTGTAAAGCGCTTTGGGTGCCTTGAAAAGCGCTATATAAATCCAATCCATTATTATTATTGTATACAGAAACATCTGTGCCGCGTATGGCCTGGAAGTCCCGAGGTCAAAATGGGAGACACCGCCTAGCGTGGTCGAGAATGACCGAGCTAAGATCCCGTGGGATTTCCAGATACAGATGGACAAAACGATCATGGCTAATCAACCGGAAGACGGCTGTAGGGATAGAAATAGCAATACCGAATGACAGCAAAATCAGGAAGAAGGAACACAAGAAGCTGGAAAAGTACCAAGGACCCAGAGAAGAGCTCAAGAAGATGCGGAGGGTGAAGGTAAGAGTGGTCCCAGTGGTAATCGGAGTGCTTGGTGCAGTGATCCCCAAACTAGTTGAGTGGCTCTAGCAGATCCCAGGAGCGACATCTGACATCTTTGTCCAGAAGGACAGCGCAATCCTAGGAACAGCAAAGATACTGTGCGGGACCCTTAAGCTCCCAGACCTCTGGTAGAGGATCCGAGCTTGAGGGGAAGACGTTTTTTTTTTTTATGTCGTGATATGATTTTTACTTGAATCTGTCCATGATAATTAAACCTTTCTCCATCTCTTCCTCACTCAGTTTTTGCACGAATGCACTTCTCCATTGCAAGTGCTAGAAGCAGCAGTGTCTCGGAACTGCCAGGTTATATTATCCAAATCTGTATCTCATTGTACATCTGTATAGTGACAATAAAGGCATTCTATTCTATTAGTTGTTGCTGGTAATGCTGTTGATGGTGCAGTTGCAGCAGCCCAACAGCTAACATAACAATAAACTGGGGTAGGCAACTCCTGGCCTCGAGTGCCAGTGTCCTGCGGGTTTTAGATGTGTTCTTAACCCAACACAGCTGATTTAAATGGCTAAATTACCTCCTCAACATGTCTTGAAGTTCTCCAGAGGCCTGGTAATGAACTAATCCTTTGATTCAGGTCTGTTGACCCAGGGTGATATCTAAAACCTGCAGGACACCAGCACTCGAGGCCTGGAGTTGCCTACCCCTGGCAGTAAACTGACACATTTTACTGCATCTTTTCTAGTTTCTGGAGACTGGAGAGATGTAAGTGAGATATGACAAAGTCTGGAGAGCTGTATTGTATACACAAACCCCATGGATATGATAAAAATAAGACAAAACAATAAACATAAGTGAATATGAGAGACTTGCTGAGGAACATGTCAGGTTATCTCAAACTCCCTTGTGAAGACTTCACACAACCACTTGGAGAACATCATGGAGAACATCTTCCATGAAAGCAACCTCCACAAACTCTGCCCCTGATCTATGTAGCTGCTTCTGAATCCTGATGTGTTACATTCTTCTTTCATGGTTACTTTCTTCATCATCATATTCATCATATATTGTATATGTATAAGGCTTAAGGGCAACTTAATTTCTAGGTGTTTATTCCCTGCTGCTTTTCATTTTGACCTCAATTTTTTTTTTTGTTTTTTGGGGTTTTTTTTGTTTTGTTTGTTTTTTAAATCAAATGTTATATCAATAGTGAACATCAAGTTGCTGGCTCTTGTAAAAAAGGCATAGCTATTTTTGGTGGATAGATTACTTAAAATCTATCCTGGTTTCCCAAAAGAAGAAAAGAAGAAATTACCACCATCTGTCCTGAGAAGAATCATTTTAAGAGATGATGACTGAGGTAAAGTACAGAGGTACAGGATGTGCAACTATTTTTCGGTGTAACAAAAAAATGCTCCTTATGTGGAAATAATAGGAAAAAAATGCTAATTTTAGCAGTAACTAGGACAAAGAAAGAAGAAAGAAAACAATATCAGAGCAGGCAGCAAGTTTCACACTGACATAATCACAGCATTTATGATCAGTGATGTTTAATAAAGAAATGCCAAAACCAAGAAAGTGGTTGGCAAGTCATTTTCTGAAGTGCAATATCTTAAAGACGTAAAGGCCTGATGACCTCACATTTCCTGCCTTTTCACAACTGAGGTTATTGTACTCTTTCCTAAAAGTTTTAAAAATATGTTGTCCAGACAGATACTTACTTGGGATGGCATTACCTTGGCCTTCAGGAACACTGTGAGGAATCTTGGAGTCATTTTTGACTAGAATATTAAACAAATATGTATGACTATTGTCTTGCATTTGGGCAGTATCTCTAAAATTAGAAACATCTTGCCTCAAGGTGATGCTGAAAAACTAATTCATGTATTTATTACTTCTAGGCTGAACTATTAATTCATTATCAGGTTGTTCTAAAATCTACCTAAAAATGTTTTAGTTGATCCAGAATGCTTTTTAATCAGAACTTGGTTTAAAAGCCTGCAGCTTGCACATCTGAAATGGTACCATCAGTGCGGAAAATTATATACAAGTTTTAGAGCAATATCAAACTCCCATTGAAACAACATCATTTTCCAGGAAGGCTTTGTGCATATTTCAGCAAGGCAATGCTAAGCTGCATATTGCATCCACTATAACAGTATGGCTTTGTAGCTGAAGCGTCTGCCTGCAGTCCAGACCTTTCCCCTACACTGGTAAATGTGGCCTGTTCATGTGAAAATCAAAATTACCCTTTTTTCCATAAAATGATTCATTTTCTCATTTAAATAATTTAATATGTTGATTATGAATAACATATGGGTTTATGACATTTGTAAATGATTGCTTTCAGTTTATATTCACATTTTGAACAGCATCTCAACTTCTTTGGAAATGTGATTGTATTTAGATTGTGTTTTGCATGTTTTAATGATATAGCAAAGAATAATCATAAACATCTGATACGTTCCAAAGTGCACTGATGGCATGTAAATGAAAATAGTTTTGGTAGTGGTGCCACTGGTTGTCATAGGCGGTCATTGCCTACTGGCTCATCACTGCATGGAGTAACTAAAATAGTTTGACATTTACTACCCAGTATTTATAATCAGAAAGCTCTGACAACAACACCCAGGGATCTCTGCAGAATATACAGCCACAGCAGGTGTCCCATCGAATGACAACAGTCTTGTCTGAAAAATCCTGGCAGAGCAGACCATTTGGTTTTGGCTGGCGATCAATGAGCCCATTTGAACACTAATCATTCAATTCTGCCATGATTAAATAAATATTACTGACTCCTGAAATTGTCGCGTTAATGCCTGTTTGCCAGTTTACTTTCATTGCAGAAAGGTTCTAATCAGAGTAAGCAGCAACCTGATGCACTGTGTGATCTAG
Source organism: Astatotilapia calliptera (assembly GCF_964374335.1). Taxonomy (NCBI): domain Eukaryota; kingdom Metazoa; phylum Chordata; class Actinopteri; order Cichliformes; family Cichlidae; genus Astatotilapia; species Astatotilapia calliptera. Next base: position 4,397,093 of record NC_137432.1, on the reverse strand, counting down.
AGTCACCCAGACACCCAAGATTTCAGTTCAATTGAATTATCAGTTCAATTTTATCCATATAAAGCCAATTTCAAACAAGGTCGAGGTGCTTTATGTAGCAAGGTAAAAATCCGTATTACAGAGAAAAAGCCCAATAATCAGATGAACCTCTATGAGAAAGCACAGGAAGAAAACCCCTGGCAGGGGCAGCCATCTGCCACTACTTGTTGAGCGGGGGAGAAAATAAGGACAGCATATAGCAGTGGTTCCAAACTTTGTTTTACAAGAAAATCTTCGAATCACCAGAAACTGAGATTTTTTTTAACTCAGTTTTTGCGTTTACGTGTGGACGAGGAATACGGAGTTTGTCACACAACGTCAAAGGTATGTGCCTTTTTTCACATCAGGCTGTGCACGACATTGTTTACATGAGAATGAGAAGAATTTCTACAATGGCGTATAGAGACAAAATACTGTTACTATTAATCTTACTATCTGCAGTTTTTACACGTGTACATATACACACGCAGTTACTGTCCCTCCATTTAGAAATGGAGTGGCATCATCGTGCAATTATTTTTCGTGTAGTGGGGTTTTTTTTCAGTGTAATAATATTCAACATTGCTACCAATACATTTTTCAAAAAATGCCTCTCTGTGCAAAATGGGTTCAAAAACATAAACAATTGTGGGATACTGTTTGTCCCTGATTTGGACAGGGGGAACAAACTGTGGCAGACCGATATTATTTGTATCCCACTGTAACTTTAGTGTATAAAGAGCTAACATATCGAAAATTTCAGGAGTAGTTAGTCAAGAAGTAAGAAGTGTTTGTGAAATAAAAATCAAGAATGTGGGATACTGGTTGTCCCTGATTTGGACAGCCCAGCATGTGCTCCTAACGCAGGGGAAACTAATTCTGTCGGGGAGACCTACCTTTGCACTTGTGCAGGTGAAGCCAAAGGGAAGATATGCTATACCACATTTTCTAGTATTTGGCTTGGAGGGAAGTTGGTTTGGAAACATATTCAGCTATGCTTCATCTCCTGCTTTGCGTTTGTGTGGGAGCCCTGTCAAAAACCTGTCCATGATGCTAGCAGTGTCCAAGCATTCTTTTTTTTCCCCTTAAATTCATACCCTGGAAGACTCTGGAGCAATGGGTGGAGGTCATGTGGTCTGATGAGTCCAGATTTACTCTGTTCCAGAGTGATGGATGCATCAAGGTAAGAAGAGAGGCAGATGGAGTGATGCACCTATCATGCTTAGTGCCTAATCTACAAGCCTGTGGGAGCAGCAACAGGGATGCCCAGACCTGTCTCTCGCTACCTCCTCCAGAGAAACATTCCCAGACCAGCCTATAGATGTACACCAGGGCCTCCTCCCGGTAGGAACACCTTACCAGGAGGCAGCAGACTTTTTTTTTTAATAAATATTTTTGTTGAGAAAGAGAAATATACAAGGTGGGCCATTTATATGGATACACCGTAATAAAATGGGAATGGTTGGTGATATTAAAGTCCTGTTTGTGGCACATTAGTATATGTGAGGGGGCAAACTCCTCAAGATGGGTGGTGACCATGGCGGCCATTTAGAAGTCGGCCATCTTGGATACAACTTTTGTTTTTTCAATAGGAAGAGGGCCATGTGACACATGAAACGTATTGGTAATGTCACAAGAAAAACAATGGTGTGCTTGGTTTTAATGTAACTTTATTCTTTCATGAGTTATTTACAAGTTTCTGACCACTTATAAAATGTGTTCAATGTGCTGCCCATTGTGTTGGATTGTCAATGAAACCCTCTTCTCCCACTCTTCACACACTGATAGCAACACCGCAGGAGAAATGCCAGCACAGGCATCCAGCATCTGTAGTTTCAGGTGCTGCACATCTCGTATCTTCACACCATAGACAATTGCCTTCAGATGACCCCAAAGATAAAAGTCTAAGGGGGTCAGATCTTGGGGCCATTCAACTGGCCCACAATGACCAATCCACTTTCAAGGAAACTGTTCATCTAGGAATGCTCGGACCTGGCACCCATAATGTGGTGGTGCACCATCTTGCTGGAAAAACTCAGGGAACATGCCAGCTTCAGTGCATAAAGAGGGAAACACATCATCATGTAGCAATTTCAAATATCCAGTGGCCTTGAGGTTTCCATTGATGAAGAATGGACCCACTATCGTTGTGCCCCATATACCACAGCAAACCATCACTTTTGTTGTTCCAACAGTCTTGGAGGGATCCATCCAATGTGGGTTAGTGTCAAACCAATAGCGGTGGTTTTGTTTGTTAACTTCACCATTCACATAAAGGTTTACCTCATCACTGAACAAAATCTTCTGCGTGAATTGAGGATCCTCTTCCAAATTTTGTTTTGCCCATCCTGCAAATTCTGTGCGCCGATCTGGGTCATCTTCGTTGAGATGCTGCAGTAGCTGGAGTTTGTAAGGGTGCCATTTGTGAGTAGCTAATATCCGCCGAAGGAATGTTCAACTAACGCCACTCTCCAGTGATATGTGGCGAGTGCTACACTGTGGGCCCTTGCTGAATGAAGCTAGGACAGCCACTGATGTTTCTTCATTAGTGATAGTTTTCTTGCATCCACATTTTGGCAAATCCAACACTGAACCAGTTTCACGAAACTTAGCAAGCAGTTTGCTAACTGTAGCATGGGAGATGGGTGGTCTCGTAGGGTGTCTTGCATTGAAATCTGCTGCAATGACCCGGTTGCTGCGTTCACCAGATATCAACACAATTTCGATCCACTCCTCACGTGTTAACATCTTCGACATGTCAATGGCTGTGAACAAAGAGAAAGTTGTAAATAACTCATGAAAGAATAAAGTTAAGTTGAAACCAAGCACACCATTGTTTTTCTTGTGACATTACCAATAAGTTTGATGTGTCACATAGCCCTCTTCCTATTGAAAAAACAAAAGTTGTATCCAAGATGGCCGACTTCTAAATGGCCACCATGGTCACCACCCATCTTGAGGAGTTTGCCCCCACACATATACTAATGTGCCACAATAATATCACCAACCATTCTCATTTTATTACGGTGTATCCATATAAATGGCCCACCCTGTACATTAGTCGTTTACAAATACGCTCTGTTCCCCCCACATATTCACATCACATCTCGAAACCAAAAAGAAACTGAAGGTGGCTTTGAAGATTTCCAAAGGAGTAAGATACAACGCCTGGCCAAAAGTGATGTAAAGGCTAATATTTTGAAGTGTGTAGGGTTAGTTAGACCAGTATTAATTGGAAGCCCAAAAATAGCTAAAAAAAAAAAAAGGGTCCATGCAGACCTGGGTCCCAAGAGCCTTGGAAAGAATAACTGAATACTGACTCCACCCATATGGAAAAGAAATAGAAAAAACTTATAAAAAACTTGCATCAGATGTGGCCTACTTCATATAGTGAATTATATAAGGTTTATAATAATTATAATTATTAGTCATGTGTAAGTATAAACATGAATTAAGATGAAATAACTGATAATAAATTATGCCAGAGGCAGCATATGTATATTTAATTAATAACAAAATATACATATAAAATATACTAATATAAGTGAAACACAAGGAACAGATGTGACTTAAAATTGTAAGACGGTTAATAAAATAAAATAAATGGTTTTACATTTGAGTGGGAAAAAAATTTCACTTCATGTAGGAGTGTCCCCATCCCCCCCATTGACTGTAGAAAACATGGATGACGCGACAGCACCCCAAAAATGAAGCCAAAACGTCTCTATCCCCCCCTGGTGTCTTGTGTGACAGCATCCCAAAAATGAAGCCAAAACGTCTCTATCGCCCCCTGGTGTCTGGCTGCAGTATAGGTCATAAACCCTGTGTTGTTTTTGTATGTATACCGAGCTTCTTATTAACTGCACGCACACACTGATCTCTGCTCCGATTCCACTTTATTTCTTATTCTTTTCTCTTGCCCCTGAAGCTTCTTGCTCGCCAGTGAATTACACACATTGCAGCGACACAGTGCCATCTAGTGGCTGATACAAACATAGGTCAACATGCTACAAACCCCACCTCCTCCATGTTAGCGGATGGGACTGGGGTCAGACTAAAATAAATTTATTCTCCTCAGATAATTGTTTTCCAAAGATTCTTTCTTTTGTTTTCAATAGTTCTCATCATGCTGATTTATGTCCAAGGGGTCTCTTTTCTCATAATAATAATAATAATAATAATAATAAACTTTATTTATAAAGCACACTTAAAAACCAAGGGTATGCCAAGGTGCTTAACAAGTAAGATAGAGTATAGGAGGAGGATAATAGAAATAGGACCAAAGCAAGTACTAAGTATGCAAGCAGATAACTGTCACTGATACATAGGAAGGCAATAGGTACAGAGCAAACAAGAATTTAAATGAGCATAAAAGTGCATGATATAATATCATAAAAGAAATATTAACTAGAGGGAAAGGCAAGATTGAATAAGTGGGTTTTTAATCGTGATTTGAACAGTGCAATGGAGTCAGATGCGCGGAGGTCGAGAGGAAGGGTATTCTACAGTACCGGGGCAGCCAGAGCAAACGCACGGTCACCCCGGGACTTCAGTCGAGATCTGGGTTGGGTCAGAAGTAGTTGAGTGGCAGATCTGAATGTTCTAGCAGGAGTGTGTGGTTTGAGAAGTTCACTAAGATAACTTGGCGCTAATTTATTAATAGTTTTGAAAGTAAGGAGTAATATTTTAAATTGAATACGGTACTTTATGGGCAGCCAATGCAGGCTAGCTAGGACAGGAGTAATATGGCAAAATTTCCTGGTACCAGTCAAAAGGCGGGCTGCTGCATTTTGGACTGTTTGCAGTCTAAGAAGAAGAGAAGAAGGAAGACCATAGTACAAAGAGTTACAATAATCCAACCTGGAGGTCACAAAAGCGTGAATAAGCCTCTCCAGGTCCTCATGCGGAATATAATGCCTAGCCTTAGAGATAAGGCGCAGTTGGTGGAAGCTAGATCTCACTACAGCAGACACTTGCTTATCGAGTTTGAGTGAGCTATCCAGCAGTACACGCAAGTTACTGACATAGTCACAAGAAAAGCTAGCAAAGGAACCCAGGGCAGCACAGAGTTAGGCACGAGGGATTTTACTGTTGAACACCACAGTCTTCTTACCATTTAAAACGAGGGAATTACTCAGGAACCATTCTTTGACCTCCCGCATGCATTCTTGAAAGTAGTGCATGGACACAGCTAGGTCGTCAGTAAGTTCAAAATAGATCTGTATGTCATCGGCATAACAGTGGAAGGCGATATTGTATTTTTCAAAGATTGCACCTAGAGGGAGCAAATACAATGAGAAGAGAAAAGGGCCTAAAACTGATCCTTGAGGCACACCACAACAGACCGGAGCGGAGGAAGAGGAGAAGGTGCCTAAGTGAACTGATAAAGATCTATCAGCGAGGTATGATTTAAACCAGTCGAGGGCAGTGCCTCTAATACCCACAGTGTGCTCAAGTCTTGATAATAAAATGTTATGGTCCACCATATCAAAGGCCGAAGAGAGGTCCAGTAAAACTAGGACCATAGAGCATCCAGTATCAGTGATTACAAGAATATCATTAAGAACTCTAACCAACGCTGTTTCAGTGCTATGCAATGGCTTAAAGGCAGATTGAAATTTCTCAGCAATTTTGTTCGTGTCCAGTGTTGGGAAGGTTACTTTTAAAATGTATTCCATTACAGAATACAGAATACATGCCCCAAAATGTATTCTGTAACGTATTCCGTTACGTTACTCAATGACAGTAAAGTATTCTGAATACTTTGGATTACTTAATATATTATCTTTACAACAACGTGAATGTACTATTGCTGTGTGATTTATTACTATTACTGAAGGTCCGCGGCTCCGAACTGTAGTAAAGGGACCTCTGGCTAATACGGCGGGGTCCCTGTCGGCTTGTAGCCGAAAAATAGCTTTACTTTGTTGTGTGGGTCAACTTTTCTTGCGAGAGACAGAGAGAGGCGTTGAAAGGCTGCTCCAACGGAACTTATTGTTCGAACACGGTGTACAGTCGAGTCTTAATAGCTTACTTACAGCTGGGCTCGTCAGGCACTCTTCTTGGCTGAAGTGGTTATTATTATATTTACATGCTTCCAGCTCCCGTTTTTCCTCGATGACAACTCGTACCTTTCCACTCCCCTTTTTCTCCCTCCTCACGCTCACAGACCCATAACGTGTATGGCATATGGGCAGAAATCTGTGCCATCAGAAACTGAATTTGAATAAGTTCAATTTGAATTTGAATTGCTCAGATTGAATCTGAATTGTAACTTGAATAAATGCTTTTGAAAACTGAATTTGAATTAGTCTAATTTGAAATTGAATTTATGGTTTGAAAATGATCATCACTAAATTGAAATTGAATTTATATTTTGAAAATGAATTGATTTGCTTTGAAACTGCATTTTATCCTTTAAAAATTCAGCTCTCGAATAATTTCAGTTTCACTTCTCACCATTCAGTTTCAGTTCTACAATTCAATTTCAGTTCCAAAATTCAGTTTTTTGGAACTTACATCCGGTTCCGGTTCAAGCGCAGATTAATAGAACTACGTTTTACTAGCGGACCGAAAGTGTTACTGACGGGAATCTACAGCGTCTTGAGCTGAATTAAGACTTCAGAAGTCATTCGTCATGTCGAATGACCAGCGGATAAACTCTCAGGTTGGTAATAAATGTATTACATGTATAAGAACAAGCGTCATGTTAACAAATGATAGCCGTACGGTAACTTTTTTGCTTATTGTAGCTGTTAGCTAAAAACGCTAATTTAGCATAGTTTGCCCTGAATTCAGCTTTGACAAACAAATATGATCGACTGTTTCTAGTAGAATTCCAAAGTTGTCATCTTGGACCCTGTCAGAGTACCCCCTCTGTATGCTTGCAGAGACCCCTACAGTAGGGAAACATGCAAAACGGTGCCCAAACCTATGTATTTTAGCTTTATTTATGTCTTACACAGCATCCCAACTCTTTAGCTAACTTAATAACTTTAGCTAAAGTGAATAGTTAGTCTAATTCATTAGTGCAGCATTACTGGGTCACCTCTGTTTGAAGTGATATAATATGATATACAACTATCACTGTGTTTAACTACCATAATAATTCTTAGGGTACTGAGTGCATGCTTAATTAGATTTTTTTTTTTAAAGCATACTGCTCCATTAATATGTTTGACAGGCTGAAGTTGTCGGGTCACCTCCTAAATCGACCATCTTTTACAGGTGTTTTGTGCCAGAAATGGGGTGTCCACTGAAGACTGAAGATACTGAATCTCTACGCCTTGCCATTGATCCCTCTTGTGCCTTCATCTAAACAAGAGACAAACTTAACCACTCTCACATGCTCTGTACCTACATCACCTTCCCTGACAGTCGTAGCTTGGCTCATCTGAGGGTGAAATTATAAGAATGTGTTATTTTGCAAAGTGCTCTCTAGGGTTCCTAAATAAAATATGGCATTGAGGTCTTTTGAATTAATCCCTTCTTCTGAAATATAAGAACCTCTCCTGGTTTTAATGGCACTTTGGATTTCCTTACTTTCTGTTCCACTCCCAACCCCAAATAGATGCTGACAAGCTGCCACAGTAACATGGAAGAGGGAAAGAAGTTGGAAAGGACTACTACAAATAAACCTACCTATATGGAAAAGATGTATATAAATCTTGTAAGGTTTTTATCTGTCTTGTGTGACACTTGTATGAAAAATATACAAGAGTGAAAATACATATAAGATCCCTTAAAAAATTATATAAATGAAACTTGCATGTTTTGGATACTTCTTTAAAAAATATATGACATTAACCCGACATATATTATCCTAAGAAGAAAAATGTAATATCATACTTTTATGAGTTAGACAATCATGAGTGAAACTAAACTATTGTAAGTTTTTCATAGAGAACAAAAGATTTACTTGTGTTATCACAAACAGGAAACAACTAACAATTAACATTGAATGACAAAAAGATGTGGGGGAAAGCCACAAATTTACGAGAAGTTTGCTTTGAACATGTGATTAAATAAAACCCCACATTAGAATTTCCCTCTGGGATTGATAAAAATGCTTTTCATTCATTTGTGTAAAGTTTATTTATTTCTTTGTTTAGCATTTTTGCAAAACTAGGCATCCTATTCCTGACTTTCAAATAATGTTTTTTCCCATTATTGCATTGACATTTAAAGAACAAACTTTTACAATAAGTTTGACAAATGATTAAATCAACACAGTAAATATTCAAAATACATCTCAAATGTATTCTATATAGATGGAAAAGATATTAGACAATATTCATATTGTAGAAATATTTTTAATTTTGCACAGAATCAGCAGATTACACAAAGATGTAGATAAAATACATTTTATATATAATATATTTCTGTCTTTTTACATGACCCAGATTCATTATGACAGTGCTTTAAGGACCATTTAAACACCACACCACTAGATTAATGGAATTACATTGAAATACATAAATGTTGTGAACATGCATTGCAAAATGTTTTGACAGAATTATTTTTTTCCCCCAAGTCAGAAACCCATATTTCAATAAGAAATATGTTCAGAAATGACAGCGTGAATGCGCCACCTTTATGAACCGCTATGGCTTTAGACCTTGTTAGCTGCACATTTCACTCTTAATTAGAATGACATTTGACACAATTGAAAGCCTTTGAATCTCTCCCATAATCAACACCATAATCAGTAGCTCCACCTTCACATTTGGATTGAATCATTTACAATAAGATTTAAGATTAAATTATTTACAATAGTACGTATTCAGTAGCTGACATACAATTGAGGTAGAGTCTGGACACTGTATGTACATACATGGCCTAACTATCTGAGTAGCATTTATGGCTTTGTAAAAGCCTGTGGGAAAGTGAACAGTTGACATATAGCTCAGCTGAGTTCTGATAAGAGAACCTCTGGCTAACTTTTGCACTGTGCAATTACCATATTTTCCTATAGCATATAAACAATGACTATCCATTTCAACAAAGTGTGAGACTGCAAAAATACTTCCATTTTTTAAAAGCACCACATAATTGTTTCTTTGTTTTGTTTTGCTGTACGTGTAACCGTGAACAATGTCTCCATTCACAGAAATTCTCTTGTAGTAACTCACCACAGAGTTTGTGGGAACCTCTCTAACTGGGTGGAGAGCAGCTTGATCTCTCAGAGATATTTGTCTTACATTTGGTGAACCAAGGGCAGTCACCTGAGTAAACTTTACATGCTTCTTGACATGCTGGGTTCCTTGTCTCATTTCATTGCAGAACTGTTTAACTTCTGCAGCTGCATTTGTTAAGAACTGCTTAGCTAAACGAGGAAAGGCACGGGAGACTGCCACTCGTTTGCATATTTGTTGTGGTACAGCTTGACTACTTTTTATTTGTTTCAAGAGGTACCCATTGAAACTTTCAAACATAAAGGCTGAGTGAGCCCATAAAGGACCCCATTGCACAACACTTTTACTCAAATGCAACAATGAATGAACATTGAATGTCATGTGCTGTTTTCCATACAGAGATTGTACACCTCCAACAAAGTACACTAATGCGTCGTGTGCGTGGCTTATCAGTTCAGTATTTAATTCGGACCCCAAGAGAATGATTATCCCTTCTACCAGTAATGCCCAATGACAGTGATACTTCTGTGGAAGTATGCCTTTCAGAACTGGCAAGCTATAGTACAAAAGCCAATGCTGCCACTCATGAGCTTTCCAGAATTTGCGTTCAATTAAAGATCTTGGAACTCGAGCGACGATACCTGGAGGTTTAATAGACAAGAGGTGTTTGTCTATGCTTGCTATTTGTACACCTATGTACCATGGCTCAGAAGTGTTTTTAGAATCCATCCATAAAGATGCCATGTATCTGCACACACCAAGCAGTACACAGTGCATGTAGTCAGGGACCATTCCATTGATAAGATCAAACAATGGCAAATCTGCAAGAGGAGATGAGCCCTTTATCCCCAAAATAGTCTTTCCTTGTCTTTCAGCTATTTGTCCTATTTCTACTGTGGTTTTATGATTTCTGTCACTTGGCTTTTCATCAGGACATGCGTAAACCCTTGTTTTTCCATTCCCTTTCCTTGTTTGCATCCCAGGATGAAGGCAAACTCCACAGCCATATTCACCATTAAATTGCTTGAAATTTTGTAACAATGGTCTTGCTACAGCATCACACACACAGCACAATGTGTGTACTTTCATGTGTCTCCGTGCCTGATTGTTAGGATCTTGCCACTCAAAACCAACTTGAGAAAGATTTGTACACTCCTCGACAAATGGTTTAAAGAAGCAGGACATGTCTGGCTTTTTGGATCCAAACCATAAAGCACATAGAAGTACATGTTTGTCTCTACTCTCCGGTGGTATCTCATTAATGCAACACAATATTGGCCAAATACTAAATTTGGAAGACTGAAAAACTGGTACACCATCACAATTAAAAGTGAGGGACAGAAAATCATCTTTACTGGTAGACTTTAAGGTCTGATACAAGCTGCCATCACATATGTCCTTTATTACACGGCTACCACTGGGATCACCTCTGAAACATAGATCATGCACATTGTGGTTCTCAAGAATGTCTTTTAGCTGATCTTTTAATGGTATACTAATAAAAAAGTTACCTTCCTCTAAACTGGCTTTCACTGTTGTGAATGAAGAACATGACACACAATTAAGTGTTTCCTCCAAAGATTGTGAAGACCCAATGTACTTAGTACAAACTCTACAGTAATGATGTCGTTTAAACTGTTTTGTAATATCAGCGAAGGGTTTCTCCAGAAAATACCTGCTTGATGGAACTACAGTAGTCCCAGCAGAATGTAACTTGAGCAGTTTCAGCAAGTCCTCCATTAATACACCTGTAGTGTTGTGTCTCAAAGCAAAGGAGAGGATTGACATGATGCTTTGAATTTCTGTTAGTCCACTGGAGCAGTTCACATCAACTCCTGCTTCAGAGGCGTTCTCCTGAATGGTTGAAAAAGAATTGTGTTATATTTGAGCAGGTTTCACTTATTTTCATATGTAGCCTTGTTTTTTTTTTTTGCAAAACTGCATTTACAACATAAACAGCAGTCATAGCGACGTTTGTCATAGTTAAAAATGCAATTAACCGCAAGTCTTACCTGCACCATTGTGACCATTTCTATTCTTTCCTCCTGTCTTTGGGTTGCATCTTCATTGTTTCCCTGAGAAGTATTCAAATTAACTACTCTTTAAAGAAAAGAGAGCCATAGAAAGGGAACACATCTTGCATTTGTTTCTTACCAGTGACACCGTTTGTGGTTCTGGTATCTGCTCATCTCTTTGGGCAGCATCTTCACTTTCCTGTGAGGAATACAACCCAAGTATTGAATATATATATGAATTAAATATCCGAATGATATATTCCAGAACAAGTAGTGAGTCTGTCACTGGAAGTGGAGCACATCTTGCATTTGTTTCTTACCAGTGAAACCGTTTGTGGTTCTGGTATCTGCTCATCTCTTTGGGCAGCATCTTCACTTTCCTGTGAGGAATACAACCCAAGTATTGAATATATATATGAATTAAATATCCGAATGATATATTCCAGAACAAGTAGTGAGTCTGTCACTGGAAGTGGAGCACATCTTGCATTTGTTTCTTACCAGTGAAACCGTTTGTGGTTCTGGTATCTGCTCATCTCTTTGGGCAGCATCTTCACTTTCCTGTGAGGAATACAACCCAAGTATTGAATATATATATGAATTAAATATCCGAATGATATATTCCAGAACAAGTAGTGAGTCTGTCACTGACATATTTAAACAGCTTAATGGTGAGCTGTACTTTTCACTTTTACAATGTGATGGAGTAGCGTAGAAGAGACATAAGAATGAAAGTAATGCTTTATTGTGGCCTTTTTTCTGTATGTTGCTTTTAAAAGGAGAGAGAAAGAGAGAGAGAAAGAGAGGGAGAGAGAGACTATAATAATGTATTTTTATTTACCATTGGAACTGTGAAAGTTCCTTCTCTCTGGCTGTCATCTTCACCATTGTCCTTGAAATGATACAAATGAACAACTTGTTTAAGATACATTTTTCACAGCTCCGCTGAAAACAGTCGGGATGAAATTTCCATGTTGTTATTATTGTGATTGTTATTATTCTTAATGTTTTTATTGACCTTTAAATAAACACAATGAAAGAGGTTGTCTTCTAAGTAAAAAAATACATTTTTTTTAATTATATTTATCATCTCACAATTACTTAAGTAGCACTTCAGATTACTTTCAATGCAGAAACATTATGAATATAGTCTAGATTCTCAAATACTTTGCATTTTCTTATCATAACTAACCTAAACAGAATTTATCAGTCATTTGGCAAACACAATAAATTATGTTGCATAACTTATCATTGAAAATAAATATCTATGTAAGTGTATGGAATTATTAGTTTGTTAACCTACTTAGTACACACAACACAAAAATATAAGCCAAGTTATGGGTGTCAAATTAGAACTGGAATGTTCCACTTAACCAAAGTATTAAAACCCAAACACTTTGTATCAAGTGCTACTATGGTAGCTGATAAGACATTAACGATATACATTCACTTACTTGTTGTTGTGTGTTGTGCTGTCCGATGTCAGTCAAAGCTCTGTCGATTTTTCTAAAAAAATTAATAAATTCTTGTAGCTTTCATAACAATGACAGAAACTGACAACTGTATTAACTTATTGGCAAAGGTGCACATACCGTTTTTTCCATCTGGTCAAAGTACGTGAAGGAACGTTTTTCCGCATCCAGTCTATTTCACTTGTGTCAGATCTATAATGTTTTCTTTTCGGCATCACTGGCTCTTAAGTTACAAAACTCAGTTGGAATGTCAGTATAGTCTATAATCTGTGAAAAACATATTCTACCGCCAAATAGAGAAAATACTGACGTAGAGCATGAACTCAAAAATTTGTTTTCAGCTGTGAGTGCCATGATTGGTTAAGTGTACGGTCAAATATGAGGATACACCAATCAAAGGCAAAGTAGGGCGGGCCATGCTGCAGCAGACAGGTGGCCAGCTTTCACCGCGAGACCTCACACGGTCCTCATCAGGTAACGGCTTCCTTACGTAATTTAACAACAAGCGGGAAATCGGTCTAATAAAGTGTGTCTTGCAAAGATGGAGACTACGGAGACGAATAAAACTAATATCAGAGGTAAGTCGCCTAAATGTTTTCGAATTTGAATGACTTAGCTTAAGCTAATAGCTTGCTAAAAGTGGTTTGATGTTTTACGGGTCACATAGAAACAAGTGACCAACGTGGAAATGCTCTCTTCAGAGAATTATGCATGTGACATAGCACTTGGTGTCATTAAAATGGTTCAAACGGTAAAAGTATGCCTATAGAAACCATGTCAAATAGAATATTTTTTGATAAGAAAAAGCCTTTATTAGCATATAGCCTGTAGCATTCTAGCTAGGAAAAAGCAATTCTTTTTTTCCTCCCCCCTTCATTTACTACAGAACACGAGGAGAGGAAGTTTGCAGTGGTGCAGTGGAGTGAAGGGGAGGACTATGGAAAGCTTAGTGAAGTAAAAACTGTTAACATACGGGGGTATGACGACTCCAAGATGGACCAGCATGGGAATCCCATTTCCACTTACTCGGCAGTTATTGAATGGCGCCATGGGAAGAAACAGCGAGGAGGGTGGCCACATTACAGGGGCACTGTTGTTTTTGTCTCTGGTAAGTAATTGTTAATGATTTGAAATGTAGAATGTCCTTCTCTACTTGAAAGTAGTTCTCTAAAGAAAAACTGAATTCACTCTTTAAAGTCATGTGCTTACTTCGTTTTTCCAGGGAGCTGAAGACTGTACTACATGTTTACTTAATATACATTAAGTATACATTACATAAAGTCGCAACAGTTTTGTATTTTATCACTCGTCTTTACTCTGCTCTAAGTAAAAGTTTACATATTAACACAGTAAATCTCCTAAATGTGGCTCCTACTCCTTTTAACCCTAACCCCTGACTAATGAGATGGTTGCTTTTAGATGTTGAATAGTTTTATATTTTATGTTTCACATGTATGGAAATTCTGTGAAATAGGAATTGTTTGGTTTTTTGCTAAATGCACTATGTGAATCACAACTCAACACAAAACTAGACACTGTTACTGCTGTCTTCTTCTTCTCTTTCTCTATCCCATATACAAATGTTCTCTTTTCTTTGTTAGCTCTCTCTTTCACACAGGTCGAAGAACCATTCCAGTGTTCAGTTGTGTTTTTAGTCAGGAGTAAAAAATAACATTCATTACTGCAATTACCTGAAAACAGGACATAGTCTGGTGATTTAAAAAAAAAACACCTGTGGAGTAATGAGGGGATTGTTGTAATGTCTTTTTGTTTCCTCCTTTGTGCTCTAGCTACTCGTTTTGAGGCAGCTCGGAAAATTAATGCACTGCTGAAGGAAAATGAACCAGAGGACCTGACCAAGAGGGTATCTGTCCATCCTGAAAACTATCAGGATGATTCTGATGACTCCGATCCAAATGAGACTCTGATTCTGTCGCAGCCATTGCAACTCAAGGTGACATTTCACTTGGAACCATTTTGTAGTATCCGTGTTTTACATGTTATCTAAACACTCCATCTTTAAATATTGGCTTCTAGGCTAGTGTCAGTCATTAGGAAACCATTATATACATGTTTTCATGTGGAAAATGAAACATTTTAGGTGATGGCTCCTTTAAAAAGTTGACACTATTGTATTGTACATCTACCATTGGATGGAGTCTATGCAGGCTACAGCCTTATGAAACGGGACAGTGTAGCCTGCAAGTAGCATTTCCTGGTTATGTCTGAACATCCTCACCATCTTTCTATTATGTTACACACCATTTCTGTCACCAAGCAATGACTGTAGTACTTCTCTTTCCCTAAAAAAAAATATATATTTTACTGATTTTTACCTTTTTCAGATCAGATATAATTTTAAAACTGAAACGTATTTACATTTAAGAAAAGGAACTCCACCAGTGGTCCCCCTATTCTACTGCACACAAAGGTCATTTGTATACAATGATTGTCAGGATTTGTTAAAGGAAAAAATCACTTGTAGCCACCTAAATTGAATAATGGTAAACTTTTTTTTTTTTAACTGTATTCAAATGAGCCCAATCTTTGGAACAGGCCTAGTTACAGTTCTGTGATGTGCAGTACCAGTTAAAAGTTTGGACACACTTTTCCATTATATTTAATTGTAAAATTGTACAAACTTTTGACTGGTACTGTATGTGGCTAAGAAATCAGCTCTTTGAAGTATGCACCCTACACTTTGTGGCACAGCTATTGAATCTGTTGTCTTTACACTTTAGATTCATAACTTTTATGGCAGCTTTGACTATTTTATGTAAATTCCTCTTCTTTCTCGCTATCTTTTTTCATGTCCAGAAGTCAAAGGCTCCTTCAAAGAAAGACCCTCCACAGGAATTCCTTGCAATGTACAGTCATTCACCACCTTCAGTCGCTTATGGTGAAAAAAGTCCAAAAAAGACAGTAATTGGTCTAAAGCGGAAGATCCAAGACCTGAAACAAGAGAATGATAAACTGAAGGAGTTGCTTGTCCAAGGTATCACTTCCTATCACTAATTTAACAATTAAACAGCCAATATATTTGAAAAAGTCACTCTAGCCTATGTATAAACCATTCTGGTAATCATTTTTTTATTCATTTACTATATATAGATGTGCCAGAACTCATGAAGACGATGAAAAAGGTGATTAATTTGGCTGAACCTCTTAAGAGATCCAGTTTTGAGCTTCCCCAGATTTCTCCGCAGTCCACGCCCGGTTCATCATCAGATGGTTCGCTGCTGCCCCCTCCCAAATCTACTTCATCCTTCTCAACACCAGCATCTGTCATTCTATCAACAAAGGAATCCCAGTCATCAAAGGTAATGGAATTTTAAAGAATAAATAGATGAAGTGCATAAATTGGATCTACTGTCTTTCTACTTACAGTTGATCCAACCTTGAACACAATACCAATAAAAGTTTTGACGGACTTTCCTATTAGATTTAATGGGAAAATATGTCAAAACTTTTAAATTGGTACTCTACTTATTAGTATGATGGATCTAATTCAAGTGTTAAATTCATTGACTGTGTTTCTGCTGTGAAGTTTCCCTTCTTAAACAAAGGAGTCTATGGGGATTGACTCTGTTTTAGAGCCAGCCCCTGGTGGAGCAGAGGCAAACTACAATTTTTCTACAAAAGCTTCACTTTTGCATGGGAATGCCTGTGCGAGTAACAAGTGATGCAGAAAAAAGTTTTGCAATCCAGTAGCTTAGCATCCGGACATTGCAGGTGAACGACGGCTCCAGGAATATACATAAATGTCACTGCCTTCAAAACTAGACGAGAAACAGAGTTTTAAGTCTGGAAAGGTATGTAGTTGTTCTTTACGTCTCTTATATTGATCAAAATGTCTTTTTGTTGGAACAGGTGGAGATTTATCCTGGGACTGGAGTCATGGTAGAGAAACTGGCCTGGGCCTATGCTACTAATGCAAATTCATCTACAACCTTTGTGAGGCATCTGCTCACAGCAGTCTTCCCTGTGGAAATATTGCTAGTGAGCAATCTTCGAGGGGGAAAACGAGGCAGAGGACATGCACGTTTACCGCTCGACAAAAATAAATTGGATGCCATCTACAGTAAGTTTTTAGCTTTTTATGGCATGTTTTCGCAGTTGTCCACACTTCTGGCATTTAAAGATAACAAAGGACCAATGAAAAACAAGGGCCACACATATGAAGAATATCTTCTTAACATTTATGCATATATTATTGTTGATGAAGAAAGGCCTCCACCAAATAGAGGATTCTAGTTGATCTTTTTTGAGTTATATCCAGATGAATGAATGGTCTTTTCATGACATACTATTGTAGGCCTTAGATTTCTCTGTAGGCCTTTCATTTCCTTTATGGTGCATTTTGTTTGTCCAACTACAAAGTAACAAATAATGGTAGATAAGTATTTTACATTCTGGATGTTCTTGCATTTGATGTATTTCAGTGACTGCGTTTACATGCAGCCGATAACCCATTCAAAACTGGAATGTTAGCAATAACCCGGTCACACATGGCTTTAAAATACCGGCAAAAATCCAAATATAAATCTTGGAGTTACCAAATATTTTTGTGAGAAAAGGGTCATGTAAAACCTCTATCGGCATATCGCCATCAGAATGAAAATGGATTTGTGTTTTGCACATGTTCTATTCCCGCGGAATCCTGGTCTTTTGAGTAGAGGAACTTTGTGTATGTGCCGTCTGGCTCTCTGTGACTCTCTCATCTCATGCATGTGAATGAGTTATTCCGAATGTTTCAGAACCCTGAATAGTGAGCCTAACTCGACCATAACCTGAATATTGGCTGTATGTAAATGTAGTCAATGTAGTGAACCGCTCCATGCATCGTCTGCAAATTTCAAAGCTGGCACCATTAGATATTAAGACTGATTAATGCAGGATCATTGCACTATTGTTTAAGATCATTGGGTTCTTTTACACTACTAATTCTGTTCTTGTCATCACCCCCCCCCCTGCATTTTTGTACATATATAGGTGCAACCCTTGAGAAGTGGCCTGGGACCCATCCTTCCAGCATTGGTACTACAATCAATGCCAAGATCACAGAACTCCGGGCCAGAAATAAAAATGTCTCTGTCACAGCATCCCCATAACTTGACTTTCGATGTCTCATTTGGCATGTTATTATAATGCCAATTCATGTTTTATCTATTAAAGATAGATTGTTTGTTTTGTTTTTTAAGTGGGCAGGTTTTTTGCCCTCCAAAGTTTTACTCATGTTAGCAGGTAAAAGTTCCACAAATTTGCAGCAAAAGGTATGCAGCTTAGCATGTTCTTTAAACAATAGAGCTTAGATTAGGTTAAATATTTCTGTGAAATATTAGTATGTGACTGTTATATCAGAATAATAAAAGTTAATTGAATTTAAAGATTGCCCAGTATTCATGTTTTTTGTTTTTGTTTTCTTCAGTATTACAATACATTGACTGCTGACCTGTCAAAGAAAGTTATGTTGGCTTACGAGTTTGTCTTTGCATTGCTAGTTTTTAACTGATGTTGGTCAAGCAGGGGCAAATGATACTGTCTTTTTCATATGTGATAGATTTTTTTTTTTCTAGTAATGTTAATTTGTATAAAATTAATAATTAAGTTTATAGGTTTTTTATGAGATGAGATTTAAGAATTCTTAGAAGAAAAATGTAAAAAAAAGAATAGTTTACCATAAAAATGTATTGCCGGAACATAAAGTGAAAACATATGTAATCTAACATATTCTTAGAATATATGTATAAAAAGCATTTAAAAAAAAAGAGATTATTGCCCTGCAAACTACATTTACTTTACATATAAAAAAAATTTATCTAACAGATTTTGTTCATATATGTAAAGCATATGTCTTTATGACAATTATGTACTAAAAACTATGCAAATATTATATGGAACATCTATGGAATACATACTTTGACATGTACTTTCCTTATATAACTCATACTTAGTTTTAACATGATCCTTATGTGATCCACTTTATTATCATGTATGAAAGTAACCCGAAAGTGGCCACTTTCAGGAGTAAATCATACAAGCCTTATATGATTCACTATATATGGAGCAAACTAAAGCTGATGCAAATCTTTTCTAAGTTTTTTATATTTCTTTAACATATGGGTTTTATACGTTTTTTTTATATTTCTTTTCCGTATGGGTAATGCCTAACAATGTAAAATAAGAACAATAATAAAGATAAGATGAAGTAACAAGTTTTTAGTTTTTTGTTTATTCCAAATGATCATCCAGATGTCTGTGACATGTGATGACAAACACCATAATGGAAGGCCTTAGTCATCACATGCTTAAACTCATATGTTTTTGCATATGCTGAACAGGCAGTCAGACATGCTGAAACTGTGGGGTAGAAAACAGCATAAACACCATACGGCAGGGGTCTCAAACTCCAGTCCTCGAGGGCATGGAAAAGTTGCATGACACCGGCCCTTGAGGACTGGAATTTGAGACCCCTGTCATATGGAATATGACAGGTGTGGTTGAACTGCATGAAGACTCTGAAGCTTCTCTTCTGGCAGGACAGGAATGTGGCCTTGTCCTGTGAGCCACTGTAAGGATGTACTTAGAGTAGAACTGGACTGTCACCGGCCTCAGGCTCTTCACCCTTTTCAAAGACAAAGCAGTCATTTAGATAAAATATTAGATATTGTTTACCTGTAAATGCACAAAGAGAATTTAGAAATGTAATTATTGTCAAGAGTGAACAAGCACTGATAGTGTAATCTACAGCTGTGGCCAAACGTTTAGCGAATGAGAAATGTTGTTTGCTTATTTACAAAGTTTGCTGTTTGAGTGATAGTTGTATATCATATTATATCACTTCAAACAGAGGTGATCCAGTAATGCTGCACTAATGAATTAGACTAACTATTCACTTTAGCTAAAGTTATTAAGTTAGCTAAAGAGTTGGGATGCTGTGTAAGACATACGTGTAAGACATAAATAAAGCTAAAACACAAAGGTTTGGGCACCGTTTTGCATGTTTCCCTACTGTAGGGAGTACCCCCCTCTGCAAGCATACAGAGGGGGGTACTCTGACAGGGTCCAAGATGACAACTTTGGAATTCTACTAGAAACAGTCGATCATATTTGTTTGTCAAAGCTGAATTCAGGGCAAACTACGCTAAATTAGCGTTTTTAGCTAACAGCTACAATAAGCATAAAAGTTACCGTACGGCTATCATTTGTTAACATGACGCTTGTTCTTATACATGTAATACATTTATTACCAACCTGAGAGTTTATCCGCTGGTCATTCGACATGACGAATGACTTCTGAAGTCTTAATTCAGCTCAAGACGCTGTAGATTCCCGTCAGTAACACTTTCGGTCCGCTAGTAAAACGTAGTTCTATTAATCTGCGCTTGAACCGGAACCGGATGTAAGTTCCAAAAAACTGAATTTTGGAACTGAAATTGAATTGTAGAACTGAAACTGAATGGTGAGAAGTGAAACTGAAATTATTCGAGAGCTGAATTTTTAAAGGATAAAATGCAGTTTCAAAGCAAATCAATTCATTTTCAAAATATAAATTCAATTTCAATTTAGTGATGATCATTTTCAAACCATAAATTCAATTTCAAATTAGACTAATTCAAATTCAGTTTTCAAAAGCATTTATTCAAGTTACAATTCAGATTCAATCTGAGCAATTCAAATTCAAATTGAACTTATTCAAATTTAGTTTCTGATGGCACAGATTTCTGCCCATAATGGCAGTCCATTCTCCCTGCAACACGGACTACACTGGCCATGATGCTACATTCTTTAGAGCTATGCTTGTAGCATTCTGCCTGTTAGCTTAGCACAACAACAACAACAACAACGAAAAGGCGCTCTCTCACCCAGGAAACACACAGTCACAGAGAGAGAGAGAGCGTCGCCCTGTAACCATGGCAACCGTAACGCTGCCGCCTGGAACGAAAGAACGTAGCTGTCAAACAAAACCCAAACAGTCCTGACCCGCGACAATATGAAACAGGAAAGTACCGCAGTGTAATCCATTTATTTCAACAAAGTAACTGTATTCTAAATACCACCTTTTTAAACGGTAACTGTAACGGAATACAGTTACTCATATTTTGTATTTTAAATACGTAACGGCGGTACATGTATTCCGTTACTACCCAACACTGTTCGTGTCCAAGTACGCCTGGAGCTGGGAGAGAACTAGTCTCTCCAGGATCTTGGACAAGAACGAAAGCTTAGAGATCGGTCTGTAGTTTGAAAGGTCATAACAGTCAGAGTTTCTTTTTTTAAGAATCGGGTGGACTACAGCATGCTTAAAGGCCAAAGGAACACAGCCTGAGAGCAAGGAAAAGTTCATAAGAAATAGGATACTAGGTCCAATTACATCAAAACAGTCCTTAGCTAAACGAGATGGAAGAATGTCAAGCACAGTATTGGTGTTATTCATTTGAGCAACTAGCCGCTTAAAAGTCAAACGTGACACAGGCTCAAACTGGTGGAAAGTTGAAATGCACTCAGGAATGGGGAGAGGATATAAAGCAGGGGGAAGGGAGGACTTAAGAGATGAGACCTTTTCTAAAAAGTGAGTTTGAAATCACTCACAAAGAGCCTGAGAATAAATTAAAGGCATGTCCGGGGAAGGGTTAACCACAGAGTTAAAAATTTTAAATAAGGGGGTTATGGTCATTGGCCAGGATGATTTTGGACAAGAAGGACGCTCTGGCCGTTTTAGCAGCACTTTGGAATTTTAAGTGGCTAGTCCGTAGCATGTCATGGGAAACCTGAAACCTGAAGTTTGATTCTAATTCC
The DNA here is from genome assembly GCF_964374335.1 of Astatotilapia calliptera. Lineage (NCBI taxonomy): Eukaryota > Metazoa > Chordata > Actinopteri > Cichliformes > Cichlidae > Astatotilapia > Astatotilapia calliptera. Next base: position 4,375,655 of record NC_137432.1, on the reverse strand, counting down.
TACCGCGGTGATGTTAAATTGGGGTGAAACGTCATCGTAGCAGCTTTGACTGGCAGCTGCGGTCACGGAGAAGCTTGCGTATCTCTGTTCGGGAATAGCAGATAGTAGTGATGTGCGATACCACTGATTTCCTTTCCGATCCGATACTAATATTCAGGATGGTATCGACGATACTGATCCGATACTTTGTACAAAAACTTATTTTATTTATTGTATCTCAAATTATAGCGTCATAATGATTACAGGACATCAGATTACTTGTTCTTATCACTTAATAATGCAGAGTTCATCATATAGAAATAAAAAAAACTGAAGTTGTGCCTATTTGAACTCGTTGCCTGCCTGCAGCACTAAAGGACTCTGTGAGAGATGTCTGTATTGCCCTAGCAGCACCTGTCCCTCTCCTCCTCTTCAGTTCGCCTCAACATATGCTCATCATATTATGTGATATGATTCACTCTGAGGTGTTTGACAAGGTTAGTGATGTTGCTACAACCACACATGCCAACCATGCTGATTTTTCCGGGAGAATCCCAAATTTTAGTGCCCCCCCCCCCAAAAAAAAAAAAATCTCCCGGAGCCACCATTCTCCCAAATTTCTCCCGATTTTCCACCCGGACAACAAAATTGAAAAACCATGTTGCAGAATTCATAGCACGGCCCAGCCAATTCCAGTTTCCAACAATGGCAGCAGCTACTTAGTTTTAATATTACTCTTATTTCTCTTTCTGGGTCGCAAAAAAACTTTTAACATAGTTTCAGGTGAGAATGTAGCTGTGTAAACTTCAAATATCTGAGACGACCGACACATCGTTTTCAAACCCCTGCGGTCTTTCACTGCTCGGGTTAAACATGATGTATAAGTCACTTTGATAACTTAAAAATGTTATTGTTTGGCTTTTTCAGTGTTTTATTTGTTCGTGAGTAAATCGGTTTGGCTGAGATTAAAGTTATTAGATTAGATTAAATTTAACTTTATTAATCCCTCGGAAGGGTTCCTCCGGGGTTTTCACAAAGCTGAATAAACGTCAAACAGAAAACTAATTAATCAAAGTGTGAGCCGGTTGAGAGTTTACGCCAGCGCCCGGTTGTATCTTAGATAGCAAGGAGCAGACAGCAGAGTTTCACTCCACCGAGAGAGCTCGTGACGTACTACCCGGCTTTCATTAGACCGCCAAGGCCGGGTCCTCAGGTGGAAGCCGCCTCTGAATTTGGACACCCCCGCTGTTTCTGGGCCGGCCAATAATAACGGTGACATTTAATGTATTTTATCCGATAAATAAACCCTGTAAAATGTATTCCCCCCCAACAGCCCTTTTGAATGTCTCACTAGTATGGCCACAACACCTCACTCTTGGAGCACTTTTTTGCTACATGTATCGCAAACCAGGTCTCAGTTGTTTGTGGAGGTAAAACAAGTCCGCACATGACTCCGATTATGCTCAGCCATTGTTGTGAGAGCGCACGCCAACGGCTGCGAGACATTTACACAGCCGTATTTCGCACATGACTATGAAAGGCGGAAGAGGAAGTAGTTCCTTTGAATGTAGACAATCCGAATGTTATAGTTTCTTTCCACTGTGTTCCTGTTAATGATAAACTACAAATTTATCCTAAATTACTAAAATATCGATAATGAGAGAATCAATTCTAGAACATAAATAATTGATATCGGAGGAATCGATATTTCAGGATCGATCCGCACATCACTAGCAGATAGAACGTAGGCTCTGAGAGGAGGGCCAGCGTTTACACTATGAAAACACAACCGAGTGTTTTAACCTGACAGCCTGAGGTGTTCTTCAGTAAACTGGACTACCCGACAGAAGGACCCGAGGCCCCGCTGCACTTTTTCGGTAAGTTAAATGTGTTTGTAAGCTACTCCATAACTACCGTCCTTAGCTCGGTCCTGAGACCTAGCTAGCTAAAATGAGCACTCGGCTGTCAGGGTTCGTTTAGCTAACCCATGCAGGTGAATGAATTTACCCTGACTAAAGAAATCAAGAGAAACGCCCCAAGCTGCTCAGTCACTAATTACTGTTACTGTACTTTTATTACAAGCAGTGTTGGGAAGGTTACTTTTGAAATGTATTCCATTACAGAATACAGAATACATGCCCTAAAATGTATTCTGTAACGTATTCCGTTACGTTACTCAATGAGAGTAACGTATTCTGAATACTTTGGATTACTTAACATATTATCATGCATTTTACAACTACGTGAATGTGCTATTGCTGTGTGATTTATTACTATTACTGAAGGTCTGCGGCGCCGAACCATAGTAAAGGGACCTCTGACTAATACGGGTTCCTGGTCGGGCTTGTAGCCGAAAAATGGCTTTACTTTGTTGTCTGGGTCAACTCTGCTTGCGAGAGACAGAGAGAAGCGTTGAAAGGCTGCTCCAACAGAATTTATTGTTTCAGAGGAAAACACGAACACAGTGTACAGTTGAGTCTTAATAGCTTACTTACAACTGGGCTCCTCAGGCACTCTTCTTGGCTGCAGTGGTTATTATTATATTCACATGCTTCCAGCTCCCGTTTTTGCTGGATGACAACTCGTACTTTTCGACTCTCCTTTTTCTTCCACCTCGCACTCACAGACACATAACGGGTATGGCAGTCCATTCTCCCTGTAGCACGGACTACACTGCCCATGATGCTACATTCTTTAGAGCTATGCCTGTAGCATTCTGCCTATTAGCTTAGCACAACAACAAAAAGGCGCTCTGTCAGAGCAAGAGCATCCCCCTGTAACCATGGCAACTGCAACGCTGCCGCCTGGAACTACAGAACATAGCTGTCAAACAAAACCATCATATAGTCCTGACCTGCGACAATATGTCCTGACCTGCGACAATATGAAACAGGAAAGTACCGCCGTATAATCCATTTATTTCAACAAAGTAACTGTATTCTAAATACCACCTTTTTAAATGGTAACTGTAACGGAATACAGTTACTCATATTTTGTATTTTAAATACGTAACGGTGGTACATGTATTCCGTTACTCACCAACATTGATTACAAGTATTATACTTTAAAAACAACAGGCTGCACCCTGCTGCAGCTCCTGTGCAGAGCTGAATATTAAATATGTGCAACAACAGCATGTTTTCAGTCTCTTGCCACATCTGTAAAGACAATAACATTTTTTTAAAAGCTTGTACTTCGGTAACTCCTCATTAATCAGGAACTATGGATTAAAGTACTGTAGTGTACTGTAATACTGAAAAAAATGCAAGAGAAGAACTTCAGATCCTGAGTGTGTGAGGACAGAAGAATCAGCTTTATTTCAATGTTGAGGGATAAAATTTATATTTGAGTTTGATGGTTCTGTTCTCTTTGTGATTACAGGAGCTGCCCTCAGATTCAGACCTCAGCACCACCCAGTGACAGCAGACAGATCATCCAACATGTTCATATGTTAACTGCAAAATGAACTGATGAAAACAGTACAAAGGTTAAAGTACCACATGTGCTGTAGTGAAAGCTGCAGCTGTTTTATTGATAAAGTTAAAGATAAAAAAACAAAAGGATTAATCACTCATGTAACTGTGTCACTATATATCAGCATTAACAGGACCTCAGTTTGGTGTTTCAGAGAGCTGCTGATCTCAGACCTGCACAGCTTCCGTTTTAAACACTTGATGTACTCAGCTGCACGAAGAGCATATGAGATTTTCTCTAACACAATTAAATAAAACCTGATGAAGGTCAAAGGTCGTCACTTGTATGTTGAACTACAAACTTGTCATCTGGAATTCTTTCACTGTTTTTTGCAGATAGTGTGTTATTTACCATAAAGTGATGCAGAGTTATTCATACCAGAGTAACCAGAGAGGATCATATATTTTTAAATATATAACTTTCTACAGGACTGAATATAATATCGTTATGTAAAAGTCCGGAGCCTCTGGGGAGTATCAGAATATTTCTAATATTGCACAAACCAAAGGTCTCCATCACAGTGTTCATGAAATGCTGGGTTTATCCATCTCCTGGGGCGGGCCTACGGAGGAGTGCTGAAGATTTCCCTGTCAGGGAGCTGCTGGTGAAGATCATGAGTCCTGCTTGATCAATGCGATGAGCTTCAGTCTTCCTGTTGTTTCTTAAATGATGCCTCTTTCAGTGGGTCAACGGAACTTCTGGCACAGGACAGCTGTCATGAAAGAAAGTGAAGAAGTTTCTCTAAACCTCTGGACCCAGGAAACCCAGCTTGGTCCTGATGGTCTCCCTCACTAGTTTCTCTCCAGGGTGAATGTCAATAATACAGACTATTAGAGTAACAGGTGTGTAGCTTCGCTAACTAGCTAGCAACAAGCCTCCAACACAGTGCATATGCTAGCAGCTAATCCAGCGGTCCCCAACCCCCGGGCCTCGAACCGGTAACGGTCTGTGAGTCGTTTGGTACCGGGCCACGAGAGTTGAGGCTCAGGTGTGAAATGTATGGTTTTCAGGGTTTTTATTGGTTTTCAGCGTTATTTTGTTATCGCTTTGTGGCAGAGGTGTGGTCCGGGGCGCGGCTGCAGGGGAGGAGTGGTGCAGTGAGCTCAACGGGGCGGTGCGGGTGAGAACAGCTGATGGCGATTTGGACTGATGGTGGTTTTCCTTCCCTTTATATAGTGAGGTGGAGAGGAGCGGAGGAGGAAGACTCTGCGGGAACCGACCGCTGTCAGACGGTGTTCTGTTATAATTCCGTGGACACTCTCAATAAATGTGGAATCTGATGATAACGACCTGTGTGTGGGTGTATCTGTGCATAGCGTACGTCACAAGTGGTGCCGAAACCCAGGAGCCTGCCGGTGTGGGGATGTCCGACCCGCAGGCTGCGCCGCCCGCCCAGCCTTTGCAGTTACTGGCGCAGATGCTGGCGGAGATGGCGAAGATGAGCCACGACCATGCGGCAGCCCAGCGAGCTCGCCTGGCTGCGCTGCAGGAGCAGACGGACCGGCAGACTCTGGTTCTGGAGCAGCTGGTTGGCGCCGCTGCCCCGCCGAAGCCCCCGCCGCTGTCGGTGGCGGTGCCCCGGATGGGGAATGGGGACGACCCCCAGGTTTTTCTGGAGACTTTTCGTGCCACAGCGGAGGCCTGCCAGTGGCCGCAGGTGGAGTGGGCTCCGCGTTTGCTTCCTCTGCTGTCGCGGGAGGCTCGAACGGCGGCCCTGAGTCTGCCGCCGGCCTCGAGGGGCAGCTTCCAGGACGTGAGCCGGGCGGTGGTGGACAAGTTGGGGCTCACCGCTGAAGATCACCGCCGGTGGTTCCGGGCCTGTCGGCTGGCCGCTGCGGATCGACCGTTTGCTTGGGCCCGGAAGCTGCATAACGCGGCCGTACGCTGGCTGCAGCTGGGATCGTCAGAGGGCGAGACGCTGCTGGTGGACAAGGTGGTGGTGCTGGAGCAGTTCGTGGAGGGGCTGCCTGCGGAGACGGCGAGATGGGTCAGGTGCCACCGTCCCGCGAGTCTGGAGGTGGCGGTTACGTTGGCGGAGGACTACCTTGCCGCTAGAGCGGGGGAGCCCGGGGACAGTGGCCGGAGGCCGAACAGACAAGCCCCGGTGCCGGCACCGAGGCGCCGGGTGCCTGCGCCAGGGCAGGCAGAGCGGGCGCCGGCGCTGAGCCCCACTAATCCTTTTGCTGCGTTTGTGCCTTCCCAGGGATCGGACATGAGCAGTGCCACCCCTGAGCCACGGAGAACAGCACAGACGCCGGGGCAGGAGTGCTGGAAGTGTGAGCAACCGGGACACCTGAGGAGGGACTGTCCTCTGATGGAGGTGGGGCAGGTGTTCCGCATTGCCGGTGCTCCAGCACCCTCTCCCGGTCCGGGAGGGACATCCAGCATTCCGGTAAGGACTCGAGGGGGTATACGCCATGCTTTGGTGGACACGGGCTGCATGCAGACCCTCGTGCACCAAGGTTTGGTTCGCCCCGGGGCATTGCTGGAGGCAGAATGGGTGGAGGTAAGGTGTGTTCATGGTGATGTTCACAGGTATCCCATAGTGCCGCTGTTATTAAAGTATAAGGGCAAAACGCATAAAGTAACGGCTGCGGTTAGCCCGCGCCTGTCGCATCCCCTAATTCTGGGCACGAATTGGCCGGGGTTTCATCATCTGTTGGGACAGTACGCGGAGGTGCGGTCACGACCGTTAGTAGCATGTAGTGTCTGCGCGGCGCTCAGCGGTGACGCGGGGCCGTCCGACACTGACTCTGGGGAGGGGGAGATGGCGGGTCCTTCACGGGAAGCCCCGCCGGCTCCGGAAGTTCCCCCCACGGGTGATTTCACACTGGAGCAGTCTCGTGACGACACCCTACGTTCAGCCTTTGACCAGGTGATTGAGATTGATGGTCACGTGGTGCACCCTGAAGCCGTGCAGACCTACCCACGCTTCATTTTATCGAAAGATAGGTTATATCGAGTGAGTCGTGACACTCGCACGGAGGTGACACACACCCAGCTGTTGGTGCCGCAGGGCCGCCGGGAAGCGGCTCATTGTAACCCCATGGCAGGGCATATGGGATACGAAAAAACTCTGGAGCGAATAACGGCCCGATTTTATTGGCCGGGCATCCGAGCGGATGTGCGCCGCTGGTGCACGTCCTGCCCGGACTGCCAACTCGTTAATCAGCCAGCCATACCAAAAGCGCCTTTGCGCTCGCTCCCACTCATAGAGGTCCCGTTTGAGCACATTGGCATGGACCTCATCGGGCCGTTTCCTCGGAGTGCTCGCGGCTACCGCTTTGTATTAGTCCTGGTGGATTATGCAACGCGGTACCCGGAAGCAGTCCCGCTGCGCACGATCTCTGCAAAGAGTGTGGCGCAGGCACTGTTTCAGGTCATCTCCCGAGTCGGAATCCCGAAAGAGATACTGACTGACCAGGGCACGTCGTTTATGTCTCGTACACTGTGGGAACTGTACGAATTACTGGGCATTAAATCTATTCGGACCAGCGTCTACCACCCCCAGACGGATGGGCTGGTGGAGCGGCTGAATAAGACTTTAAAGTCCATGATTCGTAAGTTCATTAACGAGGATGAACGCAATTGGGATCGCTGGCTAGACCCTCTGTTATTTGCAGTGCGGGAGGTGCCCCAGGCCTCCATGGGATTTTCTCCCTTTGAATTGCTGTTCGGCAGGAAGCCACGTGGGGTGCTCGACCTGATTAAAGAAAGCTGGGAGGACGGTCCGAGCCCCGCCAAGAATGAGATTCAGTACGTGTTGGACCTGAGAGCGAAACTCCACACTTTGGGGAGGTTGTCACGGGAGAATTTGCTCCAGGCTCAGCAGCGTCAGCAACGCCTGTATGACAGAGGGGCTAGACTCAGGCAATTTTCACCGGGAGACAAAGTGCTTGTATTACTCCCTTCTTCCAGCTCGAAGTTGCTCGCCAAGTGGCAAGGACCCTTTGTGGTCACACGGCGAGTCGGGGACGTTGACTATGAGGTCGCTCGGTCGGACAGGGGAGGGGCCACGCAGATTTATCACCTCAATCTCCTTAAAGAGTGGAGAGAGGTTGAAACCGCTTCTCTGGTAAGCCTGGTTAAGGAGAGAGATGAGTTGGGGCCGGAGGTTCCATCATCCCCGCCTCCCTCCCTTGTGATGACCATCTCACACAGGCCCAGAGAACGGACGTTGTCGCGTTACAACAGCGTTTTGCTGATGTGTTCTCCCCCCTGCCCGGCCGAACGTCTCTCATTGAGCATCATTTTGTAACGCAGCCTGGCGTGACGGTGCGTTCACGGCCCTACAGGCTTCCTGAGCTTAAACGGCAAATCGTTCAGAGAGAATTGGCGGAAATGCTGAAAATGGGAGTGATAGAAGAGTCGCACAGCGCCTGGTGTAGCCCCATCGTTCTTGTGGTGAAGAAGGATGGGTCTATACGGTTCTGTGTCGACTATCGCAAGGTGAATGAAGTGTCATGTTTTGATGCTTATCCCATGCCCCGGGTCGACGAGCTCCTGCAGCAGCATATGCTGCTGCCTACCTGGATGACGTGATCATCCACAGCGACACCTGGGCGGAGCATGTGCAGCGGGTGGCCGCGGTCCTGGAGTCCCTAAGGAGGGCGGGGCTCACGGCCAACCTGAAGAAGTGTGCGGTTGGACGGAGGGAGGTACAGTATCTGGGGTACCACTTGGGGGGCGGGCAGGTGCGTCCACAGGTGGGAAAGACGTCGGCTATCGCATCCTGCCCGCGCCCCAGGACGAAAAAGGAGGTGAGACGGTTTCTGGGGCTGGCAGGTTACTATCGCCGTTTTGTGCCAGGGTTTGCGCAGCTGACCAGCCCCTTGACCGATCTCACCCGAAAGGGTGCTCCGGATCTGGTTCAGTGGACGGGGCCGTGCCAGGCGACGTTTGTGCAGGTGAAAAAGTCTCTCTGTGGGGAGCCGCTGCTTCACACTCCTAACTTTTCCCTCCCTTTTGTTCTGCAGACTGACACCTCGAACAGAGGGCTGGGGGCCGTTTTGTCCCAGCGGGTAAGGGGGGCCGACCGTCCCGTTCTTTACATCAGCCGGAAGCTGGCGGAGCGTGAAAGACGGTACAGCACTGTGGAGAAGGAGTGCTTGGCTATCCGGTGGGCGGTCGACTCCCTTCGCTATTACCTCCTGGGGCGCTCATTCACCCTCTGCTCGGACCACGCCCCGCTGCAGTGGCTCCACCGCATGAAAGATGCCAACGCCCGGATCACCCGGTGGTATCTGGCTTTACAGCCCTTTAAGTTCAAGGTGGTCCATAGGCCGGGGGCGCAGATGGCAGTGGCCGATTTCCTCTCTCGCTCGCGGGGGGGGGAGTAGGTTCGGCCGGAAGGCTCCCCGGCCTCAGTCGGGCGGTGGGGGTATGTGGCGGAGGTGTGGTCCGGGGCGCGGCTGCAGGGGAGGAGTGGTGCAGTGAGCTCAACGGCTCAGACGGTGTTCTGTTATAATTCCGTGGACACTCTCAATAAATGTGGAATCTGATGATAACGACCTGTGTGTGGGTGTATCTGTGCATAGCGTACGTCACACGCTTTTATCGTTAACTCGGTTTTCCTGGGTCTTTTCAGGTGTGTTATGAATAAATCTTCTTTTTTCGGTACCGGTACTAGTTTTATTTTGTTGTATTTATCCACAACACCTTAAAGGCCGGTCCGTGAAAATATTGTCGGGCATAAAAGGTTGGGGACCGCTGGGCTAATCTAGCTAACGAATTAACAACAGAGCGATTTTAGAACTATAAGATGACAAGCTGTGTGTCTTTTTTTATAACAGTGACATGGTTGTATTTACCTTAATTAAACGAGTCGTCAGTCGCGGTAAACCAGCAAAAAAACTTGAGTCACCGGGCTACGTAAAAAGTGTAGAGGGGCGTGTTAGCAGTCACGTCCAGCGGGTGTGTAGGTGGGAGCCTTACACAGTCGCTCCACCTCAAGTCACTACTGTGCAGACTCTGGCTCCAAAAATGCAAGATGACGGCCTCCACAAGCGGGGTATTTTGGCTTCATTTTTGCACAATGGTAGGAGGTGGTGGATGTCACTACCCGATCCGTACCAGAAACCCGATCGGTACCCCGCATGCGCAAATCTTACGTCACTTCCTCTCTTTGCCAACATTGCGACATTCAATATATTTGAATGATACGATTAGCACCCAGTTAGCTCCTAGCATTTCTCAACACCTCTGCCTCCTTTTCGACTGCCCGGGACATTTAAACAATAGATAATCCGTATAAAAACAAATTCATGCTTTTCTCCTCCACAGAGAGCGTCCCCCGATTGAACAACAGCGCCCTAAAATAATAACAATGGCGCCTAATTACAGACTTAATAATATTGACTTAGTAATGTGTCATGTAAAGATTCATCAGCCAGATTAAGTGTTTACTGACAATTGACAGTGATAGCAGACATCATCATCACTATTCCAACAATCCTCTCCTCACAGACAAGCATAAACTCACTCGACTATCACTAAATCAAATTTAACACGCATTTGTAATGACGCTGCTTCAGTTTATAATAGGGTTGATTCGCTCGGTCAGCAGGTGGCGGTATCCTCGTACACTGGGGAGTAAACTGCCATTCAAATAAAATTTGAATTTGAATTTAAACGAACAGAAGAAGAAGAAAACCCCTGCACATATGCGGTACGGATCGGGTAGAACCGGTTTGTATGGTCCGACTTTACACATGCGCAGTAAGGATCGGAGAGTCCTGATCCGTAACTATCTTTTTATTTTTCGTTTTTGTCTACATTATATTGAAATGTTTCATTATTGCAAACATTTTAAGATATACTTATTATTCTTAACATCTTAACAGATACTCTGACCTGTAACTATCGTAAAACGCTTTGAACAGAAGTAGACACCTTTCGCGCATGTGGGGTACCGATCGGGTTTCCGGTAAGGATCGGGTAGTGACAGTGTCGCGTCGTCCATCTTTTCTACAGTCAATGGTCCACCCCATTCTGGAACATTCTTCATTTCGCGCCCTTGGACAAAGCTGACAGTTAAGCTGGCAATTTTTGGATTAAGTGCATCTTTGAGCTACGGACTTATTTTCTGCACTAAGGGTAAGAACCTTTTGACTTAATTTGAATCCCTAAGTATAAATGAAATGTTTACAAAGTTATGATGCTGCAAAGTAATGTATGGCACAAGTGCTGGCGAACCTTTTCCTAGCACTCAAGCAAGGCTAAGCTAGTTGAAATTTTTACGTAATGTTGGATTTAGCCAATTTTCACAGTTTGAAAGCATTGTCTGGTGTCCTGTATACTGCTTACCTTGCACCAAAATTAATGACTGCGTGTACTTAACATCAAGTTGTACTTAAACATTATCTTGGTTTTTCTCTATGATTAGTATTAATAAAGGACTTTATTAGACCAATTTAACGAAGTTCAAATTTTTTAAGAGGAATATGGGAGGGTATTTTCACTATCACAGCAACCAAAATTGCTTTGGTGTTGTCTTTCTTAGCTTCATTCCTCACAGCTAAGTGAGGAGGGTAGGCCATGGCCATGAGCAACTAGTCCCCAGCTTTTGCCCCTGTGTCAGGACCATGCACAGCAGTCAGAGAGGCAGATCAGTGAGCACTCTATTTCTGTAGAAGACGTCATCATTTTTCAGTTTTCTTATTCTCATTTTTCCAGAAAAAACAAATAAAATATAGGTGTTCTTGATTTGTTTGGGGGTTTTTTTTATACACACTTTAGTATGCAACTTTATATGTGTAGTTGTTTTAGTGAGAACTTCATCAGAAATAGTGTACTGACTCTAGAATCTGTCTCTTACTGTTGTGCAAGCTCTGTACATGAGGGAAACTGATTATTTAAGCAGAACTGATGGGTCTTGTTAGGGCCACAGTGCCAACTTCTTTTACTATGATTGCTGTGGCCCTCCTTTTTTCCTTTTTGTAATGTATATTTAGCTAGAATTTACACATTTATTTATTTATAAAAAAGAAAAGCAATTGCTCTTTGGATGTGGTTCTAAAGATCTGTGACCTTTAAGTGTTTGTCTGATGCCTGATTTGTGCATGCACACTGTTATTTTAATTTGTTTCATTATGGCTTAAATTTGTTTGAATTTTGTGCATGCTCCTTTATCAGCCTTCCTGCATGGACAGCTTGTGTGGTTATTGGCCAGGAGGGTTTGCAATTATCTCAAAACTTGAGATGTTTGTTGTTTTGATTATGACTTGGCTGACTATGGCTACTTATAAATTGCATAATCACACTATTAAATAAATATGTTATTAGTATCTGTATATTGGTTTGATTTTGCTGTTGGACAGTGGAGTGAATAGTAGCAAGGGTTATGTGTGGTTTATTTCTTTCTTTATTTTTACACACTTTGACATAAGAAGCAGTGTATATTTCAAAATTCATTTCTATTCAAAATTTGATGCATGCCAGAAATATACTAGTAGGAATCTTTTTTTGAGTTTGTAACAATTAGAATTGTTACTTTATAAAGCGATGTCAGGGTCCTTTATTGTAATAAAACAGCAGATGTCTTTATGCTAGAGCTGGGTGATATAAGATTTTTTCATATCACGATATGTTTTTTTCATTTCAGGTGATAACGATATATATCACGATATAAGCCAAATAACTATATTTGTAAGATTTAAATGTGCCGTTGCTCACAAGTAAAATGTGAAATAATCAGCAGCTTGTTTTGATTTAAATATTTATTTCCCATAATAAGTTCAACAGGGTAGATGTACTTAAGGAACATGAGACTTTTCAGATAAATAAAGGCAAATATTACAAACTACACAAAAGGCAGCCGCTAAAGCGTTTAAGTTTCAAAATAGAACAAACAAAACAGACTACTAAATTGTCAATTCCACTTAGAAACAAAAAATAAATAAAAATAAATCTTAGTTTGTTTTACAGAAGAACAGAAAAAAATTAACTAACTTTTGTCAATATCAAATAAATTGAGAACTAAAAGGAAATTCTCAGTCTCTCCTTGTTGTATAGCTGAGCTTTTCAAACAGTTTTAACAGTTACTTTAGTCTGACAAAAGCCGAATGATGAATTAGCGCTTCCAGTCAGAGATTGAGCATGTATTTCCAGACTTGCTTTCTGCACATTTACAGTGCACGCTACTCTGTTTTTTGTCAGACTTGAAATAGCAGAAATACCTTCACACTACGGAACTTCTGTGGCTCTTCCATTCGACAATCTCTCCGGCATTGGAACCATCATCTGTTTTATCTTCGGTAACCTTCGGTCACGCTCTAGGTTGATTTTTCTCTAGTCAGCACACTCATTTTCTCCATTACCCGGGCGGCACGGCGGCTGGCTGCTTCCCAAACAAATACACATGTGCGGCTTGGCACTTCTGCTGTACATAACAAGTCACGTGACGTGACGCTGTGGCTGTGATTGGTTCTGCTCTGCGCTACTTAATTTGGATTGGCTTTTTTTTTTTAAGAGGGCAAAAGAGACGAGGCCTATCGCAAAAGTTTAATTTTTCTATCGAGAAAAAGTTATTTCGCAATACATATCGTTATCGTTCTATCGCCCAGCTCTACTTTATGCCAAAGTAACTGAGGATAAAACACAGAAAAAAATGAAGGAGATTTTCCTGGAGTGGCTTTTTAAATCAGATTTAAATCAGATTCTGCAGTTGAACAAAAACTGAAGAAAACCATGAATCAATATATGAACATTACCTGATGCTGCTGAAGTAAAGCAGAGCAAAGTTACAGAGGTTTTATTAGAGGTTTTATTAGAGAACAAGCTGAGTCTTTTGCAATTTGGCATAATTTGGCACAAAAAAAACAACTGACAACAGTGCTAAGCACAACCGTACACTGATGTATAATAAGCAAGGGAATAATGTGGAAAACAGATTTCAGATGGGGAAAGTTTTCTTGAAGTACACTATGAGAGAGCTGTGCAGGAAGTGTGATTTTTACACTTTTTTATTTTATTTTATTTTTTTAAATCGTGGTGGAAACAAGACAGCAAGAGGGAATTAATGACAGTATTTATCAAATGTAAAGCGTACTTTGGATCTTATTTTGCTGCTGGTTCAGTTAATTTTGGTTGGAGAGTGATAAAACCTCGAGCTTCAGAATCTGTGAGCTGTCTTTCAGAAAGCAATGGAGCAATCTGAGAGGACAAAGAGCTCAGAGGAAAATAAAATGAGTCAGAGCATCATCAGGACTTAATTTTGTACTCTGATTCTTTTGAGAATAAAACACTTGAGGAAGAGCACTATGATTGCGATGAACATGCTAAAGATTATGTTTTCATGAAATTTCTGTTGATTAAAGGACTGATGAGACTTTGTGCTATGGCCAACAAAGAGCACCAGTTTGGGGTGTCACTTTGAACGAGCTGTGTGTGGGATATGGGGGTAAAGCGCAAGCTTATTTATCTTTGGTTAAAAGGTCCCCAAAAATGCAAAATTCTAACTGATTTCAGCATTCATGGTTTCTGTCAGGCAATATTTGCCTTAAAGTTTTGCAAGGAAACCAAGGTCTCTCATTTAAAAATTAGCACGTGGAAAGTAACTGAATTGAGACAAGTTTTGCTTTACACAAGCCCAGTTGTTCTACTGAATAATATACCAAGCCAAATGTATAGATGCTTTATACTGTTATCTGTACCTATAAGAATTCTTCTAAGTCCTGAGTTGTATATTGATAACTGACCGTGATTATGCAGAGGATGTTTTGAAGCAGTTTGTGAAAGATTTTGCTTTGATTTATGGTCTTGACTTTGTTGGTTATAATATACATTCTTTAATACACCTAGCTCAAGATGTCCGGAAGTTTGGCCCTTTAGACAGCATTTCCTGCTTCCCATTTGAAACCTTCCTGGGTGGAATTTACTTGGATTCTGGAAGCAGATTGGGAAAAGGGAAGCGGAAAAGGAGGTAATTATGTTAAAAACACCTTAAAAGCAAAAATGTATTATTGAGATTTTAAGAAACAAAAACAAACTGACAGTTTCTTTAGCAGACCCTTGCTGCTCATCAGGTTCAGATATGATTTCAAAACTTGTTGACTTAAAAATCTGTTTTAGACTTTTTTTGATGCCATTATATACATTAATGTTTTTAGTTTGTAGAACTAACCAGTACCCTAAATTATGTGTTTGGATTATTATTTATTTGTGTGTGTGTGTGTGTGTGTGTGTGTGTGTGTGTGTGTGTGTGTGTGTGTGTGTGTGTGTGTGTGTGTGTGTGTGTGTGTGTGTGTGTGTTGTATTTTGTTTGTTTGTTTGTTTGTTTGCAGAGATCTTCCCTGCATCTTCAAAATTTCACTGGGAAGTTCTGGCTTATTTCTTCTGATTTTTCCCAACATAGTCAGCTTTCTCTTCTGAAGTTCCTCTCCAAGCCAGTAAGATGTAAAGAAATTGTCACATGTGATGCTATGCCCTTGCAGCCCTTCACTCATCTGCAGCACCACACGCATCCCCTGATTCTTCTCAGATGCTCCTCCAGGTAGCTTTCCAGTGTACACTTGCATATTCCATGCATAGCTAGATTTTGCATCACAGGCTGCCCATATTTTGATGCCATACTTGGCCGGCTTGTTGGGCATATACTGTCGGAAAGGACAGCGACCCCTGAATGGGACAAGGCGCTCATCAACAGTAACGTGGGGACCAGGGTTGTACAACAAAGGTAGAATTTCCACCCATTTATCCCATACATCTCTGATTGCAGCAAGTTTGTCTCTTTCACGTCGACCAGCTCTGGTTTCACGGTTGTCAAATCATATCATCAACTCGTGTGATGGCAAATCTTGTAGGGCCAGGAGTCATTTTGATGACATTAGAAGATGACCGCCTGCCTTGACTTTGGTGTGGTGATAATGACCATTTTATATTACCATCTTTAGATGTCCATGTCTCCTCTGTGGATGATGATTGCTGCATTCCTTGGTTTTCATTTGATGTAGAGATGGCGGCACACTCTCCCTCAGAATCCTCCTCCTCTTCTGAAAATTGGCAGTGTGGATCATCAAAAACATTGTCCTCGGCCTCTGAAAGATCCTCAGTCTCTGAAACATCTTCTTCTTCATCACTATCCCAGTTGAAAAGCAGTGATAAAGCTTCTTCAGTCGTCAACCTTTTGGAGCTCATTTTTGGTGTGTTGAAATGACATGAGAACAGTGACAAGAATAGGGGAGAGAAATTTTCTTGCATGCACACCTGGGTCTGAATGTATATTCAGAAGCAGTCAAAACAAAGTACATCAAAGAGAAATGTTTATTTTGGATCTGAACAACTTTTTACTTACATAAAAGTGTGCGGGTCATTTTGACCCGCAACATCATCTTTGTATACAAACACTGCAGAGACATTCCAGGACACATCAAAGTGTCCATATTTTACACACCAGTTCATGACCCCAGATAAGAAAAAGTCATAAGCTTTCATGAAGAAAAAGAAAGGATGACCAGTACTTTGGTCAACACAAAAACTGGAATGGGTCAAATTGACCCTTAACATAATAAGAAGGTTAAAATGACCCCTGAATTGTGACCAAATCTTAAGACTAGACTGTACCACGGGGTTTTTTGTGATATGAGAAGGGTTGAGTGGTAGTGGAGAGAACACTAAAGCTTCTAAGGAGGAGGAAGTGCACGACAGGCGCTCCAGTTTACGCCACAGCAATTCTTGAGATTCAAGCCAGTGGGTCAATTTGTGAAAATGAGAGGACCAATAGTAAAATAAAAAGTTAGGCAAGGCAAGACCACCATCAAATGTCAGTCTCTGTAATAGTGATTTCCTCACTCTGGGATGTTTCCCTCCTCACAAAAATGATAGAACTAGCTGATCTAACTTTTTGAAAAAAGCTTTAGGCAAAAATACAGGAATACTCTGAAACAGAAATAACAATTGAGGCAAAATGTTCATCTTTACTGAGTTAATCCGATCAATTAGGGACAAAGGTAGTGAATTCCATCTCTGGAAATCTGATTGAATTTGAGTGATCAAAGGGGAGAAATTGGAAGAGTATAAAGAAGACAAAATATGAGTCACATTAACTCCCAAATATTAAACCAGTGGGGCTAAGCCTAAAAGGAATATCAGATTGTATAAGTATAAGACTTAAGGAATTTATGGGGAAACATTCATTCTTAAGAATATTTATTTTATAACCTGATAGAGAGCCGAACTTGTTTAATAGAGACACAATCAATGGTATACTAGATAAGGGATCAGAGACATATAGAAGCAGGTCATCTGCATATAAAGACAATTTTAAGTCAAGACCTGACGGGAAAATACCATGAAAATGAGGGAGGGACTTCAAAGCTATAGATAGGGGTTCAATTACAATAGCAAAAAGTAGGGGGGGCAGGGGACAATGCAAAGTAACCAGAGGAAACACCATTTGTGTAGACACTGGCTTGGGGTGACTTGAACAACAATCAAATCCATGAAATGAATCAGTCCTTGAAACCAAATTTTTGTAAGACCGCAAAGAGAAACCTCCACTCCACGCGATCGAAACCTTTCTCAGCATCAAATGAAATAACTACTTCTGGATTAATAGTTGAGTGTTGGGAAATAATTACATTCAAAAGCATGCGAACATTAAAGAACAACCTTTAATAAAACCATTCTGTTCATCCGAAATAATAATAGGAAGAACTTTTTCAAGGCAAGTTGCAAAATTTTATCCAAGACTTTAACATCCACATTCAGCAGTGAAATAGGCCTATACGAGGTGCAAGACGTAGGATCCTTACCCTTCTTTAGGAGAACAGTAATTAGTGCTTGAGACAATGTAGGGGGCAATAGACCACATTCTAAAGATTCATTATACACTGAAAGAAGTATTGAGGCTAACTTGTCTATAAATGGTTTTTAAAATTTTAAGAAGTATTGAGGCTAACTTGTCTATAAATGGTTTTAAAGTTTTAACCGAAAACCCATCAGGTCCTGTTGCCTTACTATTGCGCGTGGTTTTGATTGCATGCACAATTTCATCCAACCTAAGAAGGGCATCTAATTGTTCAGCTACAACAGGATCAACAGTTGGCATTGTAAGATAATACAAAAAAGAATGGACCTCAGAGGCATCAGCAGTGGATTCTGATTAATATAGAGAGGAATAATACTTCTTAAACACCTCATTCACTTCCTTTGAATCAGAGACCAAGTTGCCTGCTGCATCCTTAATTTGAGAAATTAATCGAGAAGAAGCCTTACATTTTAACTGATGGTCCAAAAGCCTTCTCGACTTATCACCATGTTCATAATAAGTCGTGCGTGCACAAAGTAAAAGGCACTCAGCATCTGCCGTAGAAAGCAAATCAAATTCGGTCTGCAAGTAAAGTCATCTTTTATAAAAATCAGGGGCGGGACTGGCTACAACCTTTCTATGTCACAAATTTGTGTAGTCAAAGTTTGAAGTTTGGCTTTGCAGCCTTTAGTGCAATGAGCAGAGAAACAAATTATTTGCCCACACACATACGCTTTACGAGGTTCCCAAAAGCAACAACCTTGTGACAGTATCGCTGTCATTAAACACTATATATTCGTCAATTGCGGATTTAATAAAGGTAACTAATCCCTCATCCGAAAGCAGCAAAGAGTTAAATCTCCAGGGTGGGGAGAAAAAGGACTGGGCTATGAGTTTGATATCAACACTAAGTAGTGCGTGATCGGAAATGACAATTGGATGTTATGTAGATGACAGTACTTTTGGGATAAGGGATAACGGTCCACAAAAAAATAAGCAATACATGAAAAAGACTGATGTACCTGAGAAAAGAAAGAATACGCTCTGTTAGTAGGGTTAGAAAACCTCCAAGGATCTACAAAACCATTCTGAAACATAAACTCTGAAATAGACTTGGACATAGAGGATTGGATCAGGGTCCGAGGATTCGAGCGATCTAAGGTGGGATCAATAACACAGTTTAAGTCACCACCCAATATCAAAAGATGAGTATCAAGAGAAGGGAGACTACTCAAAAGTGCATCTGTAAAACCTGGATTATCAAAATTTGGCGCATACACATTGACTAAAAGGACGGATAGATTGTGCATGGTGCCTACAACAATTAAATATCTCCCGTTTTTGTCTGCTTTATTCTCGAAGGCCGTAAACTGCACCCTTCTGTTTATTAAGCCACCCCCCTGGCTTTTGAATTAAACATTGAATGAAATGCATGTCCCACCCATGGACATCTGATCCTAAGATGATCCCTATTCCGCAAATGGGTCTCTTGCAAAAACATTACATCACTTTTTAGATGGATGTGAGATTATTTTAGATCACTTAATTGGGTTATTCATACCTTTTACATACCAAGTTAAAAATCGAATACTATTATTGCCTAAGAATTGACCTCTAGTGCTGATCATTGCAGACAGATTAAAAAGAAAATACTTTTTCCTTCACCCCAAGGAAGGAAAAAAGGGGAGAAAAAGCACACTCACACATAAACCAAACAAACCAAAACCACAACAACAGAAGTACAGCCTCAGAATAAAAATAATAATAACACGTCAAACCCTCCCGCCTCCCACCTGCACAGCAAAAGCCTCCATCCAAACGATAGCGACAGCAGTGCACACTCCCATGTGGAGCAATCCGAACAAAAACGCTTACAAAACGAACCATGTCAAACTAAAGCTCCAACAGAGTAATTTCCGAATAAATTAGAAGGCAGAAATAAAAAAAATAAATAAAAATTATCCTTTACTATTAGACAAGCAGAACAAAACAAGTGTTTGGCAGAGTGAAAAACTTAACTCAGCAAAATGACGTTTGAATTTGGATTATTCGCTATTTCAAACAAAAAAATATATGTCCCACTATGTTTTTATTGCGTTGTTATTGTCTTAATATATTCTTTGGCCTCTTCTGGCAAAACATAGTCATGCTGCGATCCCTCATATGTGATCCGTAACCTGGCCAGATAGAGAATCCCAAATCAGACTCCCTGAATGTTTGCATGCACAACGCGCTGTTTTAGCGGTGTGATCAGGTAAGACAGCAATGGTCATATTATTTATCTGTACCCTCTGTAGCTCCCTGGCTTTCTGAAGAATCCTAGTACAGTCCACGTAATAGTGCAGCTTCACAACCATAGCGCGGGAACATGTTAGGCGTCTCCTTCCCAAGCTGAAATGCCTCCATCAAAAGCATGGACACATCTGTAGTAGACAGTATGTTCTCCTCTGGCACACCAACAATGTGTATATTATTGCGATGAGACCTGGACTCCAAATCTTCGCATTTATTCTCCAATTTGGCCAGTTCTTTTGACATACTTTGGCTTGGAGGTGGACAATATCATCTGTTCATGTAGAGAGGGACTGCTCCATCTCCATAACTGTGCTTCTGAGCCCAGTGAATTCCTGCTGCATGGTTGTTATGTCTGAGGAAAGGTCAGTTTTTAGCTGCTACATGTCAGACCTGATAGTTGTCTCACATCTATCAGGTCCGACATACAGATTCCCTGCAAATGCTGCTGTCAGCTCCTTTTAAAAAAGTGCTGAATTTTCTTCACGACGTTCAGAAAGGAGTTCAGCCTTCGTGAACTTCTCCATATCGCCAAGCGGCGTGTCGGACGGCTCAGGCAGTGGCGAAGTTTTACTACGAGGTGGGGATGCAGTATTAGCAGCAGGCCGCAGGTTCGGCTGAGAGGTGTTTGCATTCTTAATAACTTTTTGCAACAATATAAATGCCAAAAGCAAAAACGATCTTGTCTTGGAATAATATAACACTGTTAATATATTTTAAAAAATGTCAAAATGTGACTGGAAATACTAGATAATAACTAGACTTTGCAAGAGCTGCGCTCAATGCAACCTACTCCATGCTCACCTAAACCAGAAGTCCTCGAGGCAGCAGACTTAGCCATCTCCTTTTGATGTGGAGGAATAGTGGCTCTACTCTGAACCCCTCCGCTCTGACTGAACTTTTAACCCTACTGCTAAGGGAGGGCCTATCCATCTTTTGGAAAAATTTCATTTCCGTCACTCGCATTCGTATCCTGATTCTAATAGTGTTAACAAAATGATGAGACCTAGATTAGCAGATTAATGGGCATGGGCATTAATGGCATTAATGCCCTATCTGATGGCAGATGGCTGCATAACATTTACATTTACTGGCATAAGGCATCAATTAAAATTCTAACAATTCGATTAAACAACTAGTATTTCTGGTACCAACTAGTGACAACAACAACAATTAGTCCACTGGTCAACTAGTTGTGCACATCCCAAGTGTTTACCATTTTAAGCACATAAGTGCAATGGCAAGACAAGAACATGGGCACTTTAGTGAGTTGAGGTGCATGGGCTGAGAGGTTAGGAGTCTCTCAGTTTTCTTATGTACATGAGTCCTAATGTCTTATGAGTTTTCATAATGTCTTAATAATGTACATACTTGTCTTTAGAAGGAATTCATTATTACCTCTTTGGTTATTTTCTAAATAAACAAGTGATTCAAGTGGGATACATTTCTTTTTGGATATCAGGAACGTGCGTCAGCCGTAGACTCAGTTTGATCACTACACTGTGAGGAATTTGTGGTTTTTTAAAAGATTGTTTACACCAAGTAAAACTGTATGCCTGATTCGACCTTTTATTGACCTAATTCGTGAGGTGATCCCCTTTTTCAGATTTGCTAAACTGCACACTTCTTCCATTCTGTCATTGACTTCCCTTACAATCAAAACAACAACAACAACAAAAAACCATACATTTTAAAGTTAGAGTCCTGGAACTTTGTGAATACATTTCACAATAATTTGCTAATTTAGCTAATATTCTTAAAGAGAGAGCCAGAGGTGATCATCAAAATAACTATTAACCTCTTTATATCAACTATTAGGAAAACAAAAAACAGATTAAAATCTATTCAGATGTTCATTTATCAAATGTGATAACATGAAGTCAAATAAACCATGTTTGCAAAACATTTATTTGTGCTACATGTTTTTCTGTTTTACAGACACTTTTCCATTTTTACAAGATTTGCTCTTCTGCCTTCTTGGTTGAGGGTTAATCATCTTAGTTCTGAATTGGATTAGCTACTACACGACTGACATTTTCTTTGTTCTTTCTTTGTTGTTTTGTTTGTCTTCGTTGAACTTGGAGAAGACAGCATTGTATTCAGCAACAATCAAAAACAGATGATTCAGTAAAAGATTGTCTTTTTCACTGTTAAGTTGTTAACAGTTAAGTCACAGGTATTATCACATGTGTAGTACTAAATGCAAGGTTGGTGTCAAGATCTGTACTGGCAGACCGTGTGGAGGGAGGAAGAGGACCCAAAAGCAGACGCTAAGAAAGACGGTACATGAATAACAAAACCAAAAACAACAACTAAGACTGGACTATGACTTTAACTGTGGACTAAACTATGATTTTAACTGTGACTTTGACTCTGACTATGACTGTGACTTCATGGGGGGAACATAAGCAGATGACCTGACAACTAACAGTAAGAGACACAAGACTTAAATACAGGAGGGTAATAGAGGGGAGTGAACACACATGGGGAACCAGCTGACACAACTGGCCATAATGACACCACAGGGGAAGTATAAACTAAGCACACAGAACATGAAAACAAGACGTTCAAAATAAACAGGAAACATGACGAGATGCAGACATGCCACAAACTTGACAACAAGAACCACACAGACATGAAACATGACAAGGAGACTTAGTACAGGGAGAGATGACACAAAAGGATCTAAAAACAAAGGACTAAAACAGCAAGCTAGGCATCGGAGAAAATAACTAGATAAGCTAAACTGAAAATAGAGCACAAATGAATAACAAAATACAATGAAACTCAAAAACTCTGAAAGTTACTGTGAAAGTTGGACTAATATGTTCATTTAATTAATACGTTAGAGTACCGTTTTTAATTCTGTCCTAGCTTGTGAAGCTCTTTAGCTTAATAAGCATCAAGGAATGAAGTGCAGCCCTGATGAAGAATATGTAATACTGTTCCTCTAAATAAATTTAAAAAAGTGTGCTACATGACATGTGATGATGAGATGAGATAGCCTTTATTTGTCAGTTGCAGGTCTTTTGCCCACAACCGAGATGACAGACCTTGCCGACCGTACATACAATACACAAACATCACATTGGGGAGACAGGTCAGGCCAGGTAGCGAGGAATAAAAACATTGAAATGTGTAACACAAAAGAATAATACAGGAATGCACAGGTATCAACACACCATAGCACAATAAACACAGACAAGCAAGATGGGAAAGTGTTCCAGTGTGTACATCTGATCTGGGACCGCTGCAATCTTCGACTGCGCCTCCAGCTGATCCGATGTCCACATCAGAGGGGAGGTAAGCGTTGGAGGTGGCGTTGGATCCGGGGTAGGAAGGGTTATGCGTCAGTGAGTGCTTATCAGTATCAGTATATGTATTTGTGTGCGTGTCCATAGTTCAGCTGAGACAGTGTCCTTCGCCCTGCCAGGCTAAGTAAACAGTCTTCCAGCCAACCCAGGTGGCCTTGTAGGGAATGGGAAGGAACAGACTCAACACAGTCGTTATCAGACATGTATTTATTTTAAAAGTTTGGGTCTTCAATATCCTACTTCAGGGTCATCCATAAGGTCATTTCTGATTGCAGTAAATGCCACTAAAGCTGCGGCCCATCCCACAAATACAGAGGGCTTGTCATTTGTATTTGCAATAAATTCACCACTCAGGAAATTTATACCCATACAAAATACCACAATACACCAAATTAGGAATGGCATCAAATTGCATGTGCACAGGCTGTCAGTTGATGGATGGGCTTGTATAGTGCTTTGAATTATCAGTTTATACAGACTAATCAGTATTCAGTAAAATAAATCACAGTGGTGACAATGACAAAAGCCAGTCAAGCAAGCAGCAAAATGAAAAAGTTCAAAGGGTTGACAGTAATATTAGCATTTATGTAGTGATGCAAGTATCTCTTCCATGTTGACAGTGGCTCCATCGATGGGGCTCACTGCTCAGGTACAAGCCAGCATTCTGTGTGGTGACCATATCAGGGGAATAGAAGCTTCCCCGACTGACAATGACTAGGGAAAGGAAACAATATTAGTGCAAACAGCATGGATGTTTATGATCAGCGATGTTTAACAAAGAAATGCCAAAACGAAGCAAGTGGTTGGCAAGTAAGCTCTTTCTTAAGGTAGTGTAAATGTAAATTCTTCCACAGGGTTAAAAAAGCAAACAAACAAAAAATAAATAAATCAGAAAGCAAAATGCACATTTTTTGACTTTGTGAGAGAAAATAAGATCATTTAATTTTTTCTAGCACAAGCACCAATATAAGGTGGACCTGCCTGCACTTTATATTTCTTGTATCTAGCTTTCTTGTGTCAATTTGTAACCAATGTTCCCTCTGAGCGAACACACAAACTCCCTGAGCGGCCCCTTGGACCACTGCGAGCAACAGCAGACGTGTGCACTGTGGTCACACCAGCATCTAATCCATCCAAGTTACATGGTTTATTAAAATAATCAAATTACAGCATTTACATTTATGTTAGACGCTTTTAATTAACTGCTTTAGCCCACTTACAATGAAAATTAGAAAAAAAAAATGTTGTTCATGACCTGTGTAGTATGTTAACACTATTGGAAGTAAATATAAAAAATTCCCCACTCGCCCCTGTGGGCGGTCAATCCTTCAACCTCGGGTCCTCTACCAGAGGCCTGGCAGCTTGAGGGTCCTGCGCAGTATCTTAGCTGTTCCCAGGACTGCGCTCTTCTGGACAGAGATCTCCGATGTTGTTCCCGGGATCTGCTGGAGCCACTCGCCTAGCTTGGGAGTCACTGCACCGAGTGCTCCGATTACCACTGGGACCACCGTCACCTTCACCCTCCACATCCTCTCGAGCTCTTCTCTGAGCCCTTGGTATTTCTCCAGCTTCTCGTGTTCCTTCTTCCTGATTTTGGAACCACTACATCGATCACTACGGCCATCTTCTCATGTTTGTCTAGCACCGCTATGTCAATCAATCAACACATATATATATATATATATATATATATATATATATATATATATCGTGGTGGTTAGACTACACGCCTTTGGAGCAGAGGATCGCAAGTGCGATTCCTGCCTAGGGCATCTGTATCCAGTAAGGGTCCTAAGGCTATATATATACAGTGGGGCAAGAAAGTATTTAGTCAGCCACCGATTGTGCAAGTTCCCCCACTTAAAATGATGACAGAGGTCAGTAATTTGCACCAGAGGTACACTTCAACTGTGAGAGACAGAATGTGAAAAAAAAATCCATGAATTCACATGGTAGGATTTGTAAAGAATTTATTCGTAAATCACGGTGGAAAATAAGTATTTGGTCACCTCAAACAAGGAAAATCTCTGGCTCTCACAGACCTGTAACATCTTCTGTAAGAAGCTTTTCTGTCCCCCACTCGTTACCTGTATGAATGGCACCTGTTTGAACTCATCATCTGTATAAAAGACACCTGTCCACAGCCTCAAACAGTCAGACTCCAAACTCCACCATGGCCAAGACCAAAGAGCTTTCGAAGGACACCAGGAAAAGTATTGTAGACCTGCACCAGACTGGGAAGAGTGAATCTACAATAGGCAAGCAGCTTGGTGTGAAAAAATCAACTGCGGGAGCAATCATCAGAAAATGGAAGACATACAAGACCACTGATAATCTCCCTCGATCTGGGGCTCCACGCAAGATCTCATCCCGTGGGGTCAAAATGATCATGAGAACGGTGAGCAAAGATCCCAGAACCACACGGGGGGACCTGGTGAATGACCTGCACAGAGCTGGGACCAAAGTAACAAAGGTCACCATCAGTAACACACTACAACGGCAGGGAATCAAATCCCGCAGTGCCAGACGTGTTCCGCTGCTGAAGCCAGTGCATGTCCAGGCTCGTCTGAAGTTTGCCAGAGAGCACATGGATGATACAGCAGAGGATTGGGAGAATGTCATGTGGTCAGATGAAACCAAAGTAGAACTTTTTGGTATGAACTCAACTCGTCGTGTTTGGAGGAAGAAGAATACTGAGTTGCATCCCAAGAACACCATACCTACTGTGAAGCATGGGGGTGGAAACATCATGCTATGGGGCTGTTTTTCTGCCAAGGGGACAGGACGACTGATCCGTGTTAAGGACAGAATGAATGGGGCCATGTATCGTGAGATTTTGAGCCAAAACCTCCTTCCATCAGTGAGAACTTTGAAGATGAAACGAGGCTGGGTCTTCCAACATGACAATGATCCAAAACACACCGCCCGGGCAACAAAGGAGTGGCTCCGTAAGAAGCATTTGAAAGTCCTGGAGTGGCCTAGCCAGTCTCCAGACCTCAACCCCATAGAAAATCTGTGGCGGGAGTTGAAAGTCCGTGTTGCTCGGCGACAGCCCCAAAACATCACTGCTCTCGAGAAGATCTGCATGGAGGAATGGACCAAAATACCAGCTACTGTGTGTGCAAACCTGGTAAAGACCTATAGTAAACGTTTGACCTCTGTTATTGCCAACAAAGGTTATGTTACAAAGTATTGAGTTGTATTTTTGTTATTGACCAAATACTTATTTTCCACCCTGATTTACGAATAAATTCTTTACAAATCCTACCATGTGGATTCATGGATTTTTTTTTCACATTCTGTCTCTCACAGTTGAAGTGTACCTCTGGTGCAAGTTACTGACCTCTGTCATCATTTTAGGTGGGGGAACTTGCACAATCGGTGGCTGACTAAATACTTTTTTGCCCCACTGTATATATATATATATATATAAAAAAAAAAAACACCCAGCACGCCCCTGCGGGCGGTTTATCCTTCAAGCTCGGGTCCTCTACCAGAGGCCTGGGAGCTTGAGGGTCCTGCGCAGTATCTTAGCTGTTCCCAGGACTGCGCTCTTCTGGACAGAGATCTCCGATGTTTTTTTTTCCCGGGATCTGCTGGAGCCACTCGCCTAGCTTGGGAGTCACCGCACCTAGTGCTCCGATTACCACGGGGACCACCGTTACCTTCACCCTCCACATCCTCTCGAGCTCTTCTCTGAGCCCTTGGTATTTCTCCAGCTTCTCGTGTTCCTTCTTCCTGATATTGCTGTCATTCGGAACCGCTACATCGATCACTACGGCCGTCTTCTTCTGTTTGTCTACCACCACTATGTCCGGTTGGTTAGCCACCACCATTTTGTCCGTCTGTATCTGGAAGTCCCACAGGATCTTAGCTCGGTCATTCTCCACCACCCTTGGGGGCATCTCCCATTTTGACCTCGGGACTTCTAGGTTATACTCGGCACAGATGTTCCTGTACACTATGCCGGCCACTTGGTTATGGCGTTCCATGTATGCCTTGCCTGCTAGCATCTTGCACCCTGCTGTTATGTGCTGGATAGTCTCTGGGGCATCTTTACACAGCCTGCACCTGGGGTCTTGCCTGGTGTGATAGACCCCAGCCTCTATGGATCTTGTACTCAGAGCTTGTTCTTGTGCTGCCATGATTAGTGCCTCTGTGCTGTCTTTCAGTCCAGCTTTGTCCAGCCACTGGTAGGATTTCTGGATATCAGCCACCTCCTCTATCTGCCGGTGGTACATACCGTGCAGGGGCCTGTCCTTCCATGATGGTTCCTCGTCTCCCTCCTCTTTCTTGGGTTTCTGCTGCCTGAGGTATTCACTGAGCACTCGGTCAGTTGGGGCCATCTTCCCAATGTATTCTTGGATGTTCCTTGTCTCATCCTGGACTGTGGTGCTGACACTCACCAGTCCCCGGCCCCCTTCCTTCCGCTTAGCGTACAGCCTCAGGGTGCTGGACTTGGGGTGAAACCCTCCATGCATGGTCAGGAGCTTTCTTGTCTTTATGTCAGTGGCTTCTATCTCCTCCTTTGGCCAGCTTATTACCCCAGCAGGGTACCTGATCACGGGCAGGGCGTACGTGTTGATAGCCCGGATCTTGTTCTTACCATTCAGCTGACTCCTCAGGACTTGCCTGACCCTCTGCAGGTACTTGGTGGTTGCAGCCTTTCTAGCGGCCTCTTCATGGTTCCCATTTGCCTGCGGGATCCCCAGGTACTTGTAACTGTCCTCTATGTCTGCAATGTTGCCTTCTGGTAGTTCAATCCCCTCAGTTCTGACTACCTTCCCTCTCTTTGTTACCATCCGACTACACTTCTCCAGTCCGAACGACATTCCAATGTCATTGCTGTATAGCCTGGTAGTGTGGATCAGTGAATCGATGTCTCGTTCACTCTTGGCATACAGCTTGATGTCATCCATGTACAGGAGGTGGCTGACAACTGCTCCGTTCCGTAGTCGGTATCCGTAGCCAGTCTTGTTAATGATCTCACTGAGGGGGTTCAGGCCTATGCAGAACAGCAGTGGGGACAGAGCATCTCCTTGGTAGATCCCGCACTTGATGGTAACTTGTGCTATGGGCTTGGAGTTGGCCTCTAGTGTTGTACGCCACATCCCCATTGAGTTCCTGATGAAGGCTCTTAGGGTCCCATTGATATATATATATATATATATATATATATATATATATATATATATATATTTTTTTTTTTTTTTTTTTTTTCCCCAAAGCTCTGACTTATATTATGAGTATGAGTCTGTGGTCTGGGAGAGAGTCCAGTAGCTCTCTGTCTGCAAAATACAGTATATAATGACCAATGTTGGGCTATTTAATTATATAGTTACTTCTTCAAAAAAGTAACTGAGTTATGCAGACAAAGTCTTTTGCAGCTGTTTACCTAAAAATGCAGCCAAGGTGTTTTTTAAAATAAACATTTCAAACTATTTACAGAACAATCAGCTGTTCTGCATCAAATTTGATGCCACACAAATTATTTGTGCCACTATGAGATAAAGGAGAACAACAGCCTGATACCTGCAGGCCTGACAACAGGAGATGTATCACTGCTGTAACACCTGTAACATTCAGCAGTCGCCTCATTGTTCTGACACACACAACAAAACTATTGACTACACTACACACTAACTACACAAGCTTTGTGCTAAACATCGCAAATCTCTCACATCTCAAAACACCGCCGTCACTCCTAAAACTTCCCCCTTTCCTAAATAACTAAATGCCATGTTGCCATATCATTTTTTGATTGGTCCATGGTACATTTTTCGACCAATAGGAAAGGCTGGGGGGGGGGGGGGGGTGCTCACAGGTGGAGAGTGCTTTCAAGCGTTTTCCTTATAAAACGGCGGTTTTACCGTTTCTTCCCGCAGTAAATATAAACGACAATAGTATTCAGGAAGAAAACCAAAGATTGCAGATATTTTTTATCATAACTCTGGTTTTACGTGGCCGATCAACACAATTTAAAAACTGGTATAAAGTCCCCACTTTTCCGTCAATTGTTCGGTCTGTCCTGCTCACATCTCCAATGGCTGTACACGTTGTCATTAACGTGGCTTCACTCCACATCAGCCACGCTGCTTTGCTAGCTAAAACACCGGTGTCGGCACATAAGGACGCTGTCATATCCTGTCAACCACGTTGGTTAGCTGCGTATATACGAATGTGAATCGCATCATTGGCTGGACTTTATGATAAGGTGGCATCGTTCTAATCCCATACGGGAGCAGCCAGTCACTTACTGACTAACACTGCAAAACAGAATTGTTAAAGTTTTAATTTTAATTTCAATTCAGTTTAGATTTTTTTTTGTACGCAACACAGATTTTCTGTGCGCAGAGACCGTGCCAGCAGTGCACAAATGCGCACGCGCGCAGCTTAGAGGGAACATTGTTTGTAACCCTCCCAGTTGTTCGTCTCGTTATTCACTTCATGTCAATTTTCATAAAAAGTATGAATCAAGATGAAAAATCAGTCAAATAAGTGATCATTTTCTTTTAAAAAATATATCTAAAACCCAAGATGCAATCTTTGAAGTTGCAGATTTCGTGTCGTCGTTTAATGCCTTTTCTGCTACTGAAGTCTGGACTGGATGATTGTCGGACAGCAGCCTGAAAGGCCCCTGCGGCTTCCTTTATCCTTCTCTACACCCAACAAAGAGGCACCTGGTTGTTTGTAGTTCTATGAGAAATCCAGAGCGATGGTTTCTTCCGTAAAATGTCAGTGTTTTAATGTAGTTATCTGATGTTTAAGAGCATTGCCTTGTTTTGTAAATAGTTGTTGTAGAATTAGTAATTACTAATTCATTGGTAAAAACATTCTCACAGTGGTAATTGTTAATATGTATTTTACTTGTAAGCAGTACTTGCATGTACCGTGAAAGTTACAGGCATTTTAGTGCATTAGTGGTAACTTTATTCCCAAGTAGCACTTTTGGTTAGCATGCTAAGTTAATACTAGTTAGCTAGTTGGGTGCTTTCTGGCTCACTCCTACCTCTAATGTTTTGTATGAGATTGTAACTGTTCTAATCCTTGTTAACAGACTTGGAAATTGCAGTTACATAACACACTGTTGATGACGACTGTGTGCTGTTATTTTTGTACCAGAATAAAGAGGGAACCCAGAGTAAGTCCATACGCCCTTTCTACATGGGCGTATCACATCACATTTACCACAGACTCTCAGAACAGCAACAGTTACATTAGCATTAGGTTACATTTTAGCCAGACACACAAGCAGTTTTAGAAACTAGAAGATTTTACTTTTCAAATCAAGTCATCTCTTTTACGTGTAATTTGGACTATTCTTTGGTCAGAATATTTCCCTTTGGATTTGCCCCCCAAAAATACATCTAGATTAAGTAATGCAAATGCTAAAGAGATTTTCAGTAATGTGTGTGTAATGTTAGGAGATTAACCATTATTCTCAATAGCTAGGGATGGGTATTGATAAGATTTTCACGATTCCGATTCTATTTTCGATTCTGTTTAATGATTCGATTCTTTATCGACTAACACTAAGGTTGATTAGCTTAGAACGTTGTTTTATATCTTCTCTTTGAACAAGATAGAAATTTGGGAGTAGCATGGCCTTACAAACCCAACAGTGAGATCTTAAGAGATCCAGCCTACGGCTCTTCAATGGGGTGCCACAGGGTCCCCGGGGAAAAAAATTATAAATGTAAATTAATAAAATAAATATTCTTCTGTAGCAATAACAAAGTATAACATAAATTATTCTGTAGCAAGAATATCCAGACTCTGTCCTTCCCCCTAAACTTGGCCACCTAAATGCACAGTAATGGCAGGTTTTGTAATAAGGCAGATCGCGCTAACATAATATGCACTGTTAGCTGATTATTTACCTGCCGTATTAACGGGAGAGGACGTGCAAACGTTACCGCTGCTGCTGGGTTGAGATTCACGAGTCCGGAGCGGAATTAAAATCACGACAATCATTTAAGGTCATTGCGTGTTTTGTGAGCAAATGCTTTTGCATATTCGTAGTGTTTCCTCCCTTAAATGAAATCTCTACTTTGCAAGTATTGCAAGTTGCCCTGTTGTCATCCGTTCTCGTAAAGTATAATCAAACTTCTGAGCGTTTGAGCCGCTTAGCCGCCGTGTTTCCTGCCAGGTAAATGACGCTCCGCAACGTGGTGACGTCATTCAGGGTGACTGGAATCGATAAGGGAATCGTTTGCAAAAATTGCAAACAATTCCAAGGAACTGAAACAGTGGGAACCTGTCAGGGTCCTGGGTCTGAGCGACCCAGGATCCCTGGGCAGTTATGAATTATATTATTATTATTATTGTATGTATATTTGGTGTTGCTGTCTTTCTCCCTGTTTGCGTGTGTATATGTGTTTCGGCAGCGCCTTCAGGCCTGGTGGGTGTGGCCCTGCTGACGGTCTGGCCACACCCGAAGCCACACACCTGCTGCTGATCAGGCCTCGTCGGAGGAGCTACTTAGGAGAGTCTTGGAGCTCCCACCTACGCGGGATCATTCCATGAGACTCCACGTTAGTCATCCAGTTGAACTGAGTTAGTGTGTGTATGCCCGTGGTTATATGTGTCCTGACGGCTGCGTCTATTGTGTCCCCAGGAGAAGTGTGAAGCGCCAGACAGCAGCCAGCACGAGGAGTGCTGAGACACGGGAGTCAGGGAAAGCACGGGGATTTATTGTTGTTTGTACCATACACTGTAAATAAACGCACTGTTTGTACATAGAGCACCACGTCTGGGTCCTCCTTCCCCACACCTCCCATGGTTCTTAACAAGAACCGGTTTTCGATACCCATCCCTATCAATAGCAATGCATATGTTTCTGTAACACACCCATGAAATATAGTTACTTATACAATGGGGCAAAAAAGTATTTAGTCAGCCACCGATTGTGCAAGTTCCCCCACCTAAAATGATGACAGAGGTCAGTAATTTGCGCCAGAGGTACACTTCAACTGTGAGAGACAGAATGTGAAAAAAAAAATCCATGAATTCACATGGTAGGATTTGTAAAGAATTTATTCGTAAATCAGGGTGGAAAATAAGTATTTGGTCAATAACAAAAATACAACTCAATACTTTGTAACATAACCTTTGTTGGCAATAACAGAGGTCAAACGTTTACTATAGGTCTTTACCAGGTTTGCACACACAGTAGCTGGTATTTTGGCCCATTCCTCCATGCAGATCTTCTCGAGAGCAGTGATGTTTTGGGGCTGTCGCCAAGCAACACGGACTTTCAACTCCCGCCACAGATTTTCTATGGGGTTGAGGTCTGGAGACTGGCTAGGCCACTCCAGGACTTTCAAATGCTTCTTACGGAGCCACTCCTTTGTTGCCCGGGCGGTGTGTTTTGGATCATTGTCGTGTTGGAAGACCCAGCCTCGTTTCATCTTCAAAGTTCTCACTGATGGAAGGAGGTTTTGGCTCAAAATCTCACGATACATGGCCCCATTCATTCTGTCCTTAACACGGATCAGTCGTCCTCTCCCCTTGGCAGAAAAACAGCCCCATAGCATGATGTTTCCACCCCCATGCTTCACAGTAGGTATGGTGTTCTTGGGATGCAACTCAGTATTCGTCTTCCTCCAAACACGACGAGTTGAGTTTATACCAAAAAGTTCTACTTTGGTTTCATCTGACCACATGACATTCTCCCAATCCTCTGCTGTATCATCCATGTGCTCTCTGGCAAACTTCAGACGGGCCTGGACATGCACTGGCTTCAGCAGCGGAACACGTCTGGCACTGCGGGATTTGATTCCCTGCCGTTGTAGTGTGTTACTGATGGTGACCTTTGTTACTTTGGTCCCAGCTCTCTGCAGGTCATTCACCAGGTCCCCCCGTGTGGTTCTGGGATCTTTGCTCACCGTTCTCATGATCATTTTGACCCCACGGGATGAGATCTTGCGTGGAGCCCCAGATCGAGGGAGATTATCAGTGGTCTTGTATGTCTTCCATTTTCTGATGATTGCTCCCACAGTTGATTTTTTCACACCAAGCTGCTTGCCTATTGTAGATTCACTCTTCCCAGTCTGGTGCAGGTCTACAATACTTTTCCTGGTGTCCTTCGAAAGCTCTTTGGTCTTGGCCATGGTGGAGTTTGGAGTCTGACTGTTTGAGGCTGTGGACAGGTGTCTTTTATACAGATGATGAGTTCAAACAGTTGCCATTCATACAGGTAACGAGTGGGGGACAGAAAAGCTTCTTACAGAAGACGTTACAGGTCTGTGAGAGCCAGAGATTTTCCTTGTTTGAGGTGACCAAATACTTATTTTCCACCGTGATTTACGAATAAATTCTTTACAAATCCTACCATGTGAATTCATGGATTTTTTTTTCACATTCTGTCTCTCACAGTTGAAGTGTACCTCTGGTGCAAATTACTGACCTCTGTCATCATTTTAAGTGGGGGAACTTGCACAATCGGTGGCTGACTAAATACTTTCTTGCCCCACTGTATATATATATAGCCTTAGGACCCTTACTGGATACAGATGCCCTAGGCAGGAATCGCACTTGCGATCCTCTGCTCCAAAGGCGTGTAGTCTAACCACCACGATATATATATATATATATATATATATATATATATATATATATATATATATATATATATATATATATATATATATATATGTTGATTGATTGACATAGCGGTGCTAGACAAACATGAGAAGATGGCCGTAGTGATCGATGTAGTGGTTCCGAATGACAGCAAAATCAGGAAGAAGGAACACGAGAAGCTGGAGAAATACCAAGGGCTCAGAGAAGAGCTCGAGAGGATGTGGAGGGTGAAGGTGACGGTGGTCCCCGTGGTAATCGGAGCACTCGGTGCAGTGACTCCCAAGCTAAGCGAGTGGCTCCAGCAGATCCCGGGAACAACATCGGAGATCTCTGTCCAGAAGAGCGCAGTCCTGGGAACAGCTAAGATACTGACTAAATACTTTTTTGCCCCACTGTACTAGCTGAACTATAATCAAATATCAGACTTCAGTTCATTTGCTTTTATATAAATTGTTTTGAGTGTCACAAAGGAATAAAAATCGACCTCCTTAGAGCCTGCAAGTTATAGGATAACAGTTTGTTATGTTATAGGCTGTACTTTGGAAATGGGTTCATTCTCAGCAGTGCTGACAAATGCAGTCAGCAGGACGAGTCTTGTGTCCTGGACTTTTAGGGTCATAAGGGCCTGTCCTCTGGTAGAAACATAAAGCTGTTTAAGCACAGAAAGTGTTTTTGTGAGGTCCTTGAGACTGCGTGAAAGATTATGTGATCAATGCTTTTTAATAGCTACTGATACCAAATGAGTTTTGCATTGAGTTGTATGCTGGTATGGATTTCTGTGGTATTGAGCTAGATCTATACCTGACAGGAGACAGCCAGAAACTCTCTCCTATCTCAGTTTCTCTATGTTCAGCAGTGTTTTTCTTCCTCCCTCTGTTCCCTTTCAATTCCTTCATTTTTATGCACTCCCACTAATCTAGAGGATTAAATTATTCTGCATCTACCTGTATTCTTTGATTATTGCTGAAAGCTAAAGCGCTGAGAACTGGCTGGGATTATCTCCCAGTGGAGTGTTTGATGTTGCTGTCTTAATGAGGCTGGCAGTAGAAAGCCGCCGCACTTAAAACCCTTCCCTTTTAGGTTGATGTAATGTTGCAGCCATCTTAAAAGTAGTTATTACAGAGACATCGCATTCACTTAAGCATGTCCACTTCTACATTAATCTAGGGTCACACCCCGGTCAAACGTTTCTGCTCAATTTAAATTGTTTCAATAGCTTAAGAAAGTGCTGAATGTCAGGGAAGCATTTGAGCTCAACAGGATAAAAAAAAAAGAAAATACACACACACACACACACACACACACACACACACACACACACACACACACACACACACACACACACACACAAACGCTAATTTAGAGGTTGCTATACACAGCTTAGTTTATTCACTGGTTAGAATTTGTGCGATAACTACCTGTAATAAAAAAGATAAAATTATGTCAAGCACATTACTAATTTGTTATTTCTTATAACTGTATTTCAGTTGAAACGGCTCATGCAAAACCTGCCTTTCAAGATGTCTCATAGAATTTTTTGCACAGCGATGAAGTTACATTTTATTTTTCTTGCACTGAATTATGCATGACTCAATAACTATAAACAACAAGATAGATGGCCACAAGACACTCATCTTTTTGCAAGAGTCAGTTGAGGTGAAGGAAAAACAATGGATATAAAATATACAAAGTTACTGTCAAGAGTAGGCAGGAAGGAACCAAATGCAGGATTTACAGGAAAAGAACTAAAACCAACCTTTTATTTAGGTAGACAACTGAAGTCCAATAATGTATTTAAGTCCAGAACATAAATCAAACTAAAGAATCTATACTTCTCAAGAGACAAACATAACAGTACCTTAACAGACACTGTAACATTGGAGAAAGATAAACTACAGCTACATGCACATACATAACGTAACTAGAAAGAGTGGAAACTTGTGGGGAACGTGTGATGAGACACCATTAGAATGATACATCAAGCTCCATTCCTTGAGACAAAGCAAGACTCTGACTAAGAGTCAAGTCCCACAGTATCGTCAAAGACAATGGAGCTTTCCAAGGAGAGGTGTTATTTTTTTGTTGTTTCTTTAAACCACAAGAGGGTAATAATTAAAAGCAGATAATAGGCATTGATTGTAGCTTATGGCACAAAATGCTGATTGAGATGCACTTTCACTTTGGTTTTAATTGATTTTATCTTTTTATTTTTAAATTTCACTGGACAAGCATGCTGGCCTTGCTTGTCCTAATGGAGTGCGATTTCCGAATGAGTTACTAGTGTGTTGCACACAGAGCGACTGAAATAACGAGGTTGCAGACACATACGGTGGAAATGAGTTTGCTTTGAAAGGTGGCTGGACATAGAGTGGTACTCGGACTACAGCCGCTGCTTCTCCACAATGAACGGAGTTGATGTCAGGACTGATGATGCCAGTTGAGGTGGTTCGGGTATCTGACTCGGATGCCTCTTGGATGCATTATGGGTGAAGTAATCTGGATATGTCCTACAGGAAGAAGTCTCCGGAGCAGACCCAGGATTTGCTAGAGAAATTATATCTCTCAGGTGGCATTGGGACTGAATTGATGTCCCCCAGAATGCACTGATAGACATGGCTGGGGTGAGGGAAGTCTTGGCTTCTCTGCTCTGACTGCTGTGCCATGAGCATAACCCTGATAAGTGTTAGATGGATGGATGGATATTGACATGACCACCAGTGCACAAAACTGGAAGAAAAACATGAGCTGTCATGTTAACTCTTGTTAACAATGGTTTGAATTTTTTAGGTGTTAACTCAATGCTTTTTTTAATTAAATGTGTAAATCTGTGTGTAGATATCTTTTTCATTTTTAAAATATTTCTGACACTTTCTATTGGTCATGAAAGGAAAAAACAAACAGAAAACAACTACATGTCCACTCACTTATAACTAGTTAAGCAACTAACCAAATTTTAGATTAAGGAAACCTTGTGAACCGGCACATTCAGTAAGCGGAAAGTAATACATTTCTGGACATTGCCCATTTGTAGTGGTTAGAGCATTATTCATTGTTTCATTTTTTTTCTTTCTTTCTTTCTTTCTTTCTTTCTTTCTTTCTTTCTTTCTTTCTTTCTTTCTTTATTTATTTATTTTTAGTTTTTAGGCAAGGCAAGGCAAGGCAAATTTATTTGTATAGCACAATTCAACAACAAGGTGATTCAAAGTGCTTTACAGAGACATTAGAAACAAAAACAAATAAAAGCATGATTTAAAATTGATTAAAACAAGCAAACAAACAAACTAACTAAACACACACATTTCACACCTGTTCACGCGATCTGAACCCTTATCGTAAGGGGAGCTACCAGTCCTTCTGTGGACGAGCTACTTTCTATTTTAAATTCCCTGAATTTTTAGTTTTTAAAATGCTGACTCCACTCTGCAAACCTCATGACTTTGCACAGCAACAAATCACCCCAGCGCTAGTTGGAGGTCACTGCTCTGGTCCTATTGGCTTCAGAAAGCAGAGATTCTGAGATTACCAAATTTGACACACTCTTCGCTGTGACTTTGGCTTCAAAATGTGTTGATAGAAGTTATGAACAGAATCAGTAAGAAAGAGCAGCTCTAATGAAGTCCAGAAAGTCCACATCTTGACTTCACCATCAGAACTGCACCTTTCGCGCCACAGAAAAGGCATTAAGTTCTCATCTCA
This sequence comes from Astatotilapia calliptera, assembly GCF_964374335.1. Classification (NCBI taxonomy): domain Eukaryota; kingdom Metazoa; phylum Chordata; class Actinopteri; order Cichliformes; family Cichlidae; genus Astatotilapia; species Astatotilapia calliptera. The sequence continues at coordinate 4,338,569 of NC_137432.1, read as the reverse complement.
TTAAGCTAATGTTTCTTGTTGATCTTTTTGTCTTTTATTTCTCTCCTCTGGTCTTGGCTTAAATTGTGTTTGGGTATAATTAAAGGCTATACTGAGATAATAATTGATACGATGTGTGATCATCATAATCATTACACATATTTTAACAAACAGCTCCAGATCTGAGGGTCTTTTGGCTTCCTCCGCTTGCTATTCTGCAAACTCCGATAAGACACAGTTTGGTAAGTGGCACTCCAGAAGACCAGTCATGAGAGACTGTGTGAATGAGAGCAGTGTAAAGTTACTTAGCTAGAAACCACTGTGCATGCTGACAGAGATTACTGACATTCTTATTCCTCATACGTTCTTCTTAATTTGCCCCTTTTTTGTCTTTACACAAACGTGAACTAATGCTTAAACATGAGATGTTGTTTTATGACTGAGAAAATGACAAATTGTTCTGCTGCAACCATATTGATCCCGGGCAGTGCTTTTTTTCCTGGAAACTCTTTTAATGTGTTTCCATAAAATGCTTTTCTCATCAGATTCTAATGCCAAGTGGAGCACTCATAAAAATCAGCCATTTGTTCCACTTTAATTTCTTAAATGGAAATAAATTATGACAGTAAGATTCATCTGATTCATTTAGATCTTTGGACTAACTACAGCAAAATAAATCTGAGAAATAAACAGGAACTAAACTAAAGACACAATCCATGAGTGGACTGGACTGGACTTTTCTTGGAGCTGTGGTCGAATCTGTCATGTCTGAGTTGATGGCTGATAAAAGTGTCTGCTAATTTATCACCATTTTTCACAACGCTGGAAATCAAAACACATGTTGTAAAGGAAAAAAGTGGCTCAGGCCTCTTCATAAAGCCCAGGAGTGACAGGAAATCCATTTCTGTCGTATGCAATTACCAGCATGCTGATTCGGGGAAAACACTGCTGCTTTATATTTCATCAAGGCCATCGAAGAGCTGAGGTGGCGCTCAATACTGGCTCCCAGAGTACTTCTCTTTCTCACTTTCCCTCTCTCTCTCTCTCTCTCTCTCTCTCTCTCACACACACACACACACACACACACACACACACACACACACACACATACAGATAACCACTATAGTTAAAGGTACGCGATGTCCACATCTCAACCTGAAGGAACAGAAAACACTGTAAACCCACACCTGCCCAGATTCTCACAGAGAGAACAAATGGGTGCAGAGATTAAAGTATGAGAACAGAAAAGAAAAAAGTGAATAAAAAGGAATGAATAAAATAAGCAAAGAGAAATAAAGAATAGGAAAAATAAAGATCAAAAGAAATGTTGAAAAAGAAAACAATAAAGAATAGGAAGGAAAAAAGAAAAAAGCTGGGAAGAAAGAAGTGGATACAAAAAATGAGTTAAGACAGAACTGCTAAAGTAAAGCGAGGGGGAAACAAGGAGAGGAGAAAGAAAAGACTACAGAAAAGGAGGAAAAACAGATTAAAAAGAAATGGTAGAAAATGAGGAACCAGACAACAAGCAAATGAAAAGCAAATGAAAAGTAAAATGTGTGCAAAAAGAACCTGGAAAAAAAACAAAGGGGCTGAAAACTAGAAAGCAGGGAGAAAAAAACGGTGTGAAACAAAATGAAAGAATTGAGAGCGAAGAAAAGAGCAGTAAAGACAAAAATAAACAGTGAAAGTAAAACAAATAAAAGAAGTGATGTAACCACATAGGAAAGAAGAGAAATGAAACAACAGGAAACAAAAAAGGAAACAAACAACAATGAATGAAAGCAGAAGAAAAAGAGAAAGTAAGATGGCAGAATTAAAAATGGGAAGAAGAAAATATAAAATGTAGAGATGACAGTAGAGACAAGTAGAAAAGAAAAGAAAGGAGTTGTGAATAAATGAGAAAAGAACAGAGAAAGAGCAACACTTGTAAGAAATGCGAAGAATATCAAGGACAAAAGTGAGGACAAAAGATGTGAAAATTTAAAAAATGAACAAAGGAAGAATCGGAATAGTAGAAGATAGAAGAGAGGGAAGAGAGAGGACAGACCAAAGACAATAGAGGAGCAGATGATGAGAAAGAAAAGATGACAGATGAGGAGGAGACAAGAGAAGAAGAACAGTAATTTGTCTTCGGGGTTTCAATAAAGAAAATTGAGCTTCTCTTTTTCCTGGGTGCTATTTATTATTAATTAGGGTAACTCCCACAGTCCCCTGTGTGTCTTTACATAAGGACTGCTTTCACTTTAACATCTCATCTGTTGTGTTGATCATGCTCTGCCAATTCCAAGAAGTGTGTCTGTGTTCTTAATTAAGTCTCACTGTTTGGTGACAGTGACAGCATGTTTTTCTTTCTCAATTGTGTAACACAAGAGACATACTATTATCCATGTGTAATCATTTAACTAGCTTTCACATCATGCCAAAGTGTCAAAATCTGCAATTTCTTCAATGGCCAATTGACACTGGCTCAAAATTCCCATGAATTCCCGTGTTAACTTTACAGCTTTAAAAAACATGTTTGCAAAAGTTACTTATTGATCATTTTCCCTTTCATAACAACTGTGTAAGAGTACAGTTAAAGTAATCAAACAGTCAAGATTGAAGTGCAGACTTTCCGCTTTCATTCAAGGAGTTTAACAAAAATATAAAATCACTACAGTCATTTTTATAAATAGTCGCCCATTTTTAGTGTCTTAAATGTAATTAGGCAAATTAATACAATTTTAAATTGTAATTGTAATGTTTATTATTGTTTTTAATACTTTTAATGCTTTAATACTTGATTCCCCATTTAAAAACATGCTAACAGGCCTTTACTGCAGCCATCTTCAGCTGCTGCTTGTTTGTGAGTTTCTCTGTCTTCAGTTTTCAGCAAACAAAAAGCATGCTGTGCTGAGATCAGGTGATTGCCCAAAGACTTTTTTTTAGTATGCTTTGGGTCAGTATCTACTTCAGCCCAATATTAAGCCAAAGCTTGTATTAATGTAGACATTTTGGCTCATCATGTCCATTTCATGTTTTGCCCCTTCAAAGGTAACATTGCCTCCAACATATCTGACAGATCATGTGCAATGCTTCAGACTGAGGTGCTCCATTCTTTCTCCATACTTTTCTCTTCCTATCATTCTCTACAAGTTGATCTCAGATTCATCAGTCTATTTCTTCCCAGCGCTGTGCAGGCCCTTTTAGATGTTTTCTGACAAAGTCAAAAAGAAGTGCCTTCCTGTTGTTGAGTGTAGTTTGAACATTGTTATAATGTTTTTTCTTGATTAAAGTAAGTAAGTAAGTAAGTAAGTAAGTAAGTAAAATTATATTTAAATATGACATTTCTAGATAAAAAGATCACAAAGTGCTTCAAACAGACAAAAGTTAACAAAATGCAATTCTAAAAAGATGTGTTTTTAGTTGTTTTTTAAAAGTGATCACTGAGTCTGCAGATCTTAAGTTCCGAGGAAGAGAGTTCCACAGTCTGGCGGCCACAGTGGCAAAAGCTCTATCTCCCTTGGTTTTCAGCCTTGTATGCTGAAGAACAAGTAGGCCCTGATCACATAATAATAATAATGGATTGCATTTATATAGCGCTTTTCGGGACCCCTCAAAGCGCTTTACAATACCACTATTCATTCACTGGTGAAGGCAAGCGACAGTTGTAGCCACAGCTGCCCTGGGGCAGACTGACAGAGGCACCATCGGCCCCTCTGGCCGTCACCAGTAGGCGGTAGGTGAAGTGTCTCGCCCAAGGACACAACGACCGAGACTGTCTGAGTCAGGGCTCGAACCGGCAACCTTTCGATTACAAGACAAACACCCAACTCTTGAGCCACGATCGCCACAGACCTCAGGGACCTCCTAGGGAGCTTTAAAGGTCAGAACCAATATCTTAAAATGGACTCTGAATTCAACGGGGAGCCAGTGCAGCTGTATAAGCAATGGTGTTACATGAGAGTACTTAGATGTTTTTGTCAGAAGCCTTGCTGCAGCATTTTGGACAATCTGCAACGCTCCAGGGAGTTTTTGTTTAGACATGTAAACAGTGGATTACAGTAGTCTAATCGTGATGAAATGAATGCATGAATAACAATCTCCAGTTCAGTGTGAGATACAATGGGGCTCAATTTAGAAATGTTTCTTAAATGATAGAAGCAGGACCGAACCAGAGATTTAACCTGGACATCCAGGGTAAGAGCAGAATCAAAGGTTACCCCTAGGTTCCTGATAGACGATTTCACAAATGTTGAAAGAGGACCAAGAGCATTTATTATGTTAGGTACATGTCTGTCCGGAGTACATACAAGGACTTCGGTCTTTTCTTCATTAAGTTGGAGGAAGTTGTCAGCCATCCAATCTTTGATGGATTCTAAGCACTCGTTTAGAATCTGCAGCTTAGAAACATCTTCAGGTTTAAAAGAAATATATAACTGGATGTCATCTGTGTAGCATTGGTATCAAATGTCCTCAAAGGGGCTCAAAATATGCTGGAGAGGAAGCAGATATATTAAAAACAATAAGGGCCCCAGCACAGAACCTTGTGGCACACCATAGGACGAGGACGTGGAAGATGACCTGTACTTAGAGACCGCCTCAGAAAAGTATCGTTCATAGAGATACGAGGAGAACCACTCTAAGGCCACGTTCACACTGCAGGTCTTAATGCTCAATTCCAATTTTTTGATCAAATCCGATTTTTTTGTCTGCTTGTTCACACTACAAATAAAATGCGACAGCAAACTCTAGCGTGAACCCTCAAAGTGGCCCGCATGCGCAAAAGAAGACGACACACACAACGCGCTCTGTTTTTAGACCCAGAGCAAACAATATTGTTTGACTGATGGCCTTAATATAAAGACTTTACATTTCCCATTTTTTTACATGAAGTTATTTTGTTATTTACATAATAATGTAAATAACCTAATAATTATCCTTCTTGCTGTTTTAGAGAGAAGTGGTGCTTCAAAGGATAGCTGCAGATTTCTGTCAGAATCTGCAGATTATACAGTACAAAGAAAATGTTCACGTTTCTCCAACGTTGTCTTCCCAACAGTTTTACTGACATCTACACTGGATGGCCAGGAAGCGTTCACCATGTCTTCTCCAGTGCTGATAATTGGCGTCTGTCTTGTGTCAGTGACGTAAAAGACGGATTTAATGCGACATGACCGTTCAAACAGCAGTTGCTTTCTAAAACATCAGTTATGTATCGGATTCAGTACCACATACGAAAGTGACCAGGATCGGGTTTGAAAATATTGGATTTGTGCTGTTCACACTGTCACACCATGATCGGATATGGGTCGCAGAGGGTCAAAAAAATCGGATTTGATGCGCTTTTGCCTGCAGTGTGAACGTAGCCTAAGGCAGATCCAGATACACCAACCCAGTATTTCAGCCTTTCAAGAAAAATGTAATAGTCAGCGGTGTCAAAGGCTGACGTGAGGTCCAACATTAGGAGTACAGAACATTTTCCTGCATCGTTTTGCATCAGAAAGTCACTGGAAACTCTAAGAAGGGCTGTTTCAGTAGAATGAGCTCTACAAAACCCAGACTGAAATCTGTCAAAGATATTATGTTTGTCTAAAACTGCTGTAAGCTGCTTAGCCACAACCTTTTCTAATATCTTAGCAATTAACGGTATTTTTGAGATGTAATTGCTAGTGAGAGATGGGTTCAGCGTGGGGTTTTTTTAACAGGGGGTGTATAGCAGCAGTTTTAAAATAAGCAGGGATACCAGTGAGGTGTTAACTATGGTGAGCACACAGGGACCAATAGAATGGAAGACATTTTTGAATAAAATGTCGAGTGAACAGGAGGATGCTTTTGTTGCATTAACTATTTTTACCAGCTCTGGTAGTGAGACGGGTAAAAAGCTTTCTAAAACGACAGGCCGAGCTGGCGTAGGAACTGACAATGCAGATGCTGATGGGGACAATTTTTTCCTTACATTACTAATTTTTTCTAGAAAAGAAGAAAGAAAATTTTCACAGTCTTCATTAGAAGAGTTAGTGGCAGCAGGTGGATTTTAACCAGCTGTAGTTCAAACAAAAGAAAATGTCCAACTTTCACTGAGCGGCAGGAGAAACGGCCCTGAAATGCTACAGCGAGACCTCCTCCACGACCAGATCCTTGAGGCTGGCTGATGAAGGATGAAGACCTTGACAATGATACACCTACGTCCTTCTTGACTCTTTCTTAAAATGGAAGTGTTCTTCTGTGGTCTTTCATGTCTTTTGGTGTTGCTGAGCAGCTTGTTGAATTCCTTCTTTTTACCAGATTGTTGATTCGCGTTTTCCTAAAGTTTTTTTTCAAAGTCTGTGACAGGTTAACTTTCTTTGTTCAGTCTGATAATGACAATGCCACGTGCATTAGTATCTCTTTGGGCTTCAAATTAAAACTGCAGTGAAAAACGATCTAATGCAAGTTCACCACTTTGAATCAACTTCAGATATTATGCCTACTTTACTAGTCAAACTGCTTGTCTGTCAGCTGTACTTATAGACAATAGGGGACTATCCATAAAAATGACAATAATTTTTAACAGTTATTTCAAACTTTTTGTGTAGCCCCTCCGAATTAAAGCTGAAAGTCTGTGGTTCAGATATTAAATGTACTGTAATTGTAAATTAAATGTGATTTAAAATACACTGTGGTAGTGCACAGAGGCCAAATGACAAATATTACAAATATTGTGTCTTTTTCCAACTAACTATAAGTGACCTGGACCTCTTTTTAGTGTTGTAGTGGGGGTTGTTTTAATGGGATTAACAGAGAAACAATTTGGCCTGCTAAATGCTACAACCTGTCTGCAGAGATGTAAAACTGTAGTATTTTAAGTCTATTAGTCCCTTACTAACCTCCGAAAAAGTTGACTTTGTTCATCTGTACAACTGAACTACTGTACAATATAAAGCGCCTTGAGGCGACTTTTTTTGTGATTTGGTGCTATATAAATAAAATTGAATTGAATTGAATCTGGATGTTGCTTTTTCAGTGGGCGAAACATTTTGTAACACATCCAAGTGACAGAGGTGTGCCAAGTACACAAGAACAAGACTTTAAATCATCGGTAAGATGTTTTAAGAGGCGAAGAATTTCATGTCTAAATATGATATTGTCAGTGTCTTTGTCAATATGCACAAAAAAGGTTAGGAGAGACATACAACTGTTATTGTATATAGTCATCTGTAGAACACAGTGAAGGCTCTGTCATGGTTTAAAACTGTGCCAGTGGTGTTTGGGTGTCTTTAGACTTTGATCCACCTTTCGATGTGATCTGGAAAATGCCTAATTGGCAACAGTTGTTTTTTCCCAGCATGATAATTACCCCAAACACACTGTCTATGCAGTAAAAGGAACTTTTAAATTGATCTCCTCAGAGCCTGGACTTCATCTTAACTTACAACATCCCAAGAATAGCTTTAGAATGTCTCTCAAGGAGTCTGGAATACTATTCCGGAAGACTCCTTAAAGAAATTACAAGAAAGCTTTCCTAAGAGAGTTCAGGCTGTGTTGGAGAATTAAGCTGGTCATACCAAATATTGACTTTCAAGCTCTGAATTATTCCCACTATGTTTTTGATGTATGTAGTGTATTTCTGCTTATTTTGTGCACATGTCAATAAATAGCTTCATCTATGGCCCGACACTTTTACACAGTACTATGTGTCAGTGATGTACCAGTAAAAAAACAAATGGTAAGAATGTTAATGCAATTAACTGCATGTTAATTTGCTCATGCAAATCTCAAGTTTTCATCAGCTTCAATAAGCTTCACAGCAAATGTTAGCTGAGCTTTACTATTTTGATTTACACTAACAGAATCATACTTTAGACTACATGCTCAGTAGTGACTGATGAACACAGTGAAGCATTTAGAATCAGAAGTATGGTCAGAAGCTGGTGGAGACCATAAGTAGTGCTAATTTGCATCACTATATTCAAATTCAAATTCAAATTCAAATTCAAATTCAAATTCAAATTTTATTTGTCACGTACACAGTCATACACAGTACGGTATGTAGTGAAATGCTTGGACAACTGCTCGTGACCTAAAGAGAACAAAAAAGGAAAAGGCTATGAATAAGATAGGAAATAAATATGAAAAATTAAAAAGGGTAAATTTAACTAGGAAGGAATAAAATATAAATTAAGGTTAAAAATGAAATAACTGTACAACACAAATTAGAATGAAGGGTAAATTTAACTGGGAAGAATAAGATAAAGATAAATATATAAATTAAAGTTAAATAAAATAACTGTACAACAAAATACACAATACACAATATAGAACTATATAAGAATGTATGAAGAAATCTAAATATAAATAAATATATACACAATAACAGCAGCTGTACAAGTATTAACCGGAAATGAAGAATATAGTGACCAGTGTTGTGCAAAACCAAAGTCCAGAAAGTCCAGTGTGTGTGTAAGAACCATATGTGTGGGTCAGTACTGTGTGGTGGTGTGATTGAGAGACCGTATCGCCTGCGGGAAGAAGCTCCTCCTCAGTCTCTCTGTGTTGGTCTTCAGGGAGGGGAATCGCTTTCCTGACCTCAACAGAGAGAACAGTCTGTTGTTGGGATGGCTGAGGTCCTTCACGATCTTCCTGGCCTTGGTCCAGCACCGCCTGCTGTAGATTGAGTGCAGGTCAGGGAGCTCGGAGCGGATGGTGCGCTCAGCTGACCGCACAACCCTCTGTAGAGCTCGTCTGTCCTGCATGGTGCTGTTCCCGAACCAGGTTAAGATGTTTCCCGCCAGGATGCTCTCTATGGTGCACGAGTAAAAGTTCCTTTCTGTCATGTTCCCAGGGTTTTGCATTTGAATTCTGGATTTATTTGATAAAAGTTTAAGATAATGATTTCTGGTTCCTGAATATGTTATGATGAGTTTTGTATTTGTTCGTTATTCCTGGTTTCTCAGTGTGATCATCTTTTGTGCTTCCTTCCTATATCCAGTCTCCCAGTTGTGTTCCCTCTCTTTGTTCCACGTCTGTCTGTTCTCTGTGTTCTGTCCTCATGCCTGTTTCTCCCCGGTGCCAGTGTCCCGCCCGTGAGTCTTGGTTTGTTTCTCATTGTGATACTTCCTGCTTTACTTTGACAGTCTCTTGTCCAACTTGTTCAGTTTTGCTTTCCCTGTCTTGTCAGTTAGATCAGCGGTCCCCAACCCCCGGGCCTTGGACCGGTACCGGTCCGTGAGTCGTTTGGTGCCGGGCCGCGAGAGTTGAGGCTCAGGTGTGAAATGTATGGTTTTCAGGGTTTTTATCGGTTTTCAGCGTTATTTTGTTATCGTTTTTATCGTTAACTCCGTTTTCCTGGGTCTTTTCACGTGTGTTATGAATAAATCTTCTTTTTTTCGGTACCGGTACTAGTTTTATTTTGTTGTATTTATCCGCGACACCTTAAAGGCCGGTCCATGAAAATATTGTCGGGCATAAACCGGTCCGTGGCACAAAAAAGGTTGGAGACCGCTGAGTTAGAATATGTCCAGCTGTCTTCCCCAGGTGTTTCCTCTCTGCTTCTCTGCCATGCTGCCTGATTTAAGTTTAGTTTCTAGTGCCTTCCCAGTATTTTGTGATTCTGGCAAGCTGTTTTTGAGTATAAGTCCTGCATTTGGGTCTTATCCTGCCTTGCCTCGCACAGTGTTTTATGACTCACTCGGGTATTAATCAAAATGTGTGAAGTAGAAGCATATTACAGTAACTTACAAGGTCATAACAGTGCATTAAAACATATTGATTACTGAATTTTTAAATGATCTACAACCACTTAACATTCAGTGCATGCCACACGTTTAATGTCAGTTCCACTAGTGATATTGATTTGGCTTTTTGTCGTTTCCACGTGGTCTGTCTATGTTGTACGTTTATTTATCTGAATAACTGAGTTTTGTGTATAGTGTTAATAGCACGGCCCATTGTGTATAATTCCATACTATAAAGTAATGAGGATGTGGTAATAATCTCACCCATATCATCTTTAAATATACATGCCACATGCCGTTGTTTGTGCATCATTACGCATGAAAACATTTTAGTGTACATCACTCCATTAAACTTTAATGAAGCTTGTGTATGTTTAGAAATGCATAAATAGCTTGTGGGAATATACTATGTCTTCAGTTAGAGTTTTAATGATAAAGACTCATTGATACCACAGGGTAATGCTTGCCTGCAGCCACTGCTGATGAATGTTTTAAGTGTTGAAATCTCCTCTAAGCACTCCCTAAGGCATTCTTTCAGCACCCTCTAACACCTGTCTAACCTGTGAAAATATTGTCATATTGCCACAGTATGGTTTGAGACATATTCCACAACTTCCTGAATCCTATTTATTTAAACTAGAAATGACTTTCTATGCCTGCATGAGCCATTAAAGTCTGCTGTGACTGTTGTTTGTGTTGTTTGGGGTCTATGTATCATCTCAAAGACACTGTAAAGATCTGTCTTGTGCATGATTCATCACCCTTCGTTAATCTCAGTATTAGCAAGCCTGCAATTTTAGAAGCAAATCCCACTATCTCTTGAAGAAGGAATATAGAGAACTAATTATGATTAATTATATTCCTGAATAGATTTTTTTTATTTTTTTAATGTCCTTTGACAGAAGGCATAAGCTGGGAAAGGTATTTTATTTTGTGGGGGCTACTGGTCTACCATGCTTGTTTAATGGTTTTGATAATGCTATTAAGATCGGAGCAGACCAGTTCAAAATATCTAACCATCATGGTGCAACATCAGCAAACCCCGCTGTGTGGCTTCGTTTACTCTCCATTGTACTGCTTAAATTTGCTGTATGACACTATTTTCATGTGACAAATCATTTTTTTATTGCCAGTGACTGAATGGATTATAAATAGCTTTAAAAAATCAGAGTGCAGTTTGCAAGTGCAAGCAGTGACGGTGTGATTTAACTGCTTGCACAGTGTGAAGTACGTGTGTGTGTGTGTGTGTGTGTGTGTGTGTGTGTGTGTGTGTGTGTGTGTGTGTGTGTGTGTGTGTGTGAGTGAGAGAGAGAGAGAGAGAGAGAGAGAGAGACACTAGTAACACTCAAGGATTTTTCCATCCTGTAGTGAGAGCTCTTTGCAGGGAGAGCCGGGGTAACAGCATTAGTAAGTGAGAATATGTTCATGTTAGTGTGACCATGGATCTGAGGGGTATACTATGAAGGAAGTTCAACACAGCCAGGCTTTTTGTGCTTTAGCTGGCTCTGCAAAAAACCATAAACTCCAGTGGGTGATAACAGGTGTCATGACAGTGGTTATCAACCTTTTCTGTTAAGCTAGGCTGTCTGCTTCAGGTTTTGTACTTGCTCACATAAGAGGAATGTCAAGTGACACTTCTTTCACATAAAATCATCCCTATGAGCGCCACCTACTACTATCAGAGACATTGTCATATGATGATAAAATGATAATTAAAAATCTCTGAAAATAAAAAAGCAGCATCAGGAAAACATCAACAGGAAAATCAGCACTGTTGCAGTAAGGCCAAGAGAGTGATAAATTAAACCTTTTAATTCAGGTTAATTATTGTATTCCTGAGTGTGCTCTCCATTTTAAAACATTTATATACTTCCTGAATAATACACAGACACTTCTGTGACGATGCAACACGTAGTTTGCATTTCATTCAAAAAACTTGCACACAAAAGAAGAAAAGTTTAATAAGATAGTCAGATTGCTTTTTTTGCACTCCTGTACTTTTGCATAATGACAATATTGAGGATCTATAATGCACTGTAAATAAAAGAATGAGTGTTAATGTGATGCTTTCCAGTCCATTTTAAATGAAAACATAACCTGCTCCTGGTTAGGTTAAGTTTTACCACAGTGATTAAGCCACATAAAAACACAACCACCGATTTTCACAAAGGAAACTTTGACTTTAAACTTAACATAGCTTGCTAAGCCATTAATCTTTCTTCATAATACACCCCTCTGGTAGAGGGAAAGGAAGCGCTGGAATATTTGGGTACAGCACAGGATGAAATTCCAAAAAAGAACTCCCCAAAAAGCCCACTGTGGCTTTGTGCATGGAGATTTGTATTTTTTGCAATAAAAATTGCCTCAAACAAAGCTGAATATGTGCATGCATGTCTGTGTAAATTCACTTGTCTTTGTGTTTTAATGGAGAAGCAGTGGTGCTGTCAGTGGTATTAAATGGAAACTCTGCCTACTTTAATAATTAACAAGCTCTGTCTTTTCCAACTTTTGTTAAATGTACAAAAATGAAAACTTTATGAGCATTTCACGCATGAGAAGCTTGCTAATAATAAATAAGTTGAATCATGTTGCCTGCTGTTGCACTTCTGAGTGAATCATTGGAATTTTCGCATTAAGACTAAAGTATGGTTCACTCTCATCTCTCTTTTCTTCTAATGTGTTTCACTCTAATGGTTGCAGGAGGGTTTTTGTCTTTTCTTTTTTCAGTGAACTGGGGAAGGGGCATGTCAGGGTGGAAACTTGGTTGTTGTACGCACATTTTGAGCTGTTTTTAATTTTAGAATTTTTTTTGTGTTAGCATTTTTATATTTGAAATATTTTTGATACAAATTAGAAAATAATGTAAAACAAAAAAAAGAACTAGACAATTTTTTTCTTGTTCACCTTCAGTATCTCACAGCGATGGAAAGTCTGCAAATATTAATCTTTGGTGGCAAACTTGGAGGACCATTCGTTGTAAGATAAGATAAGATAAGATAAGATAATATAACCTTTATTAGTCCCACACGTGGGAAATTTGTTTTGTTACAGCAGTGGACAGTTGCATAGAAAAATTAGAGAAAAACTCTGGAATATGTTATCAATAAGATACTGTACACAATAGAATATAATAAAATAAAATAAAATACTATATACAACCGAATAAAATAGAATACAAATGCTATATACAATATGAGTATAATACAACGATGCCAGAAAAGAGTATTGCACTTAGTGTTATTGCTATTGCACATGTGTGGATGTGTGTGTTTGATCAGTTGGAGTCTTTCTTGTGGAGTGTGACAGCAGTGGGGAGGAAAGACCTGCGGAATCTCTCCGTCCCACACTGTGGGTGCTGCAGCCACTGAAGGAGCTGCTCAGTGCTGTCAGAGTCTCCTGCATGGGGTGGGAGATGTTGTCCAACAGGGATGACAGCTTAGCCACCATTCTCCTGTCACTCACCACCTCCACTGGGTCCAGAGGACATCCCAGAACAGAGCTGGCCCTTCTGATCAGCCTGTTCAGTCTCTTCCTGTCCCCGGCTGCGATGCTGCCATCCCAGCAGACCACACCGTAAAGGAAGGCTGAGGCCACCACAGAGTCATTGAAGGTCTTCAGCAGTGGGCCCTTCACTCCAAGAGACCTGAGCCTCTGCAGCAGGTACAGCCTGCTCTGCCCTTTCCTGTGGAGGGCGTCTTATGAGTCCAGTCCAGTTTATTGTTCAGATGAACACTAAGGTACCTGTAGCTGTCCACAGTCTCAATGTCCATACCTTGGATGTTCAGTGGTTGCAGTGGAGGATGTTTGTGCCTGCGGAAGTCTACCACCAGCTCCTTGGTTTTACTAGTGTTGATCTGGCGGTAGTTCTGCTGTTGTATTGGAAATACAAAGATAAAGTTATTTAGATTTACAATACCTACTCAGCCCCCACTAGATTCATATACAGGGAGTGCAGAATTATTAGGCAAGTTGTATTTTTGAGGAATAATTTTATTATTGAACAACAACCATGTTCTCAATCAACCCAAAAACTCATTAATATCAAAGCTGAATGTTTTTGGAAGTAGTTTTTAGTTTGTTTTTAGTTTTAGCTATTTTAGGGGGATATCTGTGTGTGCAGGTGACTATTACTGTACATGATTATTAGGCACCTTAACAAAAAACAAATATATACCCATTTCAATTATTTATTTTATTTTATTTTTACCAGTGAAACCAATATAACATCTCCACATTCACAAATATACATTTCTGACATTCAAAAACAAAACAAAAACAAATCAGCGACCAATATAGCCACCTTTCTTTGCAAGGACACTCAAAAGCCTGCCATCCATGGATTCTGTCAGTGTTTTGATCTGTTCACCATCAACATTGCGTGCAGCAGCAACCACAGCCTCCCAGACACTGTTCAGAGAGGTGTACTGTTTTCCCTCCTTGTAAATCTCACATTTGATGATGGACCACAGGTTCTCAATGGGGTTCAGATCAGGTGAACAAGGAGGCCATGTCATTAGTTTTCCTTCTTTTATACCCTTTCTTGCAGCCACGCTGTGGAGTGCTTGGACACGTGTGATGGAGCATTGTCCTGCATGAAAATCATGTTTTTCTTGAAGGATGCAGACTTCTTCCTGTACCACTGCTTGAAGAAGGTGTCTTCCAGAAACTGGCAGTAGGACTGGGAGTTGAGCTTGACTCCATCCTCAACCCGAAAAGGCCCCACAAGCTCATCTTTGATGATACCAGCCCAAACCAGTACTCCACCTCCACCTTGCTGGCGTCTGAGTCGGACTGGAGCTCTCTGCCCTTTACCAATCCAGCCACGGGCCCATCCATCTGGCCCATCAAGACTCACTCTCATTTCATCAGTCCATAAAACCTTAGAAAAACCAGTCTTGAGATGTTTCTTGGCCCAGTCTTGACGTTTCAGCTTGTGTGTCTTGTTCAGTGGTGGTCGTCTTTCAGCCTTTCTTACCTTGGCCATGTCTCTGAGTATTGCACACCTTGTGCTTTTGGGCACTCCAGTGATGTTGCAGCTCTGAAATATGGCCAAACTGGTGGCAAGTGGCATCTTGGCAGCTGCACGCTTGACTTTTCTCAGTTCATGGGCAGTTATTTTGCGCCTTGGTTTTTCCACACGTTTCTTGCGACCCTGTTGACTATTTTGAATGAAACGCTTGATTGTTCGATGATCACGCTTCAGAAGCTTTGCAATTTTGAGACTGCTGCATCCCTCTGCAAGATATCTCACTATTTGACTTTTCTGAGCCTGTCAAGTCCTTCTTTTGACCCATTTTGCCAAAGGAAAGGACGTTACCTAATAATTATGCACACCTGATATAGGGTGTTGATGTCATTAGACCACACCCCTTCTCATTACAGAGATGCACATCACCTAATATGCTTAATTGGTAGTAGGCTTTCGAGCCTATACAGCTTGGAGTAAGACAACATGCATGAAGAGGATGATGTGGACAAAATACTCATTTGCCTAATAATTCTGCACTCCCTGTATATACACACATACTGTGTACCTGACCTTTTTGGTGTGACGCAGTGGGTTACTGACTGGGCTCAGCCTGTGTGACTGAGGCTTTAAAATTTTCTGCCACTTTAGATCTACAAGACTAAGAGCATCATGTAGTAATTGTCATTCAAATGAAATTCACCTGCTTAAATATATACAAGTTGTCTAATCCATTTTATTGTATCAATTTGTTATAGTTAAGTTATTCGGGCAGCCTGGCAGTGGGACCACCCCCCTATATATATATATATAAAATATACATATATATACATACAACGGTAAGAACAAGATCCGGGCCATCAACACGTACGCCCTGCCCGTGATCAGGTACCCTGCTGGGATAATAGGCTGGCCAAAGGAGGAGATAGAAGCCACTGACATAAAGACAAGAAAGCTCCTTACCATGCATGGAGGGTTTCACCCCAAGTCCAGCACCCTGAGGCTGTACACTAAGCGGAAGGAAGGGGGCCGGGGACTGGTGAGTGTCAGCACCACAGTCCAGGATGAGACAAGAAACCTCCAAGAATACATCACGAAGATGGCCCCAACTGACCGAGTGCTCAGTGAATACCTCAGGCAGCAGAAACCCAAGAAAGAGGAGGGAGACGAGGAACCATCATGGAAGGACAGGCCCCTGCACGGTATGTACCACCGGCAGATAGAGGAGGTGGCTGATATCCAGAAATCCTACCAGTGGCTGGACAAAGCTGGACTGAAAGACAGCACAGAGGCACTAATCATGGCAGCACAAGAACAAGCTCTGAGTACAAGATCCATAGAGGCTGGGGTCTATCACACCAGGCAAGACCCCAGGTGCAGGCTGTGTAAAGATGCTCCAGAGGCAATCCAGCACATAACAGCAGGGTGTAAGATGCTAGCAGGCAAGGCATACATGGAACGCCATAACCAAGTGGCCGGCATAGTGTACAGGAACATCTGTGCCGAGTATAACCTGGAAGTCCCGAGGTCAAAATGGGAGATGCCCCCAAGGGTGGTGGAGAATGACCGAGCTAAGATCCTGTGGGACTTCCAGATACAGACGGACAAAATGGTGGTGGCTAACCAACCGGACATAGTGGTGGTAGACAAACAGAAGAAGACGGCCGTAGTGATCGATGTAGCGGTTCCGAATGACAACAACATCAGGAAGAAGGAACACGAGAAGCTGGAGAAATACCAAGGGCTCAGAGAAGAGCTCGAGAGGATGTGGAGGGTGAAGGTAACGGTGGTCCCCGTGGTAATCGGAGCACTAGATGCGGTGACTCCCAAGCTAGGCGAGTGGCTCCAGCAGATCCCGGGAATAACATCGGAGATCTCTGTCCAGAAGAGCGCAGTCCTGGGAACAGCTAAGATACTGCGCAGGACCCTCAAGCTCCCAGGCCTCTGGTAGAGGACCCGAGCTTGAAGGATAAACCGCCCGCAGGGGCGTGCTGGGTGTTTTATATATATACATATACATATGACCAACACACCAATTTCCTTTGATGTACTGTATGGTACAAAGTTTTGGTACTTTTTAATTGTTATGTTTATTTTAAATATAATGAATCTTTTCATTTTGCACTACTTATTGGAGACCGGGTTGCAGAGCACTGCTGACTGAGTAGAGGTGCAGAGACAGACAGTACCTACAGCCTTTGTGGGGGGGGGGGGATACTGAAACACAAGCCCAGATTGACTGAGTGGTACTGTTACGGCCCTAGCAGGGCCTCTCTCTCTCCTGAGGGTGCCTGTGTGGGCATGTCCCACTACCTCCTGCCTGAGGTGCCACCTTTCCCTTTTACACAGCTGACTCACGTCAGTAATTAAGGAGATTTAAGCCCAGGGAAAGGTGAGCTCTGGGCGAGAGTGCCATTTTGTGTGGGTACAGCTAGTGAGCTGGGTGTTTGCGTTGTTTCCAGCTAGTGAGCTGTGTTTTGTGGTTTCCAGCTAGTGAGCTGTAGTGATGGCCAAATGAAGCTTTCTGAAGCACTGAAGCTTGTATTGAAAAACGGTTCATTACTCGAAGCTTTTTAACACAGTCCTCTCTGGTGACATCTGCTGGCCAGAAATATGAAGAGCAGCTTGAATCCACAAAATAAAACCAACTGCTTCATTATGACTGCTCACTCTACAGAGTGGAGTTCTGTATGATATTGGGCCGCCGTTGTGTTGCTTTGAATGTGTATTTTGGGGGGTTAAAAAAATGTGGTTTATTTGTTTAATAAATAATTATGACCAGCAAATTTTCCTTGTTTAAACATCCACCATGGCGTGGTCTTTCTTTGCTTTTCACTTCTTGATGTTGGTAAATGCAATAATTGAAAAATACCACGTTACATATAATATATATATATATATAATTATGTACAACACATTATGGAGTATGCTTCTGCTGTGAGGTCCTTCCTCCATGCACTTATGAAATGAATCGCAAGATGGGTGTATTTATCAATAATATTATATTAGGGAAACTTTCCTATACATATTTCTGACCTGGGGGTAGAATTGATTGTGAAAGGGAAAATGCTTATGAACTTGCAAATTAAAAACATGATGCATGTAAGGTAGCCCTTTTTCATTTTTATTTAAGAAGAAAATTCGTTCCACTGTGCGATGGCCGAAACTGTTCCTTTTCGTGGAGATAATTTCTTCTGCATTAAGGAAAATCCCCTCACATGGCACAGAGGAGGCTGCAGTGCAGAAAAACTGGTAGAGATGCAGTTTTACAGTCTACCTGGGCCCCACAAACTATCAGCTAAAGAGAATAAATAAATTAAATTGCTGCACAATTGGCAGACTAACATTTTCAGATTAATTAAACAATAAAATATATATTTTTACACCATTACATGTAAAGAATCAAGTGGAAATTTTTCTAAAGTTATTTGATGATATTTATATTATGAAAAACAGATTTTTGACATTTTGATTTTTTCCCGTTGTCAGATAAAATAAACACGTACAAAACAAAAGCAAACAACAAGAACACAAAGCTGGAAAACCCACCCGATTGACCAAAATCTACTCAAAATACTCCCACACAACAGAACCTCCTCTATTCCTCGCTGGCTCCAAATCTCTCAGTAGAAATATCAGTGGTTCGCTATCTGTCACCATCAAAACACTCCACAAATCCCGTGAATGATTCGCTTCCTTATAAACCATTGAATCAGACACCGAAGCAGTCACGCTCTAAATGAAGCTTCAGACGTCACTGATCACGTGACTCTGGTCAAACGAATCAAGCTTCGACACAGTGCTTCTGAAGCAGTGTGTTGATTTTTTTGACACACGCACCGGAGCTTCAGCTTCAAGCGGACCATCACTAGTGAGCTGTGTATTGTGGTTTCCAGCTAGTGAGCTGCGCTTTCCTTTTGACTTTTTGCTTTATTTGACCAACGCCTGAGTTTTGTTTGTGTTTTGTTTGTGTTTTATGGTGATAACGGCTTGTCCGTCTCTTTTAGTTGAATTACTTCAATAAAACTGTTTTATTTAACTGTTTCGCCTCCTTGACTCCTTTTTCTGACCCGGTCACTTTTGTTACTTCCCCCTCACCGCCTAGACCCCCCCCCCCCCCCCAGGGGAACGTAACAAGTGGGGGCTCGTCCGGGATAATTGAAAAGGGAGTTCTGTGTTGGATTTGTTTTTTTTGTTTTTTTTTTTGGATTATCTCGCTTTGGCACCTTTTAGAGTTTCCTAACTTCCCAGTTAAGGTAGGTGAGTGTCCAGCTGAGCTTTTCAAGTTCCTCCTTCGGGCACTCTTTTGTTATTTTGCCTTTATTATTTTTGGAGTAATCCTGGGTGGGGATTAATTCTCTGTTGGGGGTAGGCAATTCAGGGCTCCGGTCGCTGAAGTTCTGCCTTTAAAGTTGCCTCGAGCCCAGCACGCTCCGGAAGATAGACAGGGCAAGGTTTTGGAACTGGGTAAGTTGTTTTGTTAACGTGTGTGTGTGTGTGTGTGTGTGTGTGTGTGTGTGTGTGTGTGTGTGTGTGTGTGTGTGTGTGGCGGGAGGTAAGTTGGTCAGCTAAAGTAAGTTGTGTAGTGGTCTGTTAATTGTGTTAATTAGGTTGTGTTTTTCTAACACCCCCCTCCCCAGGGGAACGTAACAGGTACCAAGTTGTTCTGGAGGAGTGGAAAGTTCTGTGGATTATCTACTAACCTCTGCACTAATTTATAAACAAAAAACAAAATTTATAAACAAAATTAACGTGGTCATTAACTTTTGATAATGACCACGTTTCTACTCGGAGCAGCACAAATTAGCAGGTTAGAACAGACCTGAGTGGTGTACAAGGCTTTAGTTTTAGGCATGTACATGCAAGCACTTCTCTGTGAAGACAGCATGGCAAATTTGATTAACAAGAGAATGTCTAACGAGAATCTTCTGGGGACTCTCCGCGGCCTTTTATC
This sequence comes from Astatotilapia calliptera, assembly GCF_964374335.1. Taxonomy (NCBI): domain Eukaryota; kingdom Metazoa; phylum Chordata; class Actinopteri; order Cichliformes; family Cichlidae; genus Astatotilapia; species Astatotilapia calliptera. Next base: position 4,318,975 of record NC_137432.1, on the reverse strand, counting down.
TTTGTGCAATTGCTCTCTTAATAAGTTCAGTTAGGTTCGGCTCTGTTTAATCAAAAATACCAGTAGTTTTGAGGAGCAGACATTTACAGGGCATGACATTTGGGGCCTAGAATGTGTAACAGTACAGAGACAGTTTTACTGTACTCACAGCTTTGAGTAATTCATCTGTGCCAGTGACACTGACACACTTGATCGAATAACTTCTCTCCCTGGCATTCCAAACAGATCGTTTTGCAGCTAGACATAAAGATTGCCTACTTTACCAACTCGATTTGATCAGGAATAAAAATTTGGTACCAAGTCACCAGAAGCACAGGAAATCTTTATTTGAGGAAAAAAAACATGTCTCTTAATTTTGTCTTTTTTTTTCCCTTGTGGTACTGAAAATGGTTTTGAATATATCAAGTGTTTTGCTTGGTATCCGTATTAAGTTTCAAATTTTAGTATTGAGACAGCTTACACAGGAGGCAGCCTTTGACCTTTTATACCATTTTTCTTTATTTTTTATTTGCAGTTTTTAGATGTATGATATATGCATATAAGACATACACATTATCTATTCAGTCTTCCTTAACAGTCTAAATCTTTATCACATCCCGCTGTATTGATAATTAATACACCTCACTCTTTTTTTTTTCTCTATTTCTGCGTCGTTTCTGAGGTCCATGGCAGGCTGTGTTTTGATCTTTACTAACACATTTCCTCCCACTCTCTTATGGAACTCAGCATTCCTTGTGGCTGTAATGCAATTAAGAAACCTCTGAGACCAATTTGTGGAGGAGATTCTGAACACAATGACAAGTGAAAAATGAAGAGAACATATCAATAAGTACTCAATTAATTAGTGCAAGAGGATGGAATGTCTCCCTTCATACACTGGGAGTTATTTGAACAAAGAAAATTATCATGCTTTCCAACAATTAGCTTTCATAAATCCCTTTGAAAATACAGAGTTTGGTACTGCTCAGATAGTTTTGCTAAGTCCATCAGTTCAGTCTACACTGCTATATAAAATATCCAGCTAGCCCTGTTCTTTATATTTTGCGTCTGAGTCACTCTTTGTTTCAATTTTTAAAGTGGACTGTTCTTTCTGTAGGTCTTTTGAGCTTCTTTTCTGTGGACATTGCCCAGTCCTTGTACCTTGCTGTTTTCAGAGGAAGCCATTTACTCTGACATAGAAATCATTCAAGCATAAACAGTATTGCAAGACAGTTATTTGGGCAAATCTCGGCAAAATTGATGTTATTATGATCAGAAGAAAGTACTGATCCACCATTCAATGCTATTTGGAAAGCATCTGATGACCCCAAACATACTGCCAATTATGTAAAAGCATACCTGGATAGAAAAAAAAACACTCAGTGGAACACTTTATTCCTTAGACTGGCCTCCCCAAGTACTGTGTGGCATCACCTTGACAGAGGACATGACAAAAGGCAGCCACTATCCATAGAAGAGGTTTACAATGTCCTTCGAGAAAAGCCCAAAGAACTATTTGTGAAGACTACTTGAAGAACTTAGTAGAAAGCTTTCTTAAATGAGCTCAGGCTGTCTTAAAGAATAAAGGTGATCATGCCACATAATGACTTTAAGCTGATTAGACTTGCACAATTTTTTTTCATTGATGTTTGCGCGTTTCGATAAATTACTGCATCCATTTCTCATTCCTAGTAAAATATAAAGAAATGAGGAGTCAACACAGTACTCTCTTTTTTAAGTTGGCCTGCCAGTAGATGCCCCAGGCTTTGCAATCTGAGACTGAACATCTCCTCTCCTACTCAGTCCTGTTTTAAATGCCACTTGTAAATGCTTTACAGGGTGATGTCCTTGTTTGCAGTCCATTTGTCTTGCCAGGTTTCCCATGTTTTGTGTATCGATTTTCTGCTGCCTGCTGTCATGCCAGGGACCAGAGGAGACCTTGAGGAGGGACAGCCAGTAATGGAGTCATCTCCTCCTCGTTATCCCCAGTGTCCGAATGACTCCTGCCTGACCTTCACCTTCTCTTTTAAAATAAGAGATGACAGGGTGCCCTGTTGGCTCATTACATGCCATGGATCAGTGACAGACATGTGCTTTGTTTTTCTTGTTCATCCACCTGCAAGTCTCAACTGACAACTGTCTAAGGCATAATTTCTTATAGAAAGAACAGATGTGGGAGGATGCTTCAGATAAAAAAGATAAAAAGCATCAAGGGACAGGAGAGAAGCCATAATGGAATCGTCCACTGTCCACATGAGGTCATGTCTTCATGTAATTTAAGGGAAGATGGGATTTTATTCATCCCTAGACAGAAACTTTAATGCGTCAGCAGAACAAGAAGAGGGTAGTAAATGGTATTAAAAAGCCATAAACTTTATGTACTGCATAACAGTGCACCAAAATCTACTGCATAGATGAACTCTGTCTGTAAACATATTTATTTCTTCTTATAATGCACCTTCTAGTGACAGCCAATTAAAATCAGCAGTAGCTGTAAAGGCTGTGATGCATTGTGTTGGATAGTTGCTGTAAGACCAAACATGGTCTCTCCTGTAAATTGTCACATATGGATCTGCTGGTGTGACCCTTAAAAATTTTCTGTATGCAGAATTCATATTGTAGCTCCATGCCCTCCTGGGTTTTAATTGCACCTTAGAACACACATGCATCAACACTACAATGAGCGGGTGGAGGGAGGTTTGGAGTCTTCTCCCACCCCCGTTCTCTGCGGCCTGCTGGAGCGGGAGGGCTAGGAGGAGTTGGCCGTCCGACTGCGGTCTGGGGTGTGGGGCCTCCCTGCTGCTACGGAGTCGGGGTGGTCTGCCTCTCCCCACCGCAGGGAAAAGGGTAACACCACCTGGGTCTGGGTGCAGTTCCCCCCTCCAGGGGCAAGGGTACCTAGACCCGGTTTGTAGAGTACGCTTGGGGAGTGTGATCGTGTGTACAGCGTCTCTCTATGTCTGTCTCCACGTTGGTTGAGTGTGGAGTGAGTGCATATGAGAGCATGGGGGGGGGGGGGGGGGGGGGGGGGAATGGATGTTTGTGTCTGTGTGTGCCTGTATGTCTGTGTCTATATGTCAGGTTGGGTATCAGACGCCACCTCTCTGGGGACACCTCAGGCCCTCCACCACTTCCCCTGCCAGTGGCGGACTCCCTCAGGTGTCGGTGCGTTGGTGGTTCTTTGTGTCCGGGGATGGGCGTCCAGGTACACACCGGCTCACTCCTTGGCGGCCGCTTACCGGGGCCTGGAGCCTAGGGCTCGCTTGGGCCCCTTCGGAGGTTGGGTGCCCCCGGCCTCTCGGCCTGGGGCTCGGTCACTCAGGCACAGCTGGGGGCCGGCGGAGCTCACGGGCGCATCACTGCAACTCCCCCTGGCTTCTGCTCCGCGACTGCTGAGTGAGCCCTCATCTGGGACTCTCCTCAGCTCTTACTGGAACAGTGGCGCGGCTGCCCCTCTGTTGGTCTTCCATGGTCTCTTGTGTTCTGGGGGCCTCTGGATGTCTGGAGTTTTGATCTCCTCCATACCCGCTTCACACCCCGGAGGACGGGGCTGTGGCCCCCACACACTCCCTAGCAGATCATTACATGGAGAAACCTTTGGAATGCAAGCGCGCGGATCCACACAGGTATGCACACGGGTGTTCACTGCTCGTAGACCCAAATTACACCTTTCTTGGCTGCTACTTCGAAGCACATCTGTCCTGCACAACAACATTGAATATTTAGTATTTACTGCTGTTTACACTTAGCTAGATTAATGCGATGGTGTTGTGTTTAGTATGTTGCTTTGTTTTTTTTTCTGCTTGTTTTCTATTCTTCTCTCAACAGGTGATCCAGGAGATTTTTATTTTTTTTTCTCCCCCCCTTTCTCACTGTCCCTCTCCCCTTCTGTTTTTCCTTTCCTTCCTCTTTCTTTCTCCCTTTCCTATCCCTCACTCATGTCTGTCCCGTCTCTAACATCTGAAAATAAAATATAATAAATAATAAAAACAAAGATCGACCAAATGGACCAATACGACAATGCCACGATGATCCATTTGGCAAAGTAAATCCATTGGGTATCCTTGTTGGTCTTCAGACAACAATTCTGATGGCTAAAGAACCAAATGGGACAGGCAAAAAAAAAAAAAAAAAAAAAAAAATTCATATTGTACTTGTATATTTTAGCCCAAGTCAGACACTAAACCCTTACCTAAGCAGTACGAAAACTAGTGTTAAAACATGAAAATTTGAGAATAACTTTAGGTCTCTTAAGTTTAATAAAAAGGTGTTTAGATAACACATGCTCAGTGATGGCTGTTTATTAACAACACAGTGTAGTGCTCCATTTAAATTGAGGGATTACACAATAGAATCTCAGTAAAGTAAGAGATCATTAGTTGTGGCTTGGTGCCATTTAGCAGCTGATGGATATGAAGAGATCATTTGAGAAAGTAATGAGTCACTTTGTAGTTAGAAGCTTATCAGTAATTGGTATTTAGCAACAAGCTGCTGTTCATTTGTAAGCTGACATGGTCCAGGGATGTCATTTATTGCTTGAAGGCTGCAAAACTCAACGTGAGTTACCTTAAGGTACATATAAAGCACAATTCAAGAAGGAATGTGTAAAAAGAAAAAAAATTAATAAATAAATACCGCTATCAGTTTGTGATTGCATGAGATCATGTTGGAAATTCAACGTTATTTATATAGTGCCAAATCACAATAACAGTTGCACTTTATATTGTAAGGTAAAGACCCTATGAAAACTCCATCAATCATATAATTGAGTTTATGAGCAAGCACTTTAATGACAGCATAAAGGAAAAACTCACTTTTAACAGGAAGAAACCTCCAGCAGAACCAGGCGCGAAGATGGACTATCTTAGAAGTATATGATAAATCACTGCAAATTGCAGATCTGTTATCATCTGTGTACACAGAATTGCTCATTAAACAAACAAAATCATTTTAATTACTTAAAATAAGAAATCAGCCAGTCCAGGGTGTTGCACAGTCAACCTCAGAGCCACTAGTGGGCCTCTGAAACTGCACTGCAAAATTAAAGGAACATTTTATATTTATCTTGTCAGTTCAGCAGCAGAGGGGGTGTTATTAATCAGTTTCAGCTACAGGGGCAACAATGAGACCCCCCTCCCCAACTTCTGACTGTTTTTCACAAGTTTTGCATGTGAAACAGTGTCACTACTTGACAGCGTACACTATGTTACTCTGTTTGTGTTGGAAGACCCGATCCTTGGGGTGGACCAATTTTTGACGCAGCGTGTTTTGGGGTTTAAAAGCCACAGAGACACAGTGTTTAGAAAAAATGCGTCTCAACTGCTCCGATACGCCTGACACATATGGGATCACTGCAGGTTTTCACTTAGGCAGCGGTTGTCCTTCTCTCCTCGATCGGCTGGAGCTTTCTTTTGGCGTCTTCCCAGCTTTGACAAAAGTCCAGCTGGGATAACCACATTTACTTAGGGCCTTCTTGATGTGCTGTTCTTCTGCCTCCCTGTGTCAGTGGGGATGGTGTTCGCTCTTGTTACGCCCCACTTAAAAATGAAGTGTTGACTGGGGTGGGGGGGTAACACAAAGTGAAAAAAGAAAACAAACTACTGGAAAATAGATGTCATTAAACACGATTTATACTAAAGTATAAATGAACACCGGGAAGCTCTTTTCTTCAGGGTCTCCAAGGCCAAAACAACAAACAAAACTCCCCCTTTAGCTAACAAATCAAACCAAGAACTCTCTAACCAAAAACAAAATACAATGGCTGAGCTCCCTGTCTAGCCAAAAACAAAAAAGGCAGAGAACCCCTACCTGCTTCCACAACGATGAACTAATTAACACAGTAAGGGCACACCTTTGCTTACAATAAAAGAGAGAAAACTAAAGTTTCACAGAGTGTAAATTCACAGCTCTGGCAAAATGGGGGAAGTGGCAGGGGTGTGGCAGTTTAGGATGGCAGATTATATGCCGTAGCTGACGAGCTGCAACACGCCTCAGCTGTGGCTCATGAGGCAGACCTGCAACACAAGAAAAGGAGAAAAAAAACCCTCTCTCACAGAGGGAGAGCCACTAGAGGTCAGCGACCATAACAGCTCTGTGTTGTAGCGTCCTGATGACACCCAGTTTGTGCTCCAGTGGATGATGAGAGTCAAACCTTAAATACTGATCCGTATGTGTAGGTTTACGGTACACGTCAGCATTTAGATGTCCCCCATTACTGATGGAAATCTCACAGTCTAAGAAGGCTAACCTGCCACTTTTCATATCCTCCCTGGTGAATTTGATGTGTTGGTCCACCGAGTTACTGTGATCCGTGAAATGTGGTACGTCCTGGGATTTGATTTTCACCCAGGTGTCATCGACATATCTGAACCAATGGCTTGGTGGTGTTCCAGGGTAGCATAGCCCTCTTTTCCACTTCTTCCATATATATATATATATATATATATATATATATATATATATATATATATATATATATATATATATATATATACATTAGGAAGATGGCCCCAACTGACCGAGTGCTCAGTGAATACCTCAGGCAGCAGAAACCCAAGAAAGAGGAGGGAGACGAGGAACCATCATGGAAGGACAGGCCCCTGCACGGTATGTACCACCGGCAGATAGAGGAGGTGGCTGATATCCAGAAATCCTACCAGTGGCTGGACAAAGCTGGACTGAAAGACAGCACAGAGGCACTAATCATGGCAGCACAAGAACAAGCTCTGAGCACAAGATCCATAGAGGCTGGGGTCTATCACACCAGGCAAGACCCCAGGTGCAGGCTGTGTAAAGATGCCCCAGAGACAATCCAGCACATAACAGCAGGGTGCAAGATGCTAGCAGGCAAGGCATACATGGAACGCCATAACCAAGTGGCCGGCATAGTGTACAGGAACATCTGTGCCGAGTATAACCTGGAAGTCCCGAGATCAAAATGGGAGATGCCCCCAAGGGTGGTGGAGAATGACCGAGCTAAGATCCTGTGGGACTTCCAGATACAGACGGACAAAATGGTGGTGGCTAACCAACCGGACATAGTGGTGGTAGACAAACAGAAGAAGACGGCCGTAGTGATCGATGTAGCGGTTCCGAATGACAGCAATATCAGGAAGAAGGAACACGAGAAGCTGGAGAAATACCAAGGGCTCAGAGAAGAGCTCGAGAGGATGTGGAGGGTGAAGGTAACGGTGGTCCCCGTGGTAATCGGAGCACTAGGCGCGGTGACTCCCAAGCTAGGCGAGTGGCTCCAGCAGATCCCAGGAACAACATCGGAGATCTCTGTCCAGAAGAGCGCAGTCCTGGGAACAGCTAAGATACTGCGCAGGACCCTCAAGCTCCCAGGCCTCTGGTAGAGGACCCGAGCTTGAAGGATAGACCGCCCGCAGGGGCGTGCTGGGTGTTTTTTATATATATATATATATATATATATACAAATTGGCCACGATGGGTGAAACCGGGAACCCATGGCACACCCATGTTTCTGCCTGTAGAACTCACCCTTGTATGTGAAATAGGTGGAATGAAGACACAGTTCCAAAAGCAAACACACTGGGTCGATGCTGAGAGTGGTCCTGTTGCTGAGGTTGGGGTCATCCTGTAATCTCTTACGGACTACCTCCAACGCTTCCGCGACTGGGATGCAAGTGAAGAGAGATGTAACGTCGTACGAGACCATGGTTTCATCTGCCTCCATAATGACATCTCTTACCTTCTCAACAAAATCAGGGTGTTCTGGATGTGGTGTTCAGAGCTGCCTACCAGCGGGTTGAGGATTGAAGCCAGAAACTTGGAGATGTTATAGGTGACCAAGCTGATCATACAGCCAATCGGTCTTGAAGGTGCACCCTGTTTATGTAAACCATACAGACTTGGTGTAGACTCCCCTGGGTACAGCCTGTGCTATGAGATCCAGTCAATAGCATTGTCTTGTTCTAACTGCCTCAGACAGTCTATCACCCTCTTCCTGTAGCCACTTCCTGGGTCTCATTTCAGGGGCTCATAAGTATTTTCATCACTGAGCAGTGACAAAAACCCTTTAGCAAGGATGTTTTTCTCTGTTTGGGTGAGCTGTCTGTCAGACAAATTCTTCACCCACTTGTCCACATCCTCAGTGTCGCATCCTTCTCTCTTCTGGCCACTGAGGAAACTCTCTGTATATTGCTCGGAAGCCTTTAACTGAAGAGCTCATTTGCAGACTTTTAGGAGTAATCCTGTTTTGTCGGCATCTGAGGCTGAATCTCAGGTGGTTTCTGTAATCCGCCATCTTACGTGCTGTTTGCTCCCCTGGGGCCTACGGGTACATCTTTCGCCATCTTACAATGCTGTGATTGCAGCCATTCCCCAACTCTCTGTGAATGGTACTCATGGCCATTGATCAGTGGGTTTTGGTCAGTGGTTGTTGATCAATGGTCATTGATTCTGATTCTGAGAATTTGCATAATTAAGATTAAGGAACTGACCTCCCAGCCCATTGTTCCTTCAGTGGGCTGGTTTCAGTCATTATGCAAATGTACTGTTTATAAAATTGGGGAAACCTGCAGTCAGCTGAGACTGAAGAAGTCACTTGGATGAGTGACGAAACATTTCTCCCACAAAATGCTACGTCCAGATGAACAGAATCAACTTTTGGAGATTTACTTACCTGGATGATTGAGCATGCATTGAAATCCAATACAGACTTCATGATGGTGGCCTGATAGTCCAAAATACCCTAGTAGGCCCTGTGATCACTGCCGGACGTGGAGCCTGATTGGCCTTTGTCATAGAATACCAGAACTGGCAGGTTCACCACTGGCATTTGTGGTCCATAGCAGTAGTGCTGCCGTACCATGCAGTGATGCAGCTGGTCAGTGTGCTCTCCACAATGCAGCTGTAGAACCTGCTGAGGATCTTGGCCGACATACCAAATTTCCTCAGCCTCCTCAGGAAGTACAGCCACTGTTGAGAATTCCTGACCAGCAGTGTGGTGTTCAGTGACCAGGTGAGGTCCTCAGTGATGTAGACGCCCAGCTATCTAAAGCTGCTCACCCTCTCCACTTCAAGCCCTAGGATAAACAGTGGCAGGTGAGGCCTCCTCTTCTTCCTGGTGTCCACTATCATCTCCTTTGTCTTATCAGTGTTGAGGGTAAGGTTGTTGTCCTCACACCATGACACCAGACCGGCCACCTCTCTCCTATAAGCCGCCTCGTCCCCTCCATTGATGCAATCGATCACTGCAGTGTCATCCGCGAACTTCAATATGGTGTTGTCTGTATTGGAGGCGACACAGTCATGGTTGTTTTATTCCTAATACATTATCTAGTTCATATCAGTACAGATACCTAGTGAGGTTTTTTACATTGAGATGTGATGTTTTTTCAAGGTGTTCCTTAATTTGTTAGCAGTTAAATTGCAGTTGAGTATAGAATGTGGAAAAAAACTCAATCAACTCAAACGCAATCAGTGACGTTTTTCCTAGTCTCAAGGAATTTGCTGTCCTGTTTTTGTTCTGGCCTGTGAATGAGCCATACTGCGTAATGTTCATTATGGAGCTCATTTTCAGCTCCATATTTTCATTCTTAGACTCTACTAAACCCACCTTGGATGATTCACTGTTCAAACTACACCTTACTTATCTTATTCTGGACCTCGGTGAAGCTCTTCACACCCCCACTATCTGAAACAAGCTGCTTTAGCTTCCTTCCAACTCCCTTCAGCCCAACGTTCTTCTGACTGGCTGCACCTTGCAGATAACCTGTCTGACTGGGTCAGACACCCCAATACTATGGGCATTTTGTGAACCTTATTCACAAACAGTGTGCATGCATAAATCTGAGGTTAATGCAGAAGAAAAAAAGTTTTATACACAAATCTAAGATTTTTCAATGTTTTCTTTACTTGTTGCCTATACTTTGTGAACCTGCTTGAGACCATGAGTGCACATAAATGAGGCTGTTTTAGGAAATATAAATTCACCCTTGAATGTGCAGTATGTTTACTTTTTCCAAAAGTCAGCCAATGAAAGCTAATGAAAAAACAAATAAGGAATCAAAATTTTCAGCATTGTTTTATCACTACAAAGATCAAAGAAAACAGAAACGTTACAGTTCCAGACATCCTCAACAAATGACTGATGTTATTTAAGGAATAAAATGTTATTAAGACAAATGGCAGTAATGTTAGTAATGTTTTTTGAGTAATTGCAATGAGTTCCTAAGAGATTGTGTGGACTATTTTTCAAATCAGTGACATCCAATCCAGTCTTTATTGGTGCCACATATAAAACACTGTCAAAGGGAAAAGGTGCTTCTTTCCACTTTCCTTCCAAAGAACATAGACCACAGTGTGGTTATTAGGCAACCCATGACCCAACTGTAAAGCCTCTACAGGCTGTTTAGCTGGAGACCTCTGGAGACCCCTCAGAGCATTCTCAGCAGTCCACCGTGTTATCAGTGAACAGCTGATATTCTTTTGCCTCATGCAGTCGTATGGGCTAAATTGAGTCTTCAGGTAGTGTAGTGCCAAAATCGAGGCAGCGACTGGAAGAGGTGAGCAGGTAGAGAACTCTCTCCTTTTAATTTCTTTAAGAATTCCACTCCAGCTGTATTATGTATAGCAACTGTACATATCTTGTGTGCAATTTATAATGATCGATACAAGTCATATATGTCTATATTAACAGAAAAGTATGTGCTCCATGCACTGTCTAGACAGCTATTGCTAAAGAAGGTACAAAAAAAGATGCATTAGGTCACATCAAACAAACACATGGAATCTTTTTACTTTGAAGCCTTCACTCTACAGAGTGGGAGAGTTGGTGAGTGCATGCTTAATTTGGGTCCTAATTAGGTTGACTGAGTGGTTCACTTAGCATTTGGTTTATATTTCTCGCCTGTGCTCTCGCTCTGGATCTCCAGGTGCCTGCAGGATGATTATTGTATGAGTAATTTCTCCACTTGCTTCCATCTGGGTGGGAGGACTGGAGCATAGAGCCATCTCACCCCAACCACCACCTCCACAGCCGTCTGCAGTATGCAGACTCACACAGCTAGACTTTCATGAGCTTTTACAACACAGACATTAAGAGCAGCAGAGAGCCACAAGCTGTAAATGAATAGGAGCATGGTAAATATAGAATTAGTTTATTTGACGGAGTTGTTTATTCATTTTTATTAAAACAGCGTATGTTATTTATTTTCATATATTTTTGCATTATACGTGCATTGGCACGTATAATGCTAACCACCGGGGTGGCACGGTGGTTAGCACTGTTGCCGCACAGCAAGAAGGTCCTGAGTTCAATTCCAACATCAGGCCGGGGTCTTTCTGTGTGGAGTTTGCATGTTCTCCCCATGTTTGCGTGGGTTCCCTCCGGGTACTCCGGCTTCCTCCCACCGTCCAAAGACATGCAGCTTGTGGGGATAGGTTAATTGGAAAATCCAAATTGCCATTAGGTGTGAATGTGAGTGTGAATGGTTGTCTGTCCCTGTGTGTTGGCCCTGCGACAGACCGGCGACCTGTCCAGGATGTACCCTGCCTCTCGCCCTATGACAGCTGGGATAGGCTCCAGTGCCCCCCGCGACCCTGAAAAGGATAAGCGGAAGCGAATGGATGGATGGATGGATGTGCATTGGCAAAAAGTAAGGATACCAAGTGTAACCCTTTGAAATCCTCTTCAGTTATATATCAATTTGTCTTGAAATATGGTCAGACCTCTATAATAAACAACACACAACACAATCATCATAAAGCTCTTGTCACCGTAGGGAATTTTTGTCAGATACTTGCGACCAGATTTACAGTCCCCAACAGTGCAAATGCCTCTTTTGCTATTACAAAAGGAGAAGTAGCAAAACTGCAGTTGCTCAATGTGCCATGTAGGCATAACAAGGCCCAAGATGATTTTATTGTTCTGATTATTATTAGCATTTTTTATGTATTGGTGTCTCTACATCATTTCAACTATGAAAGTCTATAGGGTCGACATGACAGCTGCCTTTCACACACAGATCAAGGCTTCTATGACAATATAGTCTCATGAGTTGTCTGTTACTGTAAATGAACTTTGTATAAACAAAACTGAATTGAACTTATGGGTTTGCTACTTGAACTCATTGATACAAGTTCTCCGTGAAATGCTGCTGCAGACATTTGATACACCCGGGGCTTAGCCCTAAAGGGTAGTATGCATGTGGGATTGGGGGGGGTTTCGAAATGACTGAAAGATTAATAGGCTCTGTTTTGAGTTTTGTTAAAAAAAGAATGACTTCATATAGGGAAAAATATATATCAAATGATATATGATAAATGTACCAAAGTACACTATTTAGATTCAGAAAAGTTTATATAACTATTTAGGCTCGTTGTGCAAACAAGCCTGCATAACTTAATAAATATAGAGTTTGAAAAATAAAAAACCTAAAGAGAAACACTAGGTATGAGATACATGAGTACCTATGATACGGTGATATTTTGGTAAACAACCATTTGACTAACATATCTGTCTCACCTGCTCTTGTTCCTCTCTCTCTCCCTCTTTGTGCTGACAATCAAGCCAAACACCAACATCATCAAATATACAGTGGAAACCAGATATTTACATACTCTTCAGATAAAAACAAAAACAATTTTTTAATTGTAACATCAAATCAGACTAAATGTTTAATTTTTTAGTTTGATAAATATAAAAAACATATTTGTTAATTTGTTGAGTAAAGAGAGAAATTGTCTGTATTCCTTAATTGCAAATGGCAAATTGTATTCAAAACTGAGCCACACTTATGGAGCTCCACAATTCTTTTCCTGGTGTTTTGGTTGACATCTCTTGATTTTCCCATGTCAAAGAAACAGGCTCTGTGTTTTGCCTTACAGGGAGTGCAGAATTATTAGGCAAATGAGTATTTTGTCCACCCAAACACCCTATATCAGGTGTGCATAATTGTTAGGCAACGTCCTTTCCTTTGGCAAAATGGGTCAAAAGAAGGACTTGACAGGCTCAGAAAAGTCAAAAATAGTGAGATATCTTGCAGAGGGATGCAGCAGTCTCAAAATTGCAAAGCTTCTGAAGCTTGATCATCGAACAATCAAGCGTTTCATTCAAAATAGTCAACAGGGTCGCAAGAAGCGTGTGGAAAAACCAAGGCGCAAAATAACTGCCCATGAACTGAGAAAAGTCAAGCGTGCAGCTGCCAAGATGCCACTTGCCACCAGTTTGGCCATATTTCAGAGCTGCAACATCACTGGAGTGCCCAAAAGCACAAGGTGTGCAATACTCAGAGACATGGCCAAGGTAAGAAAGGCTGAAAGACGACCACCACTGAACAAGACACACAAGCTGAAACGTCAAGACTGGGCCAAGAAATATCTCAAGACTGGTTTTTCTAAGGTTTTATGGACTAATGAAATGAGAATGAGTCTTGATGGGCCAGATGGATGGGCCCGTGGCTGGATTGGTAAAGGGCAGAGAGCTCCAGTCCGACTCAGACGCCAGCAAGGTGGAGGTGGAGTACTGGTTTGGGCTGGTATCATCAAAGATGAGCTTGTGGGGCCTTTTCGGGTTGAGGATGGAGTCAAGCTCAACTCCCAGTCCTACTGCCAGTTTCTGGAAGACACCTTCTTCAAGCAGTGGTACAGGAAGAAGTCTGCATCCTTCAAGAAAAACGTGATTTTCATGCAGGACAATGCTCCATCACACGTGTCCAAGTACTCCACAGCGTGGCTGCAAGAAAGGGTATAAAAGAAGGAAAACTAATGACATGGCCTCCTTGTTCACCTGATCTGAACCCCATTGAGAACCTGTGGTCCGTCATCAAATGTGAGATTTACAAGGAGGGAAAACAGTACACCTCTCTGAACAGTGTCTGGGAGGCCTGTGGTTGCTGCTGCACGCAATGTTGATGGTGAACAGATCAAAACACTGAAAGAATCCATGGATGGCAGGCTTTTGAGTGTCCTTGCAAAGAAAGGTGGCTATATTGGTCACTGATTTGTTTTCTTTTGTTTTTGAATGTCAGAAATGTATATTTGTGAATGTGGAGATGTTATATTGGTGTCACTGGTAAAAATAAATAATTGAAATCGGTATATATTTGTTTTTTGTTAAGTTGCCTAATAATTATGCACAGTAATAGTCACCTGCACACACAGATATCCCCTTAAAATAGCTAAAACTAAAAACAAACTAAAAACTACTTCCAAAAACATTCAGCTTTGATATTAATGAGTGTTTTGGGTTCATTGAGAACATGGTTGTTGTTCAATAATAAAATTATTCCTCAAAAATACAACTTGCCTAATAATTCTGCACTCCCTGTATATGCATCCACAGGTGTGCCACCAATTTACTCACATGGACTCTATTAACCTATCAGAAGTTTTTTCAACTCAGAATGGAATCATCTGGATTTTTATTATTAATTAACAATAGACTTAGGTCGTGTCCAAATTCATGGGCTGCATCCTCCTGAGGACCCGGCCTTCGCGGTCTACGTGGGCCAGGTCCTCAGAAGGTCGGGTAGGCCGGAAGTAAACGGCTGGGGAAATTGGACAGTCTAGACTTCTGTCTCGGTGGAGTTTAATAAACTCGGCCGTCTGCTCCTTGCTATCTAAAATATAACAGGACACTGGCGGAAATTCTCGACCGTCTCACACTTCTGATAATCAGTTTTCTGTTTGATGTTTATTCAGCTGTGTGAAAATCCCGGAGGATCCCACCCGATGGATTAATAAAGTTTTATTTTATCTAATCTAATAACTTTAATCTCAGCCAAACCAATTCACTCACGAACAAATAAAACACTGAAAAAAGCCAAACAATTACATTTTTAGGTTCTCTAAGTGACTTATATATTACGTTTAACCTGAGTAGCGAAACTCATCTGAACTGATCTGAAAATGATGTGCCAGGAGTTGTGCCATTCTCGGTGGCTTCAGTGACCCTCGAGCTCCCGGCTAGCTATCGAGCTGGTGGGTAGCAGATGCTCTGAAAACGTCGAAGCACTTTTGCAAATATGCGATATCTTGATAAACCGAGCAGATATTTGATGTTTACACAGCTACTTTCTCGCCTGAAAATATGTTAAAAGTTTATTTTGTGACCCAGAAAGATTAGTAAGAGTAATTTCAAAACTTAGTAGCGGCCGCCATTATTGGAAACTGGAGTTTGGCTGGGCCGCGCTATGAATTCTGGGATATGGTAGGCCACGAAGGACACACCCGACCCATCCTTCAAATTCGGGGAAAAGGAGGATGCATTTGTCGGCTGCATTTGTCGGAGTCTACGAAATTGGACAGCCTTCGGCACGTCGCTGTGGCGTAATCGGTCTACAAATGCGGCATCAGGAGGATGCAGCCCATGAATTTGGACACGACCTTAGTGTATGTGAGTGAAGTTGGCCCCCCCCCACCTTCTTCAAATCCAACAAAAGTGGTATCAAACGTTTGTGCTACGTTTGTGCTGGTTTGTGCTGCAAAAATTTTCGTTTGTGCTACTATCATTTTAAAGATATTAATAAAAATTTCTAGAGGTCATCAGAGGTCAACCAGCCCCCCCACATTAATTAAATCAAACAAAATGGGTGTCAATCATCTGTGCTACGTTTGTGCTTGTTTGTGCTGCTAAAATTTTTGTTTATGCTGCTTCTGTTTTAAAGATATTAATGAAAATGTAAAGGTCAAAAGGTCAACCAGCCCCCCCACATTACCCAAATCAAACAAAATTGATGTCAAACGTTTGTGCTACGTTTGTGCTGGTTTGTGCTGCTATCATTTTAAAGATATTAATAGAAATTTCTAGAGGTCATCAGAGGTCAACCAGCCCCCCATATTAATGGAATCAAACAAAATTGGTGTCAATCAGTTGTGCTATGTTTGTGCTGGTTTGTGCTGCTAAAATTTTCGTTTGTGCTGCCTCTGTTTTAAAGATATTAATGAAAAGGTAAAGGTCAAAAGGTCAACCAGCCCCCCCACATTACCCAAATCAAACAAAATTGATGTCAAACGTTTGTGCTACGTTTGTGCTTGTTACGAAATTAGTTTTACCCCGGTTCTTTTATTCCTCGAGCATCCAGAGATGGCACCGGACTCAGTAGTCATTTTCACAAAACTTTTATTCATCTTTACTCATCTTCATTTACTCATCTTTTAGTCATTTTCATTTAAGCATGCACTTCTACAAGGGAAGACGAGGCCGGTGTCCCTCTGCAAAAATCTTCACCCCTTTGTTAGTTACAGCCAGCTTTATAGAAGTGACCCCATCATAAAACCCCCTACGGTGTGCTGCAAACTCTGTCTGTGTCTATGTGCACGAGCACATGAATGCCTACATGTGCGTTCCCTCGTGTCTATGTGAGTGCTCGTGTGTGACTGGGTGCGCATACCTGTGTGTATGTGTGTGCACATGAGTGAGTGTGCGTGTGGATGTGTGTGCGTGACAGTTAAAACACTGTGGGTGTAGGTAACTCCCTAGAGGTCATAAAACCCCTCTCCCTTCCAGACCACAGTTATAAATGTTGAGACCCCCACCCTAAAACATCCTCTGGGGAATTTCCACTCAGTGGGGGAGAGGTCTCCTACAATCTACTCCTAAGTTCACAACACAGTGAGGCCTTTATTATATTAAGGGCAGTGTCTATGTCTCTACAATAGTTCTACATTCTATGATAACACATTTCTAAACTCTAAAATAAGCTAAACATTCTACATGCTACAGGCAGAAATCTAGGTGTGCCACGGGTTCCCACAGGCCCCTGGTCAAAGTCACCAAACCAGTTCATAAGCAGGTACAGGTGTGGCCAGAAGGGTCCTCAGAGGCACTGCTTTTCCACCACAGGCTGCCACACACGACAACACCACAGACTTTCAGGAATATACAGAAACTGTCACTGCCTACATCCCAAAATGCATCGATGATGTCACAGAGACCAGGAATATCACTGTCCGGACCAATCAGAAACCATGGCTCACAGGTCAGGTTTAAATGCTCCTAAGGCTGAAAAATGCAAGCCTTCAGAGAGAATTAGGTGAGTCTAAGAACACCAAGGGCAAACCTGTCACGTGGCATCAGCTACAGCAAAGCTTCAGCGACAGCAGAAATACTTGGAGGCAGTGGCAAGGAATACAAACCATCACAGACTACAAGCCCACTCTACAGACCGTGGTGACACAATCCCCAGACAGTGTGTGGAGATCCCTTGCCAAAATCCGTACACGCAAAGCTCCAGGTCCTGGACAAGCACTGACGGACTATGCTGTGGAACTCACAAATGTCTTCACAGACATCTTTAACACATCACTAGGGTCAGGCCATCGTTCCCACATGCCTCAAAGCCTCCACCATCATTACTGTACCCAAGAAGTCATCTATCTCCTGCTTTAAGGACTACCGTCCTGTCAAACTCACTTCCATCATTATTAAGTTAAGTGCTTTGAACGGTTAGTCGTGCATCAAATCAAATTATCGCTTTCCCCCAACCTGGATCCATTTCAGTTCGCAAACGCTCAACCGATGATGGAATTTCAACTGCCCCTCACTCAGCCCTCACACATCTGAACACTAGAGACTCATATGTCAGAGTGCCTTTCATAGACTTCAGTTCAGCATTCAACACCATCATTCCCCAGGAACTCATTCACAAACTGGATCTGCTGGGGATCAGCACCTTGCTTTATAACGGGCTGCTAGATTTCTTGACAGGAAGACAGCAGACAGTACGGGTCGACAGCAACACCTCCAGCCCAAGAACACTGAATACGGGGGCTCCCCAAGGATGTGTGTTGAGCCCCCTTCTCTTCACTCTGCTGACCAACGACGAGATCTACTACAGGGGTGAAGTTAACCATCTGGCAGAGTGGTACAGCAACAACAAACTGTCCCTGAATGTGGAGAAGACCACGACTCTACTTCCTCTGCAAACTGAGAAGCACAAGAGATTCAACCCCCATTATGAGCACCTTTTACAGAGGCACAGTTGAGAGTATCCTCACCAGCTGCATCACTGTGTGGTATGACTCCTGCATTGGGTTCTGCAGGAAAAAATGACAACGGGTAGTGAGAACAGCCGAGAGCATTGTGGGGACCTATCTTGCCTCCCTCCCCAGGAGATCTACTGCACCTGCCTCATCTGGAAGGTCCTCTCCATTACAGGTGACTCCACTCATCCCTTCAACAGCGTCTTCAGTTTGCTGCCATCAGGAAGGATACTGAAGAGCCTCCGGGCCAGAACCAGCAGACTGAGAGACAGCTTCGTCCATTGGGCTGTCAGGATGCTGACCATCTCTGAATCGAGAAGGGGGGCCCAAGGGTACATCTTTTGCCATCTTACAATGCTGTGATTGTAGCCATTCCCCACTTTCTGTGAATGGTACTCATGGCCATTGATCAGTAGGCTTTGATTAGTTGTCACTGATCAATGGTCATAAGAATTTGCATACTAACAATCATGGAACTAACCCCCCAGCACATTGTTCATTCAGTGGCGCTAGTTTCCTTCACTATGCAAAAATGTACTGTTTATAAGGTTGGGGAAACCTGCAGTCAGCTGAGACTGAAGAAGTCACTTGGATGAGTGACGAAACATTTCTCCAACTGAAAATGTCCAGATGAACAGAATCAACCTTTGGGATTTACTTACCTGGATGATTAAGCACGCATCAAGACGTTATTTTATTAAACATTTTAAAATGTTAGCAGTACAAACAAAAATGTTTGCAGCACAAACCAGCACAAACGTTTGACATCAATTTTGTTTGATTCCATTAATATGGGGGGGCTGGTTGACCTCTGTTGACCTCTAGAAATCTTTGTTAAAATCTTTAAAATGATAGCGGCACAAACAAAAAATTTTGCAGCACAAACGTAGCACAAACGTTTGACATCAATTTTGTTTGATTTGGGTAATGTGGGGGGGCTGGTTGACCTCTGATGACCTCTAGAAATTTTTATTAATATCTTTAAAATGATAGTAGCACAAACGAAAATTTTAGCAGCACAAACCAGCACAAACATAGCACAACTGATTGACACCAATTTTGTTTGATTCCATTAATATGGGGGGGGCTGGTTGACCTTTGATGACCTATAGAAATTTCTATTAATATCTTTAAAACAGAAGCAGCACAAACAAAAATTTTTGCAGCACAAACCAGCACAAACGTAGCACAGTTGATTGACACCCATTTTGTTTGATTTAATTAATGTGGGGGGGCTGGTTGACCTCTGATGTCCTCTAGAAACTTTTATTAATATCTTTAAAATGATAGTAGCACAAACGAAAATTTTTGCAGCACAAACCAGCACAAACGTAGCACAAACGTTTGATACCACTTTTGTTGGATTTGAAGAAGGTGGGAGGGCCAACTTCACTCACATCCTTAGTGTATATGTACTCCTAAATTTGATGAAAGTGATAAAAATAGACAGCTCGCTCTCTCTCGTTATTCTGACATTTAACTAATTCAAAAGATATTTCAATATTTATTTATCCAAAACAAAACAAGTTTACTCTAAATTGATGTTGTACAGTAAAAAAAATGTTCTTGTGTTTTCCATAGAGTGTATGTAAATATCTGGTTTAAACTGTGAATATACTGCTGTGTGTTGAAATTCCTCTTGTTTTCCATAGAAGTATACTGAACAACATACAAAGCATAATATATAAAATAACATCTACCTGAGTTTTTTCTTTGAAAGAAGCCCCTTATGTCCATTCTTGTATAGCAGTACATCAGTACATTACTGAAACCGATTTATTTAGCCGTGGAGGGAAACAACTGAAAATATGAAATAAACACACATGTAAGCTAAGACCCTCTTAAAGAAACAGCATTGTTGTTGTTTGGCTTTTCATTTCGCCATTTGTTGATTCACTTGAAGAGCGAGTAACGTAACATGGGTCAAGTGATCAGTTTGACATCAATCTTTCGTGATGCACCGTCATATTTACATTATTTGTACAGTACGAATGATTTGCTTTGGTACCTGGTCAAACTTCAGATCTCCTCTGTCTGCCTGGCTGCGCTTCTCCAACAGCAAACTCGCAGGCAGCAGCTCCTCCCGCCCCCTCGCTCAGTCGCTTAGTGTCTGAGCTCGGATCGTACCAATATTAGGGGGGATTTACGCACAGTCGAAATTCCCACAGTGTGCACTATGTGCTTCGAATATTGTGTTTAGTTTTTGTTTTATACAGTTGTCAGCCAGGCAGCTAACTATGAAACAAATTACACTCCAAAAGACACCGGGCTTCTGAAAAACAACCCGGGCTTAAGCCCAGTAAGCCACCCCCCCGCTCCACCACTGGTTTCCAGATGAGTTGAATTCAATTCAGTGTATATTACACCCATTCGCTACAACATCTGCCTTAAGCTGCAAAACCTGAATAATAAAATCGCTTGCCAGGAAGACAGGAGGATATATTCAATTGTTTAGAGGTGAGGGGTAAGAGAACAGGGAAGTGCAGGGGAAGAATGACAGAACAGAAAAGAGCAGGACAAAGTTGATCACATACATTGTGCTATGTAAATGCATGGTCAGTGAAAAGAAGTGAATCGAGAAGAGATGCTGAGTGTATCATGTGCACTGCGGCACATTCTGAACAGCCTAACTAAACGATAGTTCATGGTCATCTGATCCAGGCCTAACTATAAGCATTATCAAAAATATAGCGTGCATCTGTCGTAAGTTTTAAGTTGAGGAACATTACTCTGAAATTGTTTCTGAATTTGTAGATGATGTTTTGTGGATTGAACCTGCTTCCGAGAAACTCTGCCTTTCAAAGTATTATGTTCTATTATGAATAAAACAAGGATTTATGTGTTTCCAAAACATTACTTAGAACTAGAAAAAGTACTTGTGTGAATGAAGCATGTTTTATAAAGTGCTTTGAGTGCTCCAGTAAATTTGAAAATGTACGGTCCATTTACCATACACACTGTGTTTTGCCAGGTATATTTTGTTTGGTATGTGACATAGAAATGCAAGACAGCTTTCAGAGAAATCTGACACTTAAGTCATCAAATATGCTTAATTAATACTAATCTACAGAACTCATTCACCTATTCATATTAGATAAGAACTATTTCCTAAACAAGGAGGCCTCTTACACTGTTAAAATAACATTAAAATGACCAGTTAGCTTTAAAATATCTGAACGGTACTACAGTGACACAGAAGTTTAATGTACTGTGGTCCCTCGCTATAACAGGGATCACATTTCGCGGCCTTGCTGTTTTGCGCAGGGTTTTTTTGTGTGTGTGCAATTTTGCATGCTTTATTTATTTACTTATTTATTTATTTTACAGTGCATTGTGTTCTGCGTCCTGATCTATAATAATTATAAAAAAACATAAAGTTGGCTACTTCACGGATTTCACCTATTTCACGGGTTATTTTTAGAACGTAACTCCCACAATAAACGAGGGACCTCTGTACTGCATTTGGGTATTCATAAATACTGATGCATGCTTCATTTCAGCTCTTAAACCTTTAAGATCTACCATAGAACCAAGTCCGCCAGAGCTTATATTATATTTTTACATGCTCTAGTGCCATTTTTGGGAGCATTTCAAGTTGCTATACATCAATACAACCATTATAGCCCAAATTTTAATAATATGTATGCCTTAAGTGCATAGTAATTACATAAATTGCAAAAAAAGTGCAATAAACTACAAAAAAATTGAAAATCATTTTTGTTTTTTTAACATATATTTCTAGTTAGAGAAATTTAAGAGGTTTATCCCTCTAAACTGTAAACACAAAAAATTTGCACAAAATAGTTTCCCACCACAGGAAATTTATTTTGATAGTCTTCATAGTTTTATTTTTGAAATACACCAAGTTTTATATACTGCAGGAAAAACGAAAATAAATATTATAATGCAAATTTGCAAAAAAAAATCCCAGCATATGCATCAAAATAAACGATTTCCAGCAGTGCAATTTGAGTTCTAAGCATCCCAGAAACGATACAAAAAGTCAAAAAGTCAAACATAACTTTTAAAAACACCAGTATATGCTTATAAGGCCGTGAAGGTAAAAAAACTACATTTCCGCAAAAATGACGTCACTTCCGGTTTCAGGCAGGTAATGGCGGACATGCGATAGTTCGTGTTGTCGTCTATTCCAACGTAGGAAGTGTTACGAACAGCTGATCAGATCGTCAAAGTGTGTTTCTTGAATAAAATGGCTCTGTCCGAATTTAGGGGAAGGATGCTTAAAATGCCATATTTGGATGCAATGACGTCACAGCGACTCGACAAAGGCTGTCCGAATTCAAAGAGTACTCAAAATGTGGTGACAAATTCCTCCTACTTTTCCCCAAATTTTAAGGATGGGTCCGATGTATCATTCGTGTCCTACCATATCCCAGGATTCATTGCGGGTCATACAGAAGATTTTTCTCTGATAACGATGGTGGTCGGGAGAGGAAAACTCTTTCAAATGTAAGTATACAAAAGTTAAATTGTTATAGCGGTTGTATTGTTAAGCTTTGGGCATCTGCATAGACATGTTTTATTTATTTAAATAACCGTAAGCCAGCTTGTATGGTGGGTCCCGCGGTTTTTCATGTATTGCCGCTTACATAAAGCTAATTTTGATTTTTTTGAATTGGTGATATGTTGTGGGGAACAAAGACCAAATGGCTTAATTTATGAAAACGAGGCGAAAACGATCACCTCTTCACTGGGGTGAAGAATTGGGCCGCTACGACGTGGATGTGCAAGAATAAATCAATTTACACATCATATTCATATGAGTACGGTTCTATTAACGCCCATGCTGTACAGTAGCGGTCCCCAGCCTTTTTTGCGCCACAGACCAGTTTATATCAGACACGTAGCGGCCTTTAAGGTGTCGCGGATAAATACAACCACATAAAATGATCCGACCAAGACAAAAACTGTGGTACTTTGTAAATATAATAATAAACGTGAATGTACTGCTCATGCTGTACAGCAGCGGTCCCTTTTTTTGCACCACAGACCGGTTTATGTCAGACACGGTGTTCTGGGAATCCATCCAACCCAATGACTGTAGAAAACATGGACAACGTGACAGCGCCGCCTCCCATTGTGCAAAAATGAAGCCAAAATATCCCGCTTGTGGAGGCTGCCATCTTGCATTTTTGGAGCCAGAGTTTGCGCAGTAGTGACTTGAGGTGGAGCGACTGCGTCACACTCCCGCCCACATACCCACTGGACGTGACCGCAAACACGTCCCCCTACACTTTTTACGTAGCCCGGCTGCTCCATTTTTTTGCTGATGGGTTTACCGCGACTGACGACTCGTTAAATTAAGGTAAATACAACCACGTCACTGTTATGAAAAAGACACACAGCTTATCATCTTATAGTTCTTCAACATCTAAAATCACTCTGTTATTAATTTGCTAGATTAGCCGCTAGCATACGCAATGTGTTGGGGGCTTGTTGCTAGCCAGTTAGCGATGCTACACACCTGTTACTCTAATAGTCTGTATTATTGAATGATTCAGGACTCCTTAGGTTTTGTTTCCATTTTTAGACAGTGATGAGATCAGCTGCTCACTCCACAGAGGCCCAGAGTTACTGTTAATATCAAAAATGTAATGCTGTCCTTCAAGGGCGTAGATTTCGTTTTGGCATTGGTGGGGACCAATGACCAATGATTCAGTTTTTTATTTCCTTTTTGTCTGTGCTTCTTGATAACAAAAGGAGAAATGTACTTGCCTAAATATGCTCTTCTACATGGTTTTAAACCATTTAAAATTACAACTGATAGTTTTATATGTGTTATATAATGCTAAATTACAATTAAACAGTATTTTAGACTTTAGTTTACTTCACCCATATTCAATATAAATCAGGTACCATACAAAAATAAAAATGGCTTCAAATACAGCAGGGTTGGACTGGGACACAATATGAGCCCGGGCATTTTGACTGGTGACCAGCCCACCATGGTATTATAGGAAAAGTCATAAATCCTTTAAAGCCTTTATAATAAGCTTAAAACTACACAGCCTTCCCTATTCTGGTATTCTAAACAGTAACACCTAATTTATAATTACATATACCTAACTAATAGGGTTGCCAACTTCCAGCAAAAAAAGAAAAGAAAAAAGTAGGGAACCACTCTCCCACCCTCTACCTCAAGATGCTTAACTAACAAAACCGATTTTAATTTAATGCACGTATAAAACAAATGCACATAAATCTATTATTTTTCTCCAGTAATTAAATAGATTCAACATCTTTCTTCAACAGAATTGCAGACTGGTACCTTAACAAAGTAAAGAATACTATAACTTACTAGGGTATATACTAACTAGACTTAATATTTACTGAATACAATAATGGATTTCTACACATATTTTATATCACATGAAAACTTTGATTGTAAGATTCAGATAATTATTTATTAAAAGACATTTTACCTCTGAGCATATATTGGATTACATCAGGGAAGAATCCACTGGGAACAACACCTCTGGGTGGAAGCTGGTTTACATCGCAGATCAGTTGGCTGCGGTCGTGAGGTCTCAGAATCTGCTCTGTGAGCAAAAGAGTGAAAAGACCACGGAATTGAAGGTAAATAACATCATGGAGAAACTCACAGCTATCCAACGGGAGATTGAGAGACCAGTGTCGGTCTCGGAGTGTTAAAAACAGCTTGAAATTCTCATGAGTTGTTGTAAAAGAAAAATCACCATTATAATGCGGCTACCCCTTCGGCGCCAGCTGTGGGCTCAAGGCCGGAGCTGCGCAACACCCTGATAACGACTGTGTTGAGTCTGTTCCTTCCCATTCCATGCAAGGCCACCTGGGTAGGCTGGAAGACTGTTTACTTAGCCTGGCAGGGCAAAGCACACTGTCTCAGCTGAACTATGGACACGCACACACATACATATACTGATACTGATAAGCACTCACTGACGCATCACCCTCCCTACCCCGGATCCAACGCCACCTCCAACGCTTACCTCCCCTCTGATGTGGACATCGGGGCAGTTGGAGGCGCAGTCAAAGATTGCAGCGGTCCCAGATCAGATGTACACACTGGAACACTTCCCCATGTTGCTGTCTGTGTTTATTGTGCTATGGTGTGTTGATATCTGTGCATTCTTGTATTATCCTTCTGTGTTACATATTTCGATGTTTTTTTTTTCCTCGCTACCTAACCTGACCTGTCTCCCCAATGTGATGTTTGTGTATTGTATGTACGGTCGGCAAGGTCTGTCATCTCGGTTGTGGGCAAAAGACCTGCAACGGACAAATAAAGGCTATCTCATCCATCCATCCATCCATTCACTTCCGCTTATCCTTTTCAGGATCGCGGGGGGCACTGGAGCCTATCCCAGCTGTCATAGGGCGACACCCTGGACAGGTCGCCAGTCTGTCGCAAGGCTAACACACAGGGACAAACAACCATTCGCACTCACATTCATTTGCACATTCACACCTAGTGACAATTTGGGTTATCCAATTAACCTATCCCCACAAGCTATCTCATCATCATCATCATTTTAAATGAGAATAAGAAAGTGCCCGCCTCTCCCTGTTAATGCCCTACCTGGCCCCTTGGCAAAACTTTGCTAGATCCGCCCCTGCACGGTTACCAGCAGTCAGCTCCATAAAAAAAGATCTTGGTGTTATTTGTCTCTCAGAAACAGTTCCCTTCAATTCATCCATGTCACCTAAAAGGTAAACCTGTTTCTCCATCACCTGTTCAGCTCTGATGATTCAGTAAGGACATCTCCTGGTTTCATCATGTTTCCCTCTCACCAGGTAACCAAACCGATATCATGATCATGACCAGCAGCTTTTACAGCTGTGGCTTCAGCAAACATCAGCTTAGAAATTAATATTAAATAAATTCTAACGACAGCTGATCAAGCTTAAACGTGCTGCTGTTGTTTTGTGCGACCTCCGCTGGTTTCCTCTTTCTGGCAAAGAGAGAAAAGTCGATCAGCTGATCACTGATTCAATTCAATTCAATTCAATTCAATTTTATTTATATAGCGCCAAATCACAACATAAGTCGCCTCAAGGCACTTCATAGATACAGAGAAAAACCCAACAATCATATGACCCCCTATGAGCAGCACTTTGGCGACAGTGGGAAGGAAAAACTACCTTTTAACAGGAAGAAACCTCCGGCAGAACCAGGCTCAGGGAAGGGCGGGGCCATCTGCTGCGACTGGTTGGGGTGAGAGAAGGAAGACAGGATAAAGACATGCTGTGGAAGAGAGACAGAGATTAATAACAGATATGATTCAATGCAGAGAGGTCTGTTAATACATAGTGAGTGAGAAAGGTGACTGGAAAGGAAAAACTCAATGCATCATGGGAATCCCCCGGCAGCCTATGTCTATTGCAGCATAACTAAGGGAGGATTCAGGGTCACCTGGTCCAGCCCTAACTATATGCTTTAGAAAAAAGGAAAGCTTTAAGCCTAATCTTGAAAGTAGAGATAGTGTTTGTCTCCTGAATCCAAACAGGAAGCTGGTTCCACAGAAGAGGGGCCTGAAAACTGAAGGCTCTCCCTCCCATTCTACTTTTAAATACTCTAGGAACAACAAGTAGGCCTGCAGAGCGAGAGCGAAGTGCTCTAATAGGGTGATATGGTACTACAAGGTCATTAAGATAAGATGGGGCCTGATTATTTAAGACCTTGTATGTGAGGAGCAGGATTTTGAATTCAATTCTGGATTTAACAGGAAGCCAATGAAGGGAAGCCAAAACAGGAGAAATATGCTCTCTCTTTCTAGTCCCTGTCAGTACTGCAGCATTTTGGATTAGCTGAAGGCTTTTCAGTGAGTTTTTTGGACATCCTGATAATAATGAATTACAGTAGTCCAGCCTGGAAGTAATAAATGCATGAACTAGTTTTTCAGCGTCACTCTGAGACAGGATATTTCTAATTTTAGAGATGTTGCGCAAATGGAAGAACGCAGTCTTACATATTTGTTTAATATGTGCATTGAAGGACATGTCCTGGTCAAAAATGACTCCAAGGTTCCTCACAGCGTTACTGGAGGCCAAGGTAATGCCATCCAGAGTATCAGTTTCATGATTGAATTAGCAACTTTCTAGCTGAAGTATTATGGGACTCTCTGAGCTTTGTATTGGTTCTTCTGTCACCTGACAAATAGGACATACATGACAATAGAATAAAAATGTGGAGCTGCTTCAGTGTTTCTGTCAATTTGTGCAGATCTTGACTGATCAGTAATGTTTGCAGGGTGAGTGCATTTTTAAAACAATTTGTGCAAACTGCACTACAAGGTGGAATATTTGCAAAATCATGACTATTCATGACAATGACCTATGAATATGTCAGTGCCATTAGGATGAAATTTCTGTGTCACCAACATTTAACATTAGACATATAATTCTAACAGCCTCTGTAAACTAATATCCTGGCTCGCTCGAAGCTGCCGTTTTCTCTGAGAGTTTCAATCAAAATTAGAAATGCTGCTCTGAGACTGAGAGAACTAATAGTGCTGCTTGTTGTGCAGTTAGTTTCCAAAACACGTTATTCATGGTTACATACAGTTTTAGACTGATGTGGGCCAAAGCCTAGCATAGCCTGTAACGTTATTATGATGGACACATTTTATGAGTGAACTTGACTTTAAAATACTTTCTTATATCCAGGTTCTTCCTTTTTGCTGCCGTCCTCCTCTCCTACTCGCAGGGCAGGGTTGCTGCTGCTAAAACTAAACAGAGCTCCCTGAAAGGCACAGCCAATCACATTGGCCATATTTGTCACATGACGTAAAACTCCAGTAGAGAACGGAATTTAACTCTTTCTGCGCCGCTGGGTGAATGAGACGTTGACAGATTGTTTTTTTCTTTCTATCGGGTTTGTTTTTCTTTACTCGAAGAGATCAAATTATTGGTGGGGACAATTCAATAATCGCAGGATATTGGTGGGGTGTCCCTTCCGTCCATGCCAAATCTACGCCCTTGCTGTCCTTTGAGATTTTAACATTTAAGACTGTGAGTGAAATTTGTTCTTTTCATTTAATAATTGTCCATGTTATATGAACAGCTACATTCACCCTGGTGAGAAACTAGTGAGGGAGACCATCAGGACTAAGCTGCGTTTCTGGGTCCAGAGGTTTGGAGGAACTTCCTCACTTTCTTTCATCACAGCTGTCCTGTGCCAGAAGTTCTGTTGACCCACTGAGAGAGGCTTCATCTAAGAAACAACAGGAAGACTGAAGCTCATTGCATTGATCAAGCAGGACTCATGATCTTCACCAGCAGCTCCCTCACAGGGAAATCTTCAGCACTCTTCAGCAGGCCCGCCCCAGAAGATGGATAAACCCAGCATTTCATGAACACTGTGATGGAGACCTTTGGTTTGTGTAATGTTATAAATACTCGGATACTCCCCAGAGGCTCCGGACTTTTACATAACGATATTATATTCAGTCCTGTAGAAAGTTATATATTTAAAAATATGTGATCCTCTCTGGTTACTCTGGTATGAATAACTCTGAATCACTTTATGGTAAATAACACACCATCTGCAAAAAACAGTGAAAGAATTCCAGATCACAATTATAGTTAAGTGACGACCTTTGACCTTCATCAGGTTTTATTTAATTGTGTCAGAAAAACTCAAACGTGCTCTTCACGCAGCTGAGTACATAAAGTGTTTAAAACTGAAGCTGTGCAGGTCTGAGATCAGCAACTCTCTGAAACACCAAACTGAGGTCCTGTTAATGCTGATATACAGTGACACAGTTACAGGGGTGATTAATCAGTTAATCAGTTTGTTTTTTTGTCTTTAACTTTATCAATAAAACAGCTGCAGCTTTCACTACAGCACATGTGGTACTTTATCCTTTCTACTGTTTTCATCAGTTCATTTTGCAGTTATCATGTGAACATGTTGGATGATCTGTCTGCTGTCACTGGGTGGTGCTGAGGTCTGAATCTGAGGGCAGCTCCTGTATTCACAAAGAGAACAGAATCATCACAAACTGAAATATAAAGTTTATCTCTTAAATCTGAAAAAAGCCAATCCTTCTCTGTCCTCACACACTCAGGATCTGAAGCTCTTCTCTTACATTTTTTCAGTTCTACAGTTTAATCCATAGTTACAGATTAATGAGGAGTTACTGAAGTAAAAGCTTAAAAAAAAAATTGGTGTTACTGTCTTTACACATGTGGAGACTGAAAACATGCTGTTTTTTTGCACATATTTAATAATCAGATCTGCACAGGAGCTGAAGCAGAGTGCAGCCTGTTGCTTTTACAGTATAACACTTGTAATAAAAGTACAGTAACGATAATTAGTGACTGAGCAGCCCAGGGCATTTCTCTTGATTTCTTCAAATTCAAATTCAAATTTTTTTTATTTGTCACGTACACAGTCATACACAGTACGATATGTAGTGAAATGCTTGGACAACTGCTCGTGACCTAAAGAAAACAAAAAAGGAAAAGGCTATGAATAAGATAGGAAATAAATATGAAAAATTAAAAAGGGTAAATTTAACTAAGAAGGAATAAAATATAAATTAAAGTTGAAAATAAAATAACTGTACAACAAAATACACAATATAGAACTATATAAGAATGTATGAAGAAATCTAAATATAAATAAATATATACACAATAACAGCAGCTGTACAAGTATTAACCGGAAATGAAGAATATAGTGACCAGTGTTGTGCAAAAAAACAATGTGTGCAAAAACAATGTCCAGAAAGTCCAGTGTGTGTGTAAGAACCATATGTGTGGGTCAGTACTGTGTGATGGTGTGATTGAGAGACCGTATCGCCTGCGGGAAGAAGCTCCTCCTCAGTCTCTCTGTGTTGGTCTAGTCTCTGTGTTGGTTTAGTCGGGGTAAATTCATTCACCTGCACGGATTAGCTAAACGAACTTTATGAAACAAGTTTCACGACAGCCGAGTGCTCATCTTAGCTAGCTAGGTCTCAGGACCTAGCTAAGGACTGTAGTTAGGGATTCGCTTACAAAATTTAACTTACCGAAAAAGTGCAGCGGGGCCTCGGGTCCTTCTGTTGGGTAGTCCAGTTTACTAGTTTACTGAAGAACACCTCAGGCTGTCAGGTTAAGACGGTTGTGTTTTTGTAACGTAAACGCTGGCCCTCCTCTCACAGCCTACGCTCTATCTGCTATTCCCGAACAGAGATACGCAAGTTTCTCCGTGACTGCCAGTCAAGGCTGCTATGATGACGTTTCACCCCAATTTAACATCACCGCAGTAGGAATTAGAATCAAACTTATGGGACAAACATTATGGACATAAATGAGCGTGATGAGAACTATTGATAACAAAAGAAAGAATCTTTGGAAAAAAATTATCTGAGGAGAATTAATTTATTTTAGTCTGACCCCAGTCCCCTCCGCTAACATGGAGGAGGCGGGGTTTATGACCTATACTGCAGCCAGACACCAGGGGGCGATAGAGACGTTTTGGCTTCACTTTTGTACAGTCATTGCTCCAGCCTTAAAAACCATCCTACCCGTTGTTTCTACGTTTGCGCACAACACGAAATTCAGTGGCGAACCATCCTACCTTTGTGAATATAAGCTACAAACATGCTCTGATTGGTAAAATTAAGTGCCAAACCGTCCTACCTTTGTAAATGTGACGTACAAGCATACTTTAACAGCTATAATTAAGTGGCAAATCGTCCTACCTTTGTTAATAAGAGCTAGAAACATACTCTGATGGGCAAAGTCAAGTGGCAAACCGTCATACCTACTTACATTTGTGCTAGAATTACTCTGTGACAGCAGAAATGTGCAAAAACTACTTACGGTAGGAGGTTTTGCCAGAACAATGGACCGGCCTTTAAGGTGTCGCGGATAAATACAACCATATAAAATGATCCGACCAAGACAAAAACTGTGGTATTTTGTAAATATAATAATAAACGTGAATGTACTGTATAATTGTGTAACTTATTAGCAGCGTCCTCCTGAAAATGCGCCAACAACATCCTCTTCTCTGCCGCTTAATGCTCTCCAGTCGCTATGGTAACGTGTAAATAGTTCTTTCAAAATTAGACACACAACAACAACAAGGGAAAAGACCCAGGGAAGCCGAGTTAACGATAAAACCCCTGAAAACCATAAATTTCACACCGGAGTCTTAACTCTCGTGGCCTGGTACCAAACAACTCACGGACTGGTACCGGGCCCGGGTGTTGGGGACCGCTGCTGTACAGGAGACATGGCACTAGACTGATTGACAATGGTCTACAGTAATCACAACGCACAACACAATGTGCTGTAAAAAAAAAAAATCAGCAAAACAGCGAGTCCGCAAAAGGTGAACCACGTTATAGCGAGGGACCACTGTACAATAGTTTAAAGTAGCACTGCTGATATATGAAATGGTGAGCTTTGAGTTTGTCTTCAAGCAAGTGCATTGTACCAGAAAAGGGTGTTTGAAGGATTAAAAATGTAAAAAGTAATGACTATTTTATGTAAAAACCTTTATGCAGAAAAAGTAGCAAAGAAACAAAAGCAAAAAACATAACACATGGAAACTTTTGGCCATGAACAAGCTGAAGAGGTGATTTTT
Source organism: Astatotilapia calliptera (assembly GCF_964374335.1). NCBI lineage: Eukaryota > Metazoa > Chordata > Actinopteri > Cichliformes > Cichlidae > Astatotilapia > Astatotilapia calliptera. The sequence goes on along the minus strand of NC_137432.1, from coordinate 4,287,468 downwards.
TTAACAAACCCAGAGTGTTAAAAACACTTAGAAGCATGTTTATTTCTCAGCAGCATCAATAGTAACAAAAACGCATGTAGTTTTCGCTGTCAAAGTCGATTTACCTGAAGTTACCTGTTTCCGGTTACTGTGGAGGTCTCAATATGGCGCTCCCCAGTGGCTGCAGCCAGGTGCTCTTGTTTATGTTGGATACTCATTGTTTGTTCAATAAAGTTTCTTGGAGAAAAAAAGGGGGCTGTCCACAGGCGCTCTCTTCCTGACTACCCGTCCGTCTAAGGACACTACCTACGTGACGTAGGTAGGTACTGTCCTTATGAGCATCCTTCCCCTGAATTTGGACACAGCAAATGTTTTTGTTGCTGCAAGTGGTTTTTATGCAATCTTTGCAAAGCTATATCCGGAAGGAAACCGTGACCTAGGACAAGCTGATGGCATAAGATGGAAGTACAACTCCTCTGGTTTCATATGCAAAACAAATTATTGCGCAAGCTTACATGGATGTAGTTCTACAGGGATTTAAAAATAGTTGCGCAAAATGGAGCATGCCCACTCTGACTGGTTTTAAAGGGTTAAATAAGCCATTTCCATGAGGACAAATTACCTGTGTGACATTGTCAAGTTAATAAGATTGATGTTTAATGTGATGTTGAAAAACTACCCCGCATTGTTAAGAGCTGAACTCTTGCAACTCCTCATCATCCTGAAAATCCTTCAATGAATCCAAAACACAGTAACAAGTCTAGGGACTAGAAATGCCATGTTAGCTTCTCCTCACTGACCAGAATGAAATTTTAAATAATTACCATCTCATTTAAGCTCCCCACAAGATGAGGAGTTCATGTTTCCACATTGTCCCGATAAAACTTAAAAGTCTACGTTCTCACGTACACTCGGAATCTTTTAATCATCCTGCTAAGAACTGAGGTCTCAGACTTGAATTTGCTAAATGTCAGTCCTTCAGTTACTGCCAGAGTCATACTCAACTTGGCCTCCCAGGACCTGTCAGTTGTCTCCCTCTGGACTTCCAAAATCTAATTAAACCCAAAGTACCTTGAAGGCTCCCTTTATCTCTGGTGTCCTCCATCTATTTTGGGGATTACCACCATGACAGGTAACATCAACCTTGTAGCCTCAGCTCCCTGCAACAATGCTCTGTTGCTAGCTAAAGGTCCAGGTGCTGTATTTCACAGGGAGGGAAAAGAATCAGAGCTAACTTTTCTCAGCGATGGAGAAAGATAAGAAAGACCGAACGGGAGAGCAAGAAGAGAGGTTATTTTTTAAGGTAAGGGACTGCTCAGTGGTGTTTGATAAACTGGAATTTTAAAACGTACATAAACGTCCTCATTTTTAAAAATCATATATTGGGTCTGTACCTGTGGCATTATGTTTTCTTTATATTGTGAATCGTGCTGCAAAACAAACTAAGGTAGACTAACTGTGTTATCTAAAGGTTGCATGTAAATGCACCAGATAAACAGGTTACTTTTCAAATTTAGTTTTCAATTTAAGTTAAGCTGATGATGCTTTTAGTGGATTATTTGTTAACACTATTATCTGTACTTCTACTTAAGTACAGGGTGTCTGTACTTTAGCCACCTCTGCCCTGGAGGTAGTGGGCCAACATGAAGGAGGCACCATGTCATCTCTTCTGGTTTCGTACTTGGCCCTTGTTTTTTGTATTGATTAGATAGATGGTAACTTACAATAGTAAATTATAGTTTGTAGTTACAAAACATAAAAAATAGCCATAACCGTACTCCCAGTAGAGTACTGTAAAATGAAGCAAGTGTCTAGTCTTTTGTATCACTTCTGTTATAATACAGTGGCTAAAACTGTGACGGAGAACTGAGGAAAAAATGAAAATAAAGCACATTGGTTACATATGGGACACAAACCAGAGTCTCCCGGATCAATGCCTCATGTCTGACCCATCCTAGAAAAACATTTTCTGCCAGACACGGCTTCTTCAGATCTATTTTACCAGCATGGAGAGTGCCATTAGATCACTTATGATTGGGTGCCATACGAATAAAATCAGACTCAACTGCAGCTGAGGGATATTGTTTGGTATGGACCCAACAGTCCAATGAACTGCATGAGCAAAGTGAGCTTTGCATGAATCGATGTGTGTGTGTGCATGAGTGTGTGTGTGTTTGTGTGTGTGTGGTGACACTGAAGAGGCCTGACAGACTTGTCCTCTGTCAGCAGATGGAGGCATGCATAATTCAATCGGGAGGCAGTTTCATGCTGTTTCTCTTCCCATCTCATCACTGCTCCCAAAGACAGACAAAGTAGGATTTGGCTACAGAGAAGAAGGAGGGCGGCAAGTCGTCTTCCCTCCCTGTCCCAGCATTTGTCTGGTACATTGCAACCAAATCCCATTCATAATGAGGAAGGTAGTCAAAATGAAGACTGTACCTAAAATTACACATGGTAGGTAATGAGCCTCTATGTTTTAAACTACTAAAAGCAAACATTATACGAATAAAATGAGAAGGAGCTGGCCAAAACATTTTTTGAAGGTCATTGTGATAGACCCCAAAATCACACTTTTGTGCCACTTGTCACAATTTGTTTTTTTTCAAAGCCTTTCCTTCAGTCCACCTTGGAGCTCCTTGGATGTCCTGTAGTAATGTCTGGAGCATCTGTCCTCTTAAATGTCCGTCTGTTCCTCTCTCTGTGCTCCCGCTCCCTACCGCTACTCTTCTCTGTTCATGTAATTTGCAAGTGGAATATGCCATCATGACTCTCCAGATCTTTTTCTTAGTCATCATAAAGTGTGACAAATGGGAGCTTGTCCATCTAAATTGATTTGTTTGTGGCTGTTTTGTTTTATTCTTGCTCTGGAGTTGTTGCTAGCACATTAGGTTTTGTGTGAAGCATGCAATAGGAATTGTGTTTGATGCATCTTGTGTTTAGCAGATGTATCTTCCGTTGGAATTAAGTTGTTGAGTTATTTGTTTGGTTAATTTAACTGCTAAATTGTGTCTCAGTCTGGTGAGGTTTTGGCCCTGCAGCCAGTTTGTCTGGACACCTGGGTAGGTCTGAGCCAATAGCAATCATGTGGACGACCCCTCTACAGGTAAAGAAACAGATCCATCTAGGCTTGTGGTTTTGCTTTTACTTTGTTTTTGTGTGTGGTGTGCAGTCTGAGCATACAGCTCAAGGATTCTTCCAGAGCTGTCACCCAAGTTTGTTACTTACATGTTACTTATGCTCAAAAACCTATGCTGAAAAACTCAAAAACTGTTTATGCTCAAAAACCCTCCACTGTAGCTGAAACAAAAGAATTCTGCAAAAAACAGTGGTCCAATATTCCACAGCAATACTGCAAATGCTTGATTGCAGTTCTTGCTGCCTTGGGTGACTTTTTCAAATTCAAATTGTATTTGTCACAAACACAATCATACACAGTACGACATCCAGTGAAGTGCTAATTGCTGTGCATTGCAATGCAAGAATAAACTAAAATTTTAAATCAAGTATAAAATTGAAACACTTTTTCTCCTTGGCTCTGGTGGTGTCCAATAAACGGCCAACTTTCTCATTTGAGAAGGGAATAGTGTGCTCAATGAAAGGTACTATGGCAGGGAGTGATTTGTTCACAGGGGAGGCTGGAGCTGAAATGGGACAAACTGGCAGGTGTTACAACCAATGTTCCCTCTAAGCTGCGCACGTGCGCAATTGCGCACTGCTGGCACGGTCTCTGCGTACAGAAAATCTGCTTTGCGCACAAAAAAAAATCTAACCTGAATTGAAATTAAAATTAATACTTTAACAAGTCTCAGTCAGTAAGTGACTGGCTGCTCCAGTATGGGATTAGAATGATACCACCTTATCCCATAGTCCAGCAAATAATGCGATTCACCTTCGTATATACGCAACTAATCAACGTCGTTGACAGGCTATGACAGCGTCCTTATGTGCTGACTGACTGACTGACTTATGTGTTTTAGCTAGCAAAGCGGCATGGCTGATGTGGAGTGAAGCCACGTTAATGACAACGTGTACAACCATTGGAGACGGTTGTACACATTGTACAATTGACGGAAAAAGTGTGGACTTTATACCAGTTTTTAAATTGTGTTGATCGGCCACGTAAAACCAGAGTTATGATAAAAATATCAGCAATGTTTGGTTTTCTTCTTGAATACTGTCGTCGTTTATATTTACTGCGGGAAGAAACGGTAAAAACTGCGTTTTATAGGGAAAACGCTCAGAAGCCTGTGAGCAAAAACAGAATAAAAAAAAACTCCACCTTTCCTATTGGTTGAAAAATGTACCATGTGCACCAATCAAAAAATGATATGGCAACATGGCATTTAGTTGTTTAGGAAGGAGGAAGTTTTTGGAGTGACGGCGGTGTTTTGAGATGTGAGAGATTTGCGACGTTTAGCGCAAATCTTGTGTAGTTAGTGTGTAGTGTAGTCAATAGTTTTGTTGTGTGCGTCAGAACTAGGGTTGCCAACTCCCTGAAAAATAAATAAGGGACACGTCGTGGCCCAGTTCACCCTTCCCATTGTGGTGAATTTTGTAGCTCTTTTTTTTGTGTGTGAAATTATTTTTTAAGCATTTGACTTGAATTTGATTTAAGCAGATGCATATTCTTTGTGATATGACCATATGGGAAACAAATGATCATTTAGCCATTTATTTTTAGCTCAAAATGACAACATTAACACAGTAAAACAGGTCTCTTTCTTAAACAAAAGCCTGTCATGCTTAACTTAAAATTATATAAATTAATAGAAAGCAATAGAACGAAAAATATTCTTGTAACTGTGCACATATAGTGCATTTAGTACAATTGGTTTCAGTTGAGGTATTATTTCAGCTTTTCTAATGCTAATCACTGCTCCTGTTTGTAAACCCGCTTGTTCCCATGATTACGCATCTTAACTCATCATCATTATTCATCTATGTATTACTTTTATGTATTAGTGATCTATTTGTTGTAATCATCTATCCTTGCAGTTGTTTATTACACAAAATAAATTATATTATCACACTTCTGGCCACATAGCGCTGATATTCACTGCACATGTCCATATTAACCTTAACCAGAGGGTTTAAAAAAACAAACCAGTGTTTACATACCATATCTGCTTCTGCCGTGGCCTGGTGGACAAAAAGTTGGATAAGGGTTCCCCGAGCTTTCACGCCCCTCATGTTCTTCATGTGCCCACCACTAGAAGCATGCCTATGGAAAAAGTGCGCCGGCACACAGTGCAGTGCGCTTTAAAGGCGTTATCGTGCATTTTCCCAGCCAGGTGTTTCCCTTTTCCCATTCCTCCCTGTACTTTTGCAGGGCTTACACTGTGTGATTTTTGGCCCATTTTGAGCCAATTTTTTGAGTCATGCGACCGTTTTGGTCGATCGGCCCGATTTTGGCCTTCATCGTGCGTCGTGCATCGTATAGTATACGTGGGGTAAGGAGAAGTGATTAACACCTCACGGCCAGCTCCTGATTATCAATCGCTTGGTCGTGAGGGTGTCACTGCAGCCGCTCGCACTGAATTTGAATATTTTAAATTTGAATTGCTCGGATTGAATCTTAATTGTAACTTGAATAAATGCTTTTAAAAACTGAATATGAATTAGCCTAATTTGAAATTCAATTTATTGGTTTGAAAATGATCATCACTAAATTGAAATTGAATTTTATTTTTTGAAAATAAATTCATTTGCTTTGAAACCGTATTTTATCCTTTAAAAGTTTAGCTCTTGGATAAGTTCAGATTCACTTCTCACCATTCAGTTTCAGTTCCAAAATTCAGTTTTTTGGGACTTACATCCGGTTCCGGTTCAAGAGTAATCGAGCGCATATTACAGCGTCTTGAGCTGAATTAAGACTTCAGAAGTCATTTGTCATGTCGAATGACCAGCGGATAAACTCTCAGGTTGGTAATAAATGTATTACATGTATAAGAACAAGCGTCATGTTAACAAAAGATAGCCGTACAGTAACTTTTATGCTTCTTGTAGCTGTTAGCTAAAGACGCCAATTTAGCGTAGTTTGCCCTGGATTCAGCTTTGACAAACAAATATGATCGACTGTTTCTAGTAGAATTCCAAAGTTGTCATCTTTTACCCACACATATGGAAAAGAAATAGTAAAAACCTATATGATTTACTCATGAAAGTGGCCACTTTCTCATTATTTTCATATATTGTTTTAGTAAGTATCCAAAACATACAAGATTCATTTATATAATTTTTCAAGGGATCTTATATCTGTTTTAACTCTTGTATGCTTTTCATACAAGTTTCACACAAGACAGATACAAACTTTATAAGATTTATATATATCTTTTCCATATGGGGAGCTCAGACAAGGAGGAGACGGAGGTATCGTTTGGTCTTGCTTCCCATGAGCTAGCCAGGGAGCACAGCCATTTACTCTGCAAGCAGTGACCCCTACAGTAGGGAAACATGCAAAACGGTGTCCAAACCTTTGTGTTTTAGCTTTATTTATGTCTTACACAGCATCCCAACTCTTTAGCTAACTTAATAACTTTAGCTAAAGTGAATAGTTGGTCTAATTCATTAGTGCAGCATTACTGGATCACCTCTTTTTGAAGTGATATGATATGTGACTATCACTCTGTTTAAATACCATAATAATTCGTAGGGTACTGAGTGCATGCTTAATTAGTTGGGGGTTTTTAAACATACTGCTCCATTGCAATGTTTGAGAGGCTGAAGTTGTCGGGTCACCTCCTAAATCGACCATCTTTTACAGGTGTTTTGTGCCAGAAATGGAGTGTCCACTGAAGACTGAAGATACTGAATCTCTACGCCTTGCCATCGATCCCTCTTGTGCCTTCATCTAGACAAGAGACATTAACTTAACCACTCTCACATGCTCTGTACCTACATCATCTTCCCTGACAGTCGTAGCTTGGGTCATCTGAGGGTGAAATTATAAGAATGTGTTATTTTGCAAAGTGCTCTCTAGGGTTCCTAAATAAAATATGGCATTGAGGTCATTTCTTTTGAATTAATCCCATCTTCTGAAATATAAGAACCTCTCCTGGTTTTAATGGCACTTTGGATTTCTTTACTTTCTGTTCCACTCCCAACCCCAAATACATGCTGACAAGCTGACACAGTAACAAGGAAGAGGGAAAGAAGTTGGAAAGGACTACTACAAATAAATCGAATGCCTAACAATGAAAAATGTAAAATAAGAACAATAATAATAATAAAGATAAAAGATGAAGTAACAAGTTTTTAGTTTCTTGTTTATTCCAAATGATCATCCAGATGTCTGTGACAAACACCATAATGGAAGGCCTTTGTCATCACATGCTTAAACTAATCATATATTTTTGCATATGCTGAACAGGTAGTCAGACATGCTGTAACTGTGGGGTAGAAAACTGTATGAACACCATATGGCAGGGGTCTAAAACTCCAGTCCCCAAGGGCTGCTGTCCTGCAACTTTTCCATGTGTCCCCGTTGCAACACACTTAGTAGGTCATTAGCAAGACTATAGAACTTGACTGCATGCTGAGTTGGCAATTCAGCCATTTGATACATGTTACAGCAGCTCATGAGTGAATGAACATGGTGCAATAAATGTATTTTAGAAGTATATGTTTCCAAATACATACATTTACTTAAATTTACTTGAGTAGGTATGGGTTAGGGGTTGCCACCTCAGCATGCAGTCAAGTTCTATACTCTTGCTAATGACCTACTAATTGTATTCAGGTGTGTTGCACCAGGGACAAATGGAAAAGTTGCATGACACCGGCCCTCGAGGACTGGAGTTTGAGACCCCTTTCATATGGAATATGACAGGTGTGGTTGAACTGCATGAAGACTGAAGTTTCTCTTCTCTTCTGGCAGGACAGGAATGTGGCCTTGTCCTGTGAGCCACTGTAAGGATGTACTTAGAGTATAACTGGACTGTCACCGGCCTCAGGCTCTTCACCTTTTCAAAGACAAAGGAGTCATTTAGATAAAATATTAGATATTGTTTACCTGTAAATGCACAAAGAGAATTTAGAAATGTAATTATTGTCAAGAGTGACATTCATTTTCAAAATATAAAATTCAATTTCAATTTATTGATGATCATTTTCAAACCAATAAATTGAATTTTTAAATTAGGCTAATTCATATTCAGTTTTTAAAAGCATTTATTCAAGTTACAATTCAGATTCAATCCGAGCAATTCAAATTCAAATTTAACTTATTCAAATTCAGTTTCTGACAGACGCCAAGTGGTCAGACTGGGCAGCATCACCTCATCCCCCGTCACACTGAACACTGGTGCTCCACAGGGGTGTGTGCTGAGCCCTCTCCTGTACTCACTCTACACCTACGACTGCACAGCCACTAACAACTCCAACATCATTGTGAAGTTTGCGGACGACACTACAGTGGTGGGTCTTATCACCAACAGTGATGAGACGGCTTACAGGGAGGAGGTCAGCGCCCTGACCCACTGGTGTCAAGACAACCATCTCACCCTCAATGTCGCAAAGACAAAGGAGTTGATAGTGGACTTCCGGAGGTGCAGAGAAGTACACACCCCCATCACCATCAACGGCGCTGCTGTGGAGAGAGTGAGCAGCTTCCGGTTCCTTAGTGTACATCTGGCTGAGGATCTTACGTGGTCAGTACACACAAACAAAACAGTGAAGAAGGCGCAGCAGCGCCTCTTCTTTCTCAGGAGACTGAAAAGATTCGGCATGAGCCCCCGCATCCTCAGGACCTTCTATCACTGTGCCATTGAGAGCATCCTCACTGGATGCATCACCACCTGGTATGGCAACAGCACCGCCTACTACCGCAAAGCTCTCCAGCGAGTAGTGCGGTGCTCTGAACGGATAATTGGAGGTGAGCTTCCCTCCCTCCAAGACATCTACAGGAAGCGGTGCCTGAGGAAAGCGGGGAGGATCATCAAGGACTCCAGTCACCCCAGCCATAAACTGTTCAGACTACTTTCATCAGGAAGGAGGTTCTGCAGCATCCGGTCCCGTACCAGCAGACTGAGAGACAGCTTTTTCCATCAGGCCATCAGACTGCTGAACACGTCATAGACACCTCAGCTTCACTACTGGAACTTTAACATTATGCACTCCATACTGTACAGTAATGCCACTGTTTTGCACATGTCTCAACTCAGTATATTTTTATATATTTTATTCATTGTTGACTCTATTTAATTTGTAAAATATGTGTATACACACACACACACACGTAGAAAAACATTTAGTATACACATCCAGAAATTATTATTATTTTTGCATATACTATTATATATTGTACATATATTTATTAGTTTCAGATTTAGCCATTCGTATATTTTGCCTGTTTATGTTATTGTATTTTGCACAACTCTGTTGCTTGTGAAGCTCGCACACAAGAATTTCACTCGCATGTGCTGTACCAATGTACCTGCACATGTGATGTGACAATAAAAGTGATTTGATTTGATTTGATTTGATTTGATGGCACAGATTTCTGCCCATAGAGAGCGAGCGACAGATTTTCTGTTATAACCTTCATTTTATGGACGCACACTGTGAGCACTCGGGTAGCATCAGAGCATCGGGCCGTATAGTGTGAGACCCTGCATCGTGACCTACGAACTTATAACCCCTGCGAGTCAATCGTGCAGTTTGTGCAGAAGCTGAATAACGCGACTGAAAAAATCGCACAGTGTATGCACAGCTTAACATAAATGTAAATGCTGTAATTTGATTACTTTAATAAACCATGTAACTTGGATGGATTTGATGCTGGCGTGACCACAGTGCACACGTCTACTGTTGCTCACAGTGGTCCAAGGGATTGCTCAGGGAGTTTGTGTGTTCGCTCAGACACACGAAAAATTAGAGGGAACATTGGTTACAACCGATGGCTGTTCATCAGTGAAAAATATCAGACTTTTGAAGCAGATGGAGGATAAAGTGAATGAAATAAACCCAGAACTGAATGTGGTATTTTTTTATTTTATCATACACCAGCGGTGTTGTGTAAGTGCGTGCTTAAAATTTGCCATATTGTTGACGCTGTAACTGAAATAGTTAACTTAATTAGACCAAGATCACTGAATCAGTTTGCTTCATTTTTGATTCAATACTGGCCGAGCACTTCAAGTCAGTCAGATATGGGTTCTCTTTGACTCTACCATTATATGTGAACAAACATTGTCGGTAAATTACAGATGCAGATCCTCTCTTAGTGATATATACTATACTCTGTATTTGTACCTTACATTTTATCTGACTGTGATGCACTCGTTCAAGCTCAAAACAGACTACATTTCTGTCACTAAGCAAAGGAAAATAATTTTAAAAACTGCTGATGACAGAAGTTTTTCTCAAAAATTTTCCAACCGCTTTTATTTTTAACAGAGCAAGTAATTTTTATAATATTGCAAAATGTATTCACTCACCTGTTCAAATCCACTTCCTATCAATGTGGTACGCTACTTGTCCAACATGTCCAGTTGTGAAATTTCCTCGCTTACTAAATATTCCACAGTCAACTGTAATTGGTAATATAAAAGTTGAAGTGATTGAGAATCACTGCAATTCTGCCATGAAGTGGTAGGCCATGAAAAATCCCAGAGCAGGATAAGTTGATGCTGTTCCTGCTGCATAGTGTGCCGAGGTTGCCAATTTTCTGCAAAGTAAATCGCTACAGACCTCGAAGCTTCATGTGGCCTTCAGATTAGCTGAAGAACAGTGTGTAGAGAGCTTCATGGAAAGTGTTTCCATGGGTGATCAGCTGTGTCCAAGGCTAACATCACCAAGCACAATGCAAAGCGGTGGATGTTCTGGGTTATGGGACAGTGGAGATGTGTTATCTGAAGTGACGAACAACATTTTGCCGTCTGGCAATCCGATAGATCAGTCTGGGTTTGGCGGTTGCCAGGAGTACAGTAGTGTTTCCAATGTAGCGTTTCTATGTTGAAAATACAAATTTACTTAGAAAGCATAACTTATTTCTATTTGCACACAATAATAAAATTAAAAAATTCCCAGGATTAATATTATTAGCTCATGTAAAACAGACCCTTTAAATTGATCCATAACATAAACTGTTATTGTGCAAAGATGTGCTTAAAGCCTTTACAAGCTTCAAGAATTACAAAGTTAAAGTTAAAACTTCCAATTAACTCGTAGTATAAAAACATCAGCAAGGGTCTGAGCTGTTGTTTGAGAAGCCAACGAAAGAAAACCAAAGAAAATAGTTTAGACTTGAGAAAAACATTGCTTATCTTCACAATGCAGAAGATGGATACGAAGTTACCAGATTATTTCCAAGTGTCAAGAACTGCAGGGAGAAGTATCATCAAGAAATTCAAGGACAGCCACAGAGTACAGAGCAGAGGTGTGAAAAGAAGAGTCAGAACCGTCAAAACGGTCTCAGGCCAAGAAAGATTAAGCTTACTTAGGAAGTGTGTACTTTGGTCAGATGAGACAAAACTAGAACTCTCTGGCCACAGAGGTGCTGCTTATGTTTGGAGGAAGAATGGAGAGGCGTACAACTCAAAGAACACATCCACAAATGAAACATGGTTTTGGGATTACTTTGCTGTGGGGGTGCTTCAGTGTCTGTAACTGGATATCTCGTAAAAGTGGAAGGAATCATGCAGAGAGAAGGATATGTGAGTATTCTTGAAGAAAACCTCAAACAGTCAGCAGCAAATCTGGATCTGGGTGATCGCTCTGTCTTCCAACATGACAACAACCCAAAAAATATCAAAATTTCAAATTCAAATTCAAATTCAAATTTTATTTGTCACGTACACAGTCATACACAGTACGATATGCAGTGAAATGCTTGGACAACTGCTCGTGACCTAAAGAAAACAAAAAAAGGAAAAGGCTATCAATAAGATAGGAAATAAATATGAAAAATTAAAAAGGGTAAATTTAACTAGGAAGGAATAAAATATAAATTAAGGTTAAAAATGAAATAACTGTACAACACAAATTAGAATGAAGGGTAAATTTAACTGGGAAGAATAAGATAAAATATATAAATTAAAGTTGAAAATAAAATAACTGTACAACAAAATACACAATATAGAACTATATAAGAATGTATGAAGAAATCTAAATCTAAATAAATATATACACAATAACAGCAGCTGTACAAGTATTAACTGGAAATGAAATCAGTCCTGGTAAACAGTCCTGGTAAACAACTACCATCAGAAGTCTAAAGTCAACATTACTGATTGGTCTGCTAAACTGAAGATCAACATCCGTGCCAGAAGATCATCAAATCTGGAGAAGCTTGAGAGATCGCCAAAGAAGAATGGGGTTGGATTATTCAGGAGACATTTGTGAGACTTGTCGAAAACTTCAACAAATGGCTGCATACTGTTATCCAGCAAAAATGATACACCGCCTTTAGCAAAGGAAAGCTGATAATAATTTAGTTTTTCTGAAATAATTTTGCTTCTGTGTGCAAAATAAAATACTGTAAGCAGCCAAAATAAAACAAGAATGTTTGGAAAAGCTGCGTTAAAAGTCCCTTGCTATGTTTGACAGAATTTGGAAATTTTCATAGGAAGGCTAAAGGATTCTTTTCACATATGGGTTTCACGTTTTCATTATAAAATGTTTGTTTAACTAGAATGTAACTTGAAACATTACTTTTTTTAACTGCCAATGATAAAACCACCTTTTTTGGCCAGTGAAGTGGGAAAGAATAAATAATTGAGGGCCTCAAGCCATAGTGTATTATCACCAACCAAAGATTATAGCATAAAATCATTAAGCAGTTTCAATTTGGTGGGGAAAGTTTGAGATCATATGTTAGTCCAGATCTAACTCTTCATGATCATGGTCCTAGGTTTTTTGATACAGTATTTGAACTTATGGACTTTCCGTTATTTCGATATTTTCTTTTTATTCTGAGCGTACTTTTATTATTTGCTTTGTGTTTTCAAAATAACCATCTTCCAGTTGCTGGTTTTAGCAGGATAAAGCACCATGTAACAAAGATCAATCTATTCAGATGACCTCCACAGTCATCAAATGCCAGTCCATAAGAGCAAATTTTTGAGGAAAGGGAGATTTGTATCATGGATGTGAAGCTGACAAATCTGCAGCAAATGTGTGGCACTATCATAGCAATGTGGACCAAAAGGTCTAGAGAATTGTGGGTGACTCTACAATTGGTTACTGTACATTGAAAACATGCATCCATGCTAACTGGTGTGGTTTTCCTTTTTGTTTATATGTTTATATTTTGGTTAATACATATAATGAATTAAGTTTTTATCACCATAATTGCTGTTGTGGGGCAGCTTGCTTCAACCACTGATAGCATGAAGATTAAGCAGAGAGGAGAATCTTCCATCAACAGAGACGTGGACAACACGGACTGGCCGAGATCCAGTGTTGTCATTAAGAGCACCATTACCACATAGATCAGTCTCACTCTGGACAGGACAGCTGGACTCACTCTCTGCCTCTCTTTGCCTTGCCATATGTATCACATCGTGGTCAGACTGTTGGTGGGTGTGAAGGTCACTTTGGTGTCAGTGAAGCAGATGTCTCTGTGGATGCAAAATGCCCCTGGGGAGAGCCCAGTTTGTGGTTCAAAAAGAAGAACAGCGTTCAGCTGCTTGACATTGAAATGAAAAGAATTTTAATACCAGAGGCTCAAAACATGGAGCTTTAGCTAAAACTACATATATATCTACAGGGAGTGCAGAATTATTAGGCAAGTTGTATTTTTGAGGAATAATTTTATTATTGAACAACAACCATGTTTTCAATGAACCCAAAAAACTCATTAATATCAAAGCTGAATGTTTTTGGAAGTAGTTTTTAGTTTGTTTTTAGTTTTAGCTATTTTAGGGGGATATCTGTGTGTGCAGGTGACTATTACTGTGCATAATTATTAGGTAACTTAACAAAAAACAAATATATACCCATTTCAATTATTTATTTTTACCAGTGAAACCAATATAACATCTCCACATTCACAAATATACATTTCTGACATTCAAAAACAAAACAAAAACAAATCAGCGACCAATATAGCCACCTTTCTTTGCAAGGACACTCAAAAGCCTGCCATCCATGGATTCTGTCAGTGTTTTGATCTGGTCACAATCAACATTGCGTGCAGCAGCAACCACAGCCTCCCAGACACTGTTCAGAGAGGTGTACTGTTTTCCCTCCTTGTAAATCTCACATTTGATGATGGACCACAGGTTCTCAATGGGGTTCAGATCAGGTGAACAAGGAGGCCATGTCATTAGTTTTTCTTCTTTTATACACGCCACGCTGTGGAGTACTTGGACGCGTGTGATGGAGCATTGTCCTGCATGAAAATCATGTTTTTCTTGAAGGATGCAGACTTCTTCCTGTACCACTGCTTGAAGAAGGTGTCTTCCAGAAACTGGCAGTAGGACTGGGAGTTGAGCTTGACTCCATCCTCAACCCGAAAAGGCCCCACAAGCTCATCTTTGATGATACCAGCCCAAACCAGTACTCCACCTCCACCTTGCTGGCGTCTGAGTCGGACTGGAGCTCTCTGCCCTTTACCAATCCAGCCACGGGCCCATCCATCTGGCCCATCAAGACTCACTCTCATTTCATCAGTCCATAAAACCTTAGAAAAACCAGTCTTGAGATATTTCTTGGCCCAGTCTTGACGTTTCCGCTTGTGTGTCTTGTTCAGTGGTGGTCGTCTTTCAGCCTTTCTTACCTTGGCCATGTCTCTGAGTATTGCACACCTTGTGCTTTTGGGCACTCCAGTGATGTTGCAGCTCTGAAATATGGCCAAACTGGTGGCAAGTGGCATCTTGGCAGCTGCACGCTTGACTTTTCTCAGTTCATGGGCAGTTATTTGGCGCCTTGGTTTTTCCACACGCTTCTTGCGACCCTGTTGACTATTTGGAATGAAACGCTTGATTGTTCGATGATCACGCTTCAGAAGCTTTGCAATTTTGAGACTGCTGCATCCCTCTGCAAGATATCTCACTATTTTTGACTTTTCTGAGCCTGTCAAGTCCTTCTTTTGACCCATTTTGCCAAAGGAAAGGACGTTGCCTAATAATTATGCACACCTGATATAGGGTGTTGATGTCATTAGACCACACCCCTTCTCATTACAGAGATGCACATCACCTAATATGCTTAATTGGTAGTAGGCTTTCGAGCCTATACAGCTTGGAGTAAGACAACATGCATGAAGAGGATGATGTGGACAAAATACTCATTTGCCTAATAATTCTGCACTCCCTGTATATACATATATATATATATATATATATATATATATATATATATATATATATTAGGCGTGCAACGATACTCGTATCGATATTGAACCGTTCGATACAGTGCTTTCGGTTCGGTACGCATATATATCGAACAATACAAAATTTTAAATTTATTTTATCAACTTTTCTTCTGACGATGCTGTCTGTGTTGAGCGCTCAGTGGATCTGCGCTCGACAGTGCAGCCTAGGCGGAGTAGTCGAATGCAGATTCACTGAGCGCAGGGCAAGCTAGCGAGACAGAAGTCAAGCTCCCCTTGCAACATGGTAAATTGAACCTCCCCCATCATCATTCAGATCTGGCGTTTGGAATTATTTTGGTTTTCATGTGACGTATGACCCTGAAGGTAAGCGAGTCATGGACCAAAGTAAAACAGTATGTTGGATGTGCCACGCAATGCTCAATTACATGGGTGGGAACTAGTGTGTTAGCGCAGTTAGCTCGTTAACGTGTTGGCCATCTAGCCCCATGCATGGGGCGATCCGCGGTAGCTCGTTAACGGAGATTTGCCGTGTTGTGGCATTAACGTTATTTCAACGAGATTTACCCTGACAGCACTAGTGGGAACACAACGAATATGACTACACATTTACGCCGACATCATCCTAGTGCAAAGACAAGTGGAAGCAGACAAAAACAACAAGCACACATGCTACAAACTTTACCCGAGTCATTTAGACAGCCGTTAGCACATGATTCTCCTTATGGGGACCTGATATGTTTAATATGCTGCTGAGAATATAGCCCAGAAGAATCGTATAGTATAGTTTAGGAAAGAGCCCTTTCTCTGTAATATGTAATAAACTCTCTTTTCCAAAGATGAGTGATTCCTCAATCAGATACAGGGCTCACAAAATTGCTAGCCCGACGTCCCAGGGCTAACGATTTTTCCAGTCGGGCTACCAAAATCTATCTCTGCCCTGCCCGTCGGCCTATCGTAGGAAGGAAAAATATATGTCAATGCTTTTGCATTCTTTCGCAAATGTAGCTGGGTAATTATGTCATTGGCATCGGTGAGCCACTGTCAATATGTGACATATTGAAATCGCATTTGAATTTGCGCTTGTTTGCGCAAACTGTGTATAGAGAGCGACAGCACTGATTGGTGAGTGATGATAATTTGCGCACCAATTCCTCTGACATCGTCTTATCAATCGTTAGCTTACTATGCAAACATGACAAGTGAAATCTCCCGCAGCAAGCTTAAACATGTGAGAGGTTGATCGCGCAGAGAATCGCTGAGCGTTATGTGAGTGCGTGTGTAAAAGCAGCAGGATATATATTTTAGTTCTGCTGAGGCAAATAAGACAGGTCAGGGTGAAGAAGTGACAGCCAAAGAAAAGCTTACCACAAAACGGAAAAGTTATGACAAATCAGACTATAAGGCAAAAAGAAAGTGCAGCTTTATCATGGACAAAAGAATTTCTGTGGCTGCAATATGACAAGCTAAATAACCAGGGCTGCACATAAGTGGTCCGCAGGTGCGAATTCGCTGTCAAAATAAAAAACGTGCACAAGATAAGAAGTTGCAAGGCGTGTTTGCGTACATAAGATTTTCAGGAGGAGGAGAGACATTTGTTTAGAACTCTTAAAGATGTCGAAGAAGCTCCTTTAAGCAATTACTGTGATGTTCCTCCACCTCCAAAGAAATGTCAGGAGTCCGAACCACAAAAGAACCATGTATTCTCGGAAAAGTGGTTGCAGAAGAAGATACGACCTCTCCTAGGAGGTGTGTGATCTATGCCAGAACACTCTGTAGAGGAGTGAACGCACCCCCCTCTTCATGCTACACAGAGTTGTTACAGACCTCCTAGGATGAGACATTCTTTCAATCTACAAATGATTATATACTTCTAAGCATATATGAGTAAATATTTCTAAGCATAAATGACAATGAACAATACAAAACCTAACAGCTGTGGTAGCTGTTTTGGTTCAGAGTGCCTCTCATTCTGTACAAGTCACCGACCCTGGATCCGGCAAAGGAGCCCCAGACCATCACACTTCCTCCTCCGTGTTTGATAGTTGATGCCACACACTCTGGAACCATCCTTTCACCTACTCGATGGCATACATAGATCCTGCGTGATGAACTGAAGATTTCACAGTTTGATTCTTCAGTCCATAATACCTTTTTCCAGTTGTCAGTAGTCCAGTGGCGGTGTTTCATGGCCCAGGCAAGTCTCTTTGTCCTATTTTGATATCTTAGCAATGGCATTCTTGCTGCAACTTGTCCTGTCAGACCTGCAGCTTGAAGTCTTCTCTTCACAGTTGAAACTGAAACTTGCTTACTGTGACCACTATTAAGCTGTGCTTGAAGCTGTTGTCCTGTGAGCCGCCTGTCACGCAGTGATAGGTGGCTCAAAGGACTTACAGGACTTATGGCTCACAGGACTTAGCTGTGAACTCTGGCAGACCCAAAGTCACAACTGAATGAGAGTTTGCCCCAACTTCAGAGGGCCTTTTGATGGTGAAGCAACTGTACTCACCTTGACTTTCTTTGCAGTTTCTCTGTAGGAAAGACCTACATTTTTAAGTATTATGATGGTCTGTCTCTCTTTCATCGTTAATTGCCTTTTTCTCACCATTTTTGTAGCAATAGACTACTTTCTGCAGTACAATACAGTTCAACTGATGCTCACAAGGGTATGGTACCACAGTGTGTTCCAATAAGTAATCCAGAAAAAAGTTGGAACACCTGTAGAAACTATTAGCACCAGTTTTCAAGGCTTGATCAACCTCCATTGCTGCAGAACAGCTTTCAATTGTTAAGCCATTTTTTTCCACAAAAAAGGCGTTTTTGTATAATTCTGAAATGTACAGTATTTTTTTAGTTTTGGGTAACCTTAACTTTTTTAACCTCTGGCAGTTCACCACTTACCTTTATACCATTTCAAGCTATTCATTGGACTTGGATGACTTAAACTGCAATAAGTAACTGGAAAATAGAATGGGTATCATTAGGAATTTGTTCATACTAATGCCGCTGCTGATATTTGATATTCTTATTGACACTATGCTTGTATTGGTTTGAACTTATAGTCAGAATTAGTGATGGGATTTCCGGCTCTTTTTAGAGAACCGGCTCTTTCGGCTCGGCTCACTAAAAAGAGCCGGCTCTTTCGGCTCCCAACCAGCTCTTCGGGTTGTTTTGTTGCTTTAATTAATTAATTGTCAACAACAATATAAAATTATGCACAAAAGGAATTAGTAATGTAAAAAAAAAAACCCCGTGGTTTTCTTTATGTATGTTTATATATAAATATTTATGGGGGCCCTAGAGACGAAACACGTACAAACTCCAAAACACATTTCTAGAGTTAACTGAACTTCCAAAACAGAGCTACCTAGATCACTTAAATTACACAATCGAATTCATATGTCTATTGTTTTTGTGTTAATACACAAAAACTCATATATATATATATATATAAAAAAAAAAAAAAAAAACACCCAGCACGCCCCTGCGGGCGGTTTATCCTTCAAGCTCGGGTCCTCTACCAGAGGCCTGGGAGCTTGAGGGTCCTGCGCAGTATCTTAGCTGTTCCCAGGACTGCGCTCTTCTGGACAGAGATCTCCGATGTTATTCCCGGGATCTGCTGGAGCCACTCGCCTAGCTTGGGAGTCACCGCACCTAGTGCTCCGATTACCACGGGGACCACCGTTACCTTCACCCTCCACATCCTCTCGAGCTCTTCTCTGAGCCCTTGGTATTTCTCCAGCTTCTCGTGTTCCTTCTTCCTGATATTGCTGTCATTCGGAACCGCTACATCGATCACTACGGCCGTCTTCTTCTGTTTGTCTACCACCACTATGTCCGGTTGGTTAGCCACCACCATTTTGTCCGTCTGTATCTGGAAGTCCCACAGGATCTTAGCTCGGTCATTCTCCACCACCCTTGGGGGCATCTCCCATTTTGACCTCGGGACTTCTAGGTTATACTCGGCACAGATGTTCCTGTACACTATGCCGGCCACTTGGTTATGGCGTTCCATGTATGCCTTGCCTGCTAGCATCTTGCACCCTGCTGTTATGTGCTGGATTGTCTCTGGGGCATCTTTACACAGCCTGCACCTGGGGTCTTGCCTGGTGTGATAGACCCCAGCCTCTATGGATCTTGTACTCAGAGCTTGTTCTTGTGCTGCCATGATTAGTGCCTCTGTGCTGTCTTTCAGTCCAGCTTTGTCCAGCCACTGGTAGGATTTCTGGATATCAGCCACCTCCTCTATCTGCCGGTGGTACATACCGTGCAGGGGCCTGTCCTTCCATGATGGTTCCTCGTCTCCCTCCTCTTTCTTGGGTTTCTGCTGCCTGAGGTATTCACTGAGCACTCGGTCAGTTGGGGCCATCTTCCCAATGTATTCTTGGATGTTCCTTGTCTCATCCTGGACTGTGGTGCTGACACCCACCAGTCCCCGGCCCCCTTCCTTCCGCTTAGCGTACAGCCTCAGGGTGCTGGACTTGGGGTGAAACCCTCCATGCATGGTCAGGAGCTTTCTTGTCTTTATGTCAGTGGCTTCTATCTCCTCCTTTGGCCAGCCTATTACCCCAGCAGGGTACCTGATCACGGGCAGGGCGTACGTGTTGATGGCCCGGATCTTGTTCTTACCATTCAGCTGACTCCTCAGGACTTGCCTGACCCTCTGCAGGTACTTGGTGGTTGCAGCTTTTCTAGCGGCCTCTTCATGGTTCCCATTCGCCTGCGGGATCCCCAAGTACTTGTAACTGTCCTATATATATATATATATATATATATATATATATATATATTCAAAGAATTAAAAAAAAAAAAACTTCATTTACCTGTTACTACCACACACCCAATCCGGTCCTTGGTACTTCCTGGCTTGTATAGCCACTAGGTAACAAAAGCTCAACACGGCTCCTAGCATCCTGGAGCACTTCCGTTGTGTTTTGGAGTTTGCACATGCTTTGTCTCTAGGGGCCACTGTAAATATACTTTTATTTATTCACTCCACATAAAATGTAATAAATAAATTATAAAATACAGAAACCAACTATTTACATTTCATACATTTTAACTTTTAACTACTTAAATTTTCAGCTTTCTCCTTTTAAACAAATTTAAAGTGAAACAACACAAAACACTGCAAACCACAACACAATAAAATATAAATTAAAATATGGAAAAAAAAGGGAAAAAAAAGAACACCCAGATCTTTAATTAAGGGAAAGGTTGTCATTTAGAAATATTAATATCACACTCGACTGACTGCGTTTTATCTTCCCATTGCACTGATGGGTGGACAGTTCTTAGGTGCCCGTGCATGTTGTTTGTGGAGCCGGCTCTACACCAAGGGCGTAGATTTGGCATGGACGAAAGGGACATGTCCCCACCAATATCCAGCGATTATTGAATTGTCCCCACCAATAATTTGATCTCTTTGAGTAAAGAAAAACTGACCCGATAGAAAGAAAAAAAACACCTGTCGACGTCTCATTCACCTGGCGGTGCAGAAAGAGTTAAATTACGTTCTCTACTGGAGTCCTACGTCATGTGACAAATATGGCCAATGTGATTGGCTGTGCCTTTTAGGGAGCTCTGTTTAGCTTTAGCAGCGGCAAGCCTGCTGCCAGGAGGAGAGGACGGCAGCAAAAAGGAAGAACCTGGATATAAGCAGAGGTGGGTAGTAACGAGTTACATTTACTCCGTTACATTTACTTGAGTAAGTTTTTGAAAAAAATGTACTTTTAAAGTTCCTTTTTTGCACGATACTTTTTACTTTTACTTGAGTACATTTGTGAAGAAGAAACTGTACTTTTACTCCGCTACATTTGCAAAATTTGACTCGTTACTTTTTAATAAATAATTAGTTTAACACATTAGATAACATGCCGCCAGTGGAGTTTCCGGTAACTTTTTTACCAATCAGATCTGGCCATACAGTCACATGACCAGTTTGAAACTGTGGCGGGCAGAGCGGCCCAAGCGTTTCAAAGTAGCGGACACACGGAAAGAAGAAACCCATGAAAACATTGCAGAGCCAGTTGTCTACACTAGAGCTGAAGAGGATGAACACCCTTGGCCTCATATACAAAGAATGTTTCCCTTAAAAGCAGTACAAAAGAACAGCTATGTCTTCAGCGTCGGTGTCTTCAGTGAGAGCCAAAACAACAACTTTTCAGCGTGAAACAACTCAGCTCGTGTAACCTGAGGAAACGCTAAGTTTTCTCTAAATATCTTTTTAGCTGTGGTTAGCTGGATGTCAGTCTTATGTTACAGCAGCTGTGTCGAGCTCGAGCTGCGAGTCATATTTTCAGCGCGTTGTAGTGAGATAAGTTTGTGGGTGTTTTGTGCAGCTTCAGCTGTCTTTTTAACTGCTCGCTGGTTAGCTAGCGTGAGCTATAAGCTAACAGCTAGCCTGGTTAATGACGCTAGAGTTCCACGCACATGTAAACAGCTCGTCTCTTGTATAAAAGGCCCCAAAGTTCATATAATAGTTTTACTGGTGTTTATAAGTTTATATAAGTTCATGTAATGTTCCGTCTTCTGTCAGTTTGGGCCAGCCCACCTTCTAGTGACATCATCCGGTTAGTAAGGTGGGCAGTTTAATGGCGGCTGGGCAGTGTTGGTCCGGAGGGGGTGCACTGATTCCTGGGGCATGTTAGGTGTGCGTAAATGACAAGAAACCACACACACCACACACACCCAGACACACACTGATGTACACCCGCTGTGTTTACAGCCCCAGAATTAAGTGGTGACAATAAAGTGCCTCAAACGGAACCTCAAGCTCCCTCCTTCTTTCGTACTCTGGGACAATTTGGCCTTAAGTGGTGTTCTGGCCGACACACCGGGGTGACCGTAGTGCTCAAAGACTGAATCAGTGCCACAGCCGTGCCTATCTTTGACATCTCCACTACATCTCTACTGCTTTAACTGTTAAAACAGAAGGCAAGACTGCGGCTGACAGGGTTTATTACGTGAAACAACAGCTTGTTTAGTTTAAACAGTCTGCATTAAGCTGGGCAAACACTGTGCGACTGAGCTCCTGCTCAAACTGTACAATTAAATCGCAGGGGTTAGAAGTTCATAGGTCACAATACAGGTCTCACACTATACGGCCTGATGCTCTGATGCGACCTGAGTGCTCAAACTGTGCGACCATAACATGAAGCTTATCATACAAAATCTGTCCCTCGCTCTCCCTCTCTGTCTTTCACTCACTCACACAAACACACACACCATCAACTTTGCTAAATTACTAATGAAAAACATTGACCAGGCAGCTGTGATTGAGCAGCAATGTCCGTCCAACTCTTTTCATGGTTGTTGTAGTCGTGATAATTTTGTGAGGCCACATTGAAAATACTTGGATACGGAAGCGTAGAGCTGCCACCCAGGCAAAAGAAAAATCGAAAAGTGAAAAGTATATTGTTCTAACAATAGTCCTTTCACGTTTGAACAATATAATATCACGTTATTACAATATACAGAATTATCACGTTCTTACAATATAAATATTATATAGGCTACATCGCAGCTCCAGTCATGCTTCCATCACCGTCTTTCTCGTCTTTTCCCAGAGTAACAGCCAAACAGGAGGATCTATTGGCTAGCACTGCTTAGCCTTGCACGCATTCTTATTTTAAACTTAATCTGGAATTCATTGCAAACTGTTTGTGCGGGATATGAATGACAAGATTTTGTTTTTACAAGATTTTTGTTCTACAAGAGTTAGTAAAAAACATCTCCAGTGTGATCAAATCTTCTTGCCAAACATCTGCAGCTTTGCAGTGTATACAGCACTATAATGACCAGACCTAATTCTTTTGAAAACCATACATCTTTCCACAGGTCTCAATTTCATCAGACATCACCTAGACACAGAGCTGGATGAGGCCAGCGCAAACAGCAGCCTAACCGACTAAAATGATGGATCCATGGGGTCAGGAAAGCCAGAAGCAGGGCTGGAGAGGTACCTTTCATGTCCATTCACTGGAGGTGTGGATCTATTGCATGGCGTTCCTCACATCAAGAAGCTGTCGATCAAAATCAATACAGCTCTTCCTGCATCTGGAGCTTGTGAAGGACTTCTTAGTCATGCAGGACTCCTGTTCACTGCTAAACAGTTACAGCTTCACAGAAAGAACCTTGAGAGCAAACTGCTGCTGAAGCTTAACCATCACCTCACAGAGTTAAGAAATGGCACATTTTTGCTAAATATGCAGAAATAAATGCACACCCATAAAATTTATGGTAAACTGAGCTGCCTTGTATGTACATACGTTGAAGATACCTCGTTCTGTTTTCTCTGAGGCTGCTGTGCCATTTGGAGCAAAAATGAATATAAAGTTTACAGCATATCTTGTCACTGGAAATAGTTTGCACTGTTTATATATTTATATTATTTACTGCAGGTATTGGTAAAAAAAAAAAAAGCTTGTTTAAAAATGTTGTGAAAATCTGAAATCTGGAAATTAGAATTGTTTTGCCTTATTTTGTTGATCTTTTTACATATATTCCTTTTGAAAATACTAAAATTTGTATATTTATTTGTTTTTGTTTGTCTGATAGCATTTATTTATAAAATAAATCTGACATTTTAAACAGTTACTCGCTACTTGAGTAGTCTTTTCACCAAGTACTTTTTTACTCTTACTCGAGTAACTTTTTTGAAGACTACTTTTCACTTTTACTTGAGTAATAATATTTTAAAGTAATGCTACTCTTACTTGAGTACAATTTTTGGATACTCGACCCACCTCATCGTTGTATTTTTACTCAGTTGTATATAGTATTTGTATTTGTATTCTATTTTTATCTTATTGTATATTTATTTTACTTTATTCTACTGTATATAGTATTTTATTTTATTCTATTCTGTACAGCTGTGTACTGTATTTATTCTTATTGTATTCTAATTTTTGCCTCATAACTTTTGCACTGTCCACTTCCTGCTGTGACAAAACAAATTTCCCACGTGTGGGACTAATAAAGGTTATCTTATCTTATCTTATCTTACCTCTGGATATAAGAAAGTATTTTTCAAAGAAACCCTGTAAGTCACTTAAAGCCAAGTTCACTCATAAAATGTGTCCGTCATAATAACGTTACAGGCTATGCTAGGCTTTGGCCCACATCAGTCTAAAATTGTATGTAACCATGAATAACGTGTTTTGGAAACTAACTGCACAACAAGCAGCACTATTAGTTATCTCAGTCTCAGAGCAGCATTTCTAATTTTGATTGAAACTCTCAGAGAAAACGGCAGCCTCGAGCAAGCCAGGATATTAGTTTACAGAGGCTGTTAGAATTATATGTCTAACGTTAAATGTTGGTGACACAATAATTTCATCCTAATGGTACTGACATATTCATAAGGTTAATTTTTGAGACAAAATATCATGAGGTAGTCATGATTTTGCAAATATTCCACCTTGTAGTGCAGTTTGCACAAATTGTTTTAAAAATGCACTCACCCTGCAAACATTACTGATGAGTCAAGATCTGCACAAATTGACGGAAACACTGAAGCAGCTCCACATTTTATTCTATTGTCATGTATGTCCTATTTGTCAGGTGACAGAAGAACCAACACTAAGCTCAGAGAGCAATGGTGATACAAGATCACAGGTGAAACTGGATGATGACTTGATGGTTCATGACTGTATTTGAAGCACATGTGTGACTGCATGTATTTGGAATGTCTCACTGTTATTCATCAGGTGACAGAGGCAGCTCTGCCATGTTGTAGCTCAGACAGAGGTGAAGAGGCGAGGTCACAGGTGACTGACTGATGATTTGGTGCTATAGATTAACTAGTATTTATTATCATGACAATTGTTAGGCTGCTGATGTAAATTGATTCATTAGTGTATATTTGACAAAGAATCTGAATTGACACGTCTCACTTTTTATATGGCACGGATCAATATGTTATTTTATCAGGTGGCAATATGTCCTAGTGCAGTTAGAGGGGAAGAGCCGGGGCCAAATGTGAGGCACATATCAAGCACAGAATAATAATTGTAATCCGAGGATAAAACGCATGTACTGAGGCTAAAAGATGCTTCAGTGCTCTCAGAAGACTAAAAAGATGGGTAAGGTTAACAGTGACTCGAATGAGATTAAACAATGCTGCTGTATGCCATGTCCACCAGGAGAGACTGGACAGTATAGATGTAAAACCAATATGCCAGCAGTTTATCTCAGTTAACGAGAGGAGAAGGCATGTGTTTGGCTCCTTCACATAGTGGACATTGAGTTGTTGTGTGGGGAACCAGTAGTCCATGTCTGTTGCTGTAACAGTGGTTCATGTTTGGAATAAATAATCCCAGCTCACTGATTTGATCGGGGCAATAGTGCCTAAAATGTTGCATAATTTTGCTGAGAGATCTTTTACTTTGTGGTAATCTTAAATGAGTAGTAATGTTGTTAAGTCCTTAAAGTCATATTCTTTTATTGTCATGACTGTATTTGAAGCTATTTTTATGTTTGTATGATACCTGATTTATATGAAATATGGCTGAAGTAAACTAAACTCTAAAATACTTACGGTGTGTTCACACCGAATGCGATAGAAGCAGGCGGAGCGTCAGGCTTACATGTAAAGTCAATGGAAAGGCGCGCTGACCCGCGATTGCGGCTCCCGCCAAAATTCGGAAGCAGATTTGCGTCGCCAAAACGCGCGTGAGTGTAGCGCGTTTCAGACGTTTGACTCGCGAAAAAAACCACGCGCGTGAGTTTATGTGTTGCATTTTGTGCATACACGCGTTTCGCGTCCCCCGCTCGAGTTGGAAAAATCTGAACTCCAGCGTCAAATCGCGCCGCGACAACCAATCAGGAGCCTGGTGACGTGGCTGTTACCTAGTTCAAAGGGGCAGATCCAGCCAAAGCCCTTTATTCTTCAATAGAAGGAAGGCTAATCAATGCCGTAGCAAACAACCCGGAGCCGTACGACACCAGCTGCTTTCTGGACCGAGACAGGAATATAAAGGACGAGCTTGGAGGAAGATATGTGAAGAGATCGGGCAACCTGGTAAGTTCATTCATTTTTCTTAAGTTTTCTCTAAAGTTTTCACTGACCCGGGGAAGCCGCACAAAAGCTAGCAAGCCACCGCTATTTTCCCACTGACGTACAAATACCGTTCTGCTTTTAGGCATGTTGTCATTTAAGAATATATTTTATTGTTTATTAATAAACAGCTCACAGTGGTCCCGCTGTTCATCCGTCACTGCCTCTTTTTTTTTTTGATTTTCGTTTTCTTTTTTTTTGCACCGGACAGCATTGCATTCTGCAGCCTGATTGACAAATCTCCTGCGCTTGCCAATTTTATCATGTTTGGTTTTGATAACCATCACGTCCAATAGAAAAAACAGCACAAAAACACCCATAACTATGAGCCTCATTCGGAAATAGACACCTGCACCGCGAGGGAAAAAGGCGCACGAAAGTGGCGGGCAGATGAAGACAAACCGCGGCATATTAATACTTTTACGTTTTGCAATCTACAAAGGTTTGCACTTTGAGAATCAATTGTGAGAACTGTGACCAATGTTCATGTGTGTGTGTGGAAAACAGTGTATAAAGTGCGTGACCAGGGGCTAGTTATTCTGAGAACCCCTGCTGCAATAAATGAGGGACCACTGTCTACGCTACGATTATTATATTCAACCTGTTAACATTTAATACTGTATTGATAGAGCCAACTGATTCTGCAGCAGAGCATCCCCTGTTGCTTCTCCTGGCTGCCCAGTCCCTGAGCTCCTGCTGCTGCACCCACAGGTATGTACAGCAAGCACTGATACCTTTTTAGTCGGTGGGATTGCCTTGTGATCACCTTTACTAAAGATCTACAACCAATCTGATTATATCCTGTTTTTGGTTTGTTTTTTTCAATGTTGAAATTAAAATCTAGTAGCAGCCTTCTCATTTCTTTGTGTTTTGTGCTGTTTTACAGGCCCACAGGGGAGGATGGCTCCGAGGCAGACGAGGGACGGGTCCCAGGACGGTCCATCGGTGGTGGAGCTGGAGCCACACCAGTCTCCAATGGAGCATTTCCTCCTCATCATGGTTCCTACTCTGGAGAGCAGCTGGTCCTTTTTATTCCTGTCTCTCTGTAAATTCTTATATTTTATATATTTGTTTAATGTTTTTCTGTTTGAGAATTCTAATATTATTTCAAATAAATGTTTATAATGACTAATGTCTCAGTTCTACTACACAGCAAATGTTGGCACACGAATTGACACATGTAGAATTTATTTCATATTATACTAATGACAAAATATACTGATACAGTGGGATGCAGAAGTTTGGGCAACCTTGTTAATAGACATTATTTTCCTGTATAAATTGTTGGTTGTTACAATAAAAAATGTCAGTTAAATATCATACAGGAGACACACACAGTGATATTTGAGAAGTGAAAAGAAGTTTACTGGATTTACAAAAAGTGTGCAATAATTATTTAAACAAAATCAAGCAGGTGCATAAATTTGGGCACCACAAAAAAGAAATGAAATAAATATTTAGTGTATATCAATGTGTGTGTCTCCTATATGATATATGGGGTGCCTTTGTCTGGACGTGCTTCCCATCCAGAGCTGCACAGCACAGAGGGAAGTTCCAGCGCTCCTGGAGTCCCTCTGTGATGGACCGCCAGTCTCCAGGTGAAGGCACAGCCATGAAGTCGTCCACTAGACAGTCCCAGATGGACGTCGCTGCCTGGGGGGTGATCTGACTCACCGTGGACACACCGACTCTGTAACTGAACGCTTGGTGCTGAAGCAGTCCGCGGTGACAAGGAACCTGGACAAAATTGTTCAAAATCAGTATTATGTGTACTGCAGTTACAAAATACATTATTCAAATTCCAAAATACTTTGGTGATGTCAGATTTAAATCACAAAACTTAAATCTTACATAAAACATTTTGTAATTATAAGGATAATTACAAAATGTATATTAGATAATATCTAAAACAGTTGTGTTTTATTTTAACTTTAACATATCATAATTTGATTGGTAGCAACTTTTGCCACTACAGTGAGCCAATCACTCATAATTCCTAAACATGTCAATCAGGTAGGAATGAAGTGAGACATTAATAGAAATAAAGAGTTGTGTGTTGACATGTAGCCCTTTCCTTCCTTAAATCATTAATATTTTTGAAAAATTAATCTGTGATAAGACAGCTTATCAAGATAGAACCATGTAACTAGAGATGAACCAAACTGTTCACAGTTTTATCTAACTCTGTTTTAATAAAGGCTGTGACCCCTGTTATAGAGTCTGACAGCTGCAGGGATTATATACAAATATTCAACTATCCCAGAATCAAACCAGGTCTAAATAAAAAGGAGTGAGTATCACTACAAAGGTTAACTCAGTGGTCCTAATGCTACAGTTTGATATCAGCAAACACCGAGCGCATACATTGATGTGACACCACAGCCATGCTATCATCGCAAACACTGATAACAGCATAAATCGAATTAAATCGGGGCTTGATGAGAGCTTCTGAGTATCACTAGAAATACTATAAACAGTCGTCTCTGTACCACAGTTTGCTTTCAGTAAACACCGACAGCATTCACTGTTAGCATAGCACATCCATGTTAGCAGTGTATAAATGGATGGTTTAGCATATTAGCACAGGTATCAATAAAGGACTACCGTATTAAATACTTTTACTAACCTCAGGCAGACAGACAGGCGCTCTGCAGGTGGGATTGAGCGCCTGTAATTGGTGTCTAGGCGGGCGATTCTGGGACCGACGCGGGACAGCAGGTCCTCAAACTGGCCGAGTGAATGACGGTGATAGCGCTGGAATCAGCCGTCATCCAGGCGCAGCTCCTGGAGCAAGTGGTGAAACTCACCAAACTGCTCACGCCTCTGGAGGACCTGATGGACCCAGGTACGGCGAGGATGTCCTTTACGCCGCTACTCTGCTCTCCACAGTAAATAGCAGAGGTGTGGACTCGAGTCACATGACTTGGACTCGAGTCAGACTCGAGTCATTAATTTTATGACTTTAGACTTGACTTGAAAAAATGTTCTAAGACTTGTGACTTGACTTGGGACTTTTACACCAATGACTTGGGACTTGAATTGGACTTGAACCGGTTTACTTGAAAAGACTTGATATTTTACCCCATAAAATTTAACATGCATATTATATAGAGATTGAAAATGTGACATCATTCACGGGTAGAACCGCAAAGGATTCTGGGAACTCGTGGCAAGCGGTACTAGCGCACGCAGGCTTTCAATTAAAATCAGTTACACAGCGATAAAAAGAAACACAAAAATGGCAAGAAGCTGTTGTATCATTAACTGCAATAGCCGGTCGCATGACAGCCACGGGAAGCCGACGGGTAAAGAGATCGGTTGTTATCGGATTACGTCGTTGAAGAGAAATTGTTCAGCCATGTTTCCGAAGTAACAAAGACGCGACTGGATTGCAGCCATTCTAAGACCAAATATAACGTCCCAGAACCCTCCAGCTCACAGGTTAGTCTGCTCCAAGCATTTACACGAAGGTCAGTGTTTTTTAGTAGTTAATACGTCATTTTCATAACATAATTAGTGATATAGGTTACAAGCAAGTCTGGCGCTGAACAGAAATTGTCGCGCTATGCTCCTTTATTTATTGTGCATAAATAGTGAATTGTCCTGACACAATATTGCGTTTCGCTTCTGTTATTATGGTACATTGACAAAAACATATACTTTTATTCACAGGATAAAACAGGTTTTTTGTATCAGTAATTGCCCAGTACGATTACAGCATACAATATTATTGTCACTGCTACATTTCTGTGATGGGTACCAGAAATTATTTCCACTGCTAATTAATTACCGTTGAGCTCAAAGGTCCTATTAATAAACGGTTAATGAATGTGTATTTATGACGACAATTTGTGAGACTGGTAAACTTATGATACGTACGATGGTCTTTCGTTCTACACGGTGCATTTCAAGGTCCTGCACCCATCCGTCGGTAAACTGTACCTGGGCTTGTTGCAGTGACCTGAAGTTACTAAACTTCATGAGTGTATGCACTCACTCCAAGAACCGTATGATTATAAATATGCATATAAATATGCTACAATGAGATAGCTGACTTCATCTAACTAGCAAATGTTGTCCAGGCTACGTTGGTGATACAGTTTTTTTTAATGTGTATGATATTTTTGTCATGCGATTTTAAAGCTGGTCCTACAACCGCATCCAAGAATAACATGCAGCTTATCTCAGAACTGTCGGTGAAAATTATTCTTGGAGCTAAGTTTAATTGAGCTGCATTTTAAAGAGGTACAATTTCACAATTTGTGTATATTTTCTACGTTCACTTTTGTCATGTGTTGAGAAAAACACAGATTTAAAATTACATGGTCTAATATTTACATTTAGCATAACTGCAACATTATTTTTTCGTTGTTTTTTTTTTTTAAAGACTCGAAAGGACTTGAAATTCAAAGTTTCAGACTTGTGACTTGACTCGGACTTTTACACCAGTGACTTGAGACTCGACTCTGACTTGCCTGACATTACTTGAGACTTGACTTGAGACTTGAGGATAAAGACTTGAGACTTACTTGAGACTTGCAAAACAATGACTTGGTCCCACCTCTGGTAAATAGAGAAGGGAGACTCTCTCTTCAAGCGCTAGCTCGACACCTGCCATCTTGCAAAGATACCGGTCTTGCAAAACTTCCTCCCACATCCCTCCCACATTTCCGGTTCACGCGCGTTAAAATATGATATTTTGGGGCGCGATGGATTTTTCTTGGACACGCGTAGAGGTGCGAATGTGCACGCGTCAAGTTAGGGGCGTTTGGGGCTTTTTTCACGCGCCCATCGCGTTCGGTGTGAACACACCGTTAGTCATTTGTTATATAATTCAAATGTAAAAATATGAATTGTAATTTTAAATGGTTTAAAAGCATGTAGAATTTTGCTACCGGCTCTCTTTCTTTCCCTCTCCCTCCTGCTCTTGTTGTGTGCTACTGCTGTTGCGAGTGTAACTACCGCCCTGCCCCCTCAGCTCAGCGCTGAGCAGAGGGGGGAGGGGCGCAAACGCAAGGCTCTGTTTGCCGTCTCTGCTCAGCGCAAACACAAGGGTGACTTGCAGCGTGAAGTGAAAAAAAGTGAAAGTGAGGGCAGGAGAAAGAAAAAAAACAAACAAACCCCACAGCTCCCAATAAGGAGCCGGCTCGCATTGTTCACTTCAAAGATCCGGCTCTAAGAGCCATTTCGTTCGTGACCGACCCATCACTAGTCAGAATGACTATTGACTATTTTTTTCCCAACTTCACACTAAGATATGAAAGTGTAATCTGATTAACCTTGAGCTGTACAAAATTCATTATAGTTGTCATGACAGAGTAAAATAAGCATATTTTCTACGTAACTTGGAGAAGGGTGGGGGGCATAGCTGTTCTTCATAATAAGTTTATTTGTTGGACTGCAGCAATTATTATTCAGGGACCTGTCAAGGCAAAATTGGCAGCAGAAGATGCCCAGACTGAGGGTGTATTCTGATACAATGATAAAAGATCACACAGTCAGGAAAAAATTATTTGAACCCCTACTGATTTTGTAAGTTTGCCCACTAACAAACAAATTATCAGTCTATAAAAAAAATCCAGAAAAATGTATTTCAAAAAAGTTATAAATTAATTCCCATTTTCATAAACAAAAATAAGTATTTGATCTCTTTGCAAAATGTGCTTTAGCACTTGGTCGCAAAACATTTGTTGGGAACCACAGAGGTCAGCTGTGTCTTGTATTTGGCTAAATATTTTGCACACATCTCAGGGGGGATGTTGTCCCACGCCATTTTGCAGATCCTCTCTATGTTTTGTGGTGGAAGCCAGAAATCTCGCTGATTGATCAAATACTTATTTGCATTTTCAAAAAAAAAAATCAGATTATTAAATGAAATAAGTTTATAACCTTTTTGAAATGCATTTTTCTGGATTTTTTTTATAGACTGATAATTTGTTTGTTAGTGGGCAAACTTACAAAATCAGTTCACTTATAGACTAAATTAAAAATCAGCAGGGGTTCAAATAATTTTTTCCAAGACTGTACAAGCAAAAGATGATCTAGGCGTTGTCACACCTTTTCATACTTGCCAAAAAGCAACAGTTGCTATCCGTCAGTGTAGTCCCAAATTACTCTTTTTATGGACCATTCATTATTTTCAGTGTTGCATGTAACATGTTCCAAAGAGATGTTACTGTAATTGAGCTAATTTTTTATAATGTAGTAATGTAACATTGGTTACATTGATGGTATGAATTATTATACTACCTGCATTAAAAAGTTACAACAGGCGTCTGTTGTAAGAAAAAAGAAAGAAAAATTTTTTTTGTTAATGGACATTTGTGCTATACTCAAAACAAAAAGCTAACAACAAGCTAGCCAAGAAGAACAGTGATTTAACTGACCATAGAACAGGTAACAATGGCAGTGTTGCATAGTCAAACTTGCAGTATTGTAAAATCCCATTTCTAATGTTTCTAAAGTAGAATCACAGTGGCATATTCATTTTGAACAAGCCATAAAAAGGGCTTGTTTCAGCAGCAATGATTTTATTTGACATTACATTGTGTTTCATGTTCACAGCAACAGCTTCCAAATGCAAGTGCCAAACTTGGAATCAACTCCAGACCTTTCACCTGCTTAACTGATTGAGAAATAATTAAGAAACAGCCCCAGCCTCTCCATGAAACACCTTTGGAGAAAATTCTCTAATTACATTTGAGCCCCTGAAAATTGGGCACTTTCACTGAAAATGTTGGTCAATCCTCAAAGGTCATGCAGCATTGCTGTGCATTGCTTTGAATCAGAGCGAAGAGTCTGCATTTTAATTGCGTCTCTATTGTTTCTTTCGAAATCTATTGTGGTGTCTCATGTGAAGCCAAAATTCTGAATATTCTATCACTCTGAAAACATTTCTGAACCTAAGTGTATGGCTACTGTAATGCTTACAATGAAAACTGAGAACTTTCTGTAGGCAAAAACGGTTGACCTACTATGACAGTTGCAGGGAAGTGAATATCAAATTACAAAACCCTACCCTTTGTTAACAACAAATGTTAGGGTTAAATTCTTTATACGAAAATAAAAGTTGTGCAAGGGATTTGATTTGAAAGGTAACAAATCCAGCGCATGTCAGTAGACTGCAGACTGCTGTCAACTGGGTTTTGTTTTCTTGCCCCTCCAAGTTTGAACGAGTACTGTAGAACAAACATGTTTTAATGAGTCAAGCGAGATCAAAAAAATGAAAATGGCTGTGGGGTTTCTACTACTGTTTGGGCCACATTCAGATCCACTCCCAAGTTTTTCCCTTTATTTACCTAAGGTATCAATGCCAGATGAGAAGCATCCTTTTACTCTGGAAGAGGCTGTTAAAGTTGGGTCAGTGAGTCAGAGAATGGTCACTTCTGATCAATAACAGTCATACTGAGGTGAGTTATTGAAGATATGCTGAGCTTTTCATCAGGGTGCTGTTTTTGCTGCTCTTAGTCTCTGTTCACCATGGTTAGTGAAACTCTGAGGCTTAGTGAATAAACTCTCATATGATGTGAGAATGTAATCAAACTTATTACCAGAGAAAAAAGTGTTATTTTTAGACACTTGAGCCTAACATTAATTGGTATAATATTAAGTTATAAACAGCTATTGTTGTTGTTTAGTGTCCTTTTGTCATCTGTCTGGGAACGGGATGTGGCAGTCTAATCTGCTAACAGTAAGTAACTGTGACAATGTTGGGAATGAATAAGCATTTGTATGCATGTTTTCATGTGTTAGAGCCCTGACTTCAAGTTCAGGAGATGATGGTTGAGGTGAGGAAGACGAGGATGACATTTTATTAAGATGCCAGTGGTGATGTCTCTTTCCTTCCCATTGTCATTTCTTTGGTGAAGTGTAACCCCTCTCTCAGAGGATAAAACATATTTATCCATATGGCTTGTAGGTGCAGACAGGAATCGAAATGTCCCTTCAGGGAATTTGAACAGCTACGACTTCTCTTGCCTTCTACCTCTGGCATAGTGCGCACATGCATACATAGAACGCCATTAGTCAGAAGGGAGATGCCTGTCCTGCCCACTGTATTCACAAACAGCGAACCTGCTCGTGCATTTATATATGTATTTTTAATGGATAAATTATTAGTTTATGAGAATGCATCCATTTGTTGACAGAATAATCTATGTACAGTGGGGCAAAAAAGTATTTAGTCAGCCACCGATTGTGCAAGTTCCCCCACCTAAAATGATGACAGAGGTCAGTAATTTGCACCAGAGGTACACTTCAACTGTGAGAGACAGAATGTGAAAAAAAAATCCACATGGTAGGATTTGTAAAGAATTTATTGGTAAATCAGGGTGGAAAATAAGTATTTGGTCAATAACAAAAATACAACTCAATACTTAACATAACCTTTGTTGGCAATAACAGAGGTCAAACGTTTACTATAGGTCTTTACCAGGTTTGCACACACAGTAGCTGGTATTTTGGCCCATTCCTCCATGCAGATCTTCTCGAGAGCAGTGATGTTTTGGGGCTGTCGCCAAGCAACACGGACTTTCAACTCCCGCCACAGATTTTCTATGGGGTTGAGGTCTGGAGACTGGCTAGGCCACTCCAGGACTTTCAAATGCTTCTTACGGAGCCACTCCTTTGTTGCCCGGGCGGTGTGTTTTGGATCATTGTCGTGTTGGAAGACCCAGCCTCGTTTCATCTTCAAAGTTCTCACTGATGGAAGGAGGTTTTGGCTCAAAATCTCACGATACATGGCCCCATTCATTCTGTCCTTAACACGGATCAGTCGTCCTGTCCCCTTGGCAGAAAAACAGCCCCATAGCATGATGTTTCCACCCCCATGCTTCACAGTAGGTATGGTGTTCTTGGGATGCAACTCAGTATTCTTCTTCCTCCAAACACGACGAGTTGAGTTTATACCAAAAAGTTCTACTTTGGTTTCATCTGACCACATGACATTCTCCCAATCCTCTGCTGTATCATCCATGTGCTCTCTGGCAAACTTCAGACGGGCCTGGACATGCACTGGCTTCAGCAGCGGAACACGTCTGGCACTGCGGGATTTGATTCCCTGCCGTTGTAGTGTGTTACTGATGGTGACCTTTGTTACTTTGGTCCCAGCTCTCTGCAGGTCATTCACCAGGTCCCCCCGTGTGGTTCTGGGATCTTTGCTCACCGTTCTCATGATCATTTTGACCCCACAGGATGAGATCTTGCGCAGAGCCCCAGATCGAGGGAGATTATCAGTGGTCTTGTATGTCTTCCATTTTCTGATGATTGCTCCCACAGTTGATTTTTTCACACCAAGCTGCTTGCCTATTGTAGATTCACTCTTCCCAGTCTGCTGCAGGTCTACAATACTTTTCCTGGTGTCCTTCGAAAGCTCTTTGGTCTTGGCCATGGCGGAGTTTGGAGTCTGACTGTTTGAGGCTGTGGACAGGTGTGTTTTATACAGATGATGAGTTCAAACAGTTGCCATTCATACAGGTAACGAGTGGGGGACAGAAAAGCTTCTTACAGAAGACGTTACAGGTCTGTGAGAGCCAGAGATTTTCCTTGTTTGAGGTGACCAAATTTTTTTTTCACATTCTGTCTCTCACAGTTGAAGTGTACCTCTGGTGCAAATTACTGACCTCTGTCATCATTTTAAGTGGGGGAACTTGCACAATCGGTGGCTGACTAAATACTTTTTTGCCCCACTGTATGCTTATGGTTACAGTATTTTTTTCTAATAAAAAAATGAAAATTACTGAGTGTAACTTTAAAACAGTAATAAGATACCAAATCGCATACATACATACTATTTCACATGCTGCACATATGATATTTTCTCTTAGTACATTTCCAAAATCACTGCAGAGGTCTGATACCCCAAAGGTTGAGGCAGCCATGAATCACATCTTATTACCTAGTCATGGCCATTATCACACCAGGTGTTGTTTTGGACTGAACTTTAGGTGAACTCCATCTCAATGCTTTTTTTTCTATCAAATTGGAACCTGTGCAGAGGCATAGGAAGCGGGCACTTAGATCATCTACACCTACAGATCTCTGTCTGGGGCTGGAGTTAGCTCATCTGGCAAATGCAATTGCTTCTTCACATTTTTCCATTTGCCGTTTTCTGCTGTATGACACGATCCATACTGAGACATCCGCAAAGTTAAACAAAAGAACCACGACATTCACACATATCAAACTGTCCTTGTTAGGAACCTGATAAAGTAGATTTGGAGTCATGGAAAGCCTTCAGGGAGACTTCTCTTTCTTGATCAGATATGTCATGTAGGTCCTGCTTTTTTGTTGCCTTTACTGTGGAAGAGTGGTTCACCACTCTAAAAGATTCTGGCAGTGTGCATATCAGGCTTTGAATCAACTAATCTGGATGAACCAAAGAAGACAATTGCTTGATGGGAAGGAACGAAACCACCCCTACTGTCTGATTTGAAACCACAACTAGGACAGGTCTGGTATATCTCCACAGCAGTCACAAGAGCTGGCTGGATTTACTTAGGATGGGTCAATAGAACAGGTGAAAATTTCAATTGTTGTTGTTTTTCTCCTAAGCTGCTTTAAGAAAAAATATTTTAAACTCTCACTTTTAAAATGTATGACCTGATCTTCAGATTTCTTTTGGTCTCTGTAGATAATTTCTCTGTTCTGTAGCGGTTACCAATTATCTGCATATAAATGAATGCAAGAACCCATCAATGATATTCACTTCATCTGTGCTGTATATGTTTAAAACTGTAATGAAAACTGTAATTCATATACAACTCTTTTAGATTTTCAATTGCTGAAGATTTCAGAACATATAGCTATTGTATAGGTACATAATACAGGGTATTAACCGACACAGTAGGTCTCAACTACAAATCCCACAGTTCTTTGCCAAGACTTAACCAGATCATATGACCAGGGAGCCGAAGCAGGTGGTTGGATCATATGATGTTGTCAGGCGAAGCTGAGGAAGAGCAGGATCTCTGAATCACTGAATCACAGCCCACATCAATCCCTACATTCAAAGGTAAAACTGGAGGAATCCCTCCTTTTCACCCTGCGTTTTTCAGCCTGTAGTGACTGTTTTAATGCTCCAGCCTCACACCGAGGCAGGAGGAAGAGGGGAGGAGATTAGTAGGGAGGAGAGTAGAAACAAAGATGAGGGGGATGGGAGGCCATCAGAGATGCCTTTTCGTTGCTTTCTGCAGACAACAAGAGAGCAGATGTTTGTTGAAATCTTTCTGCTGTAAACATATTGTGCCTGTAGGCTAAGTGAGGAGCGTGTGCTTGTAACGTTGTATGGATGCCATATTCTTTGAGATGTTCAGAGAAAGGATGGATGTGTGATAGTTATACTCACTTTCTCTTTTAAGAGCTCTCTCTGATAAAAGCTATCTGTTGTGTCTGTGATCATGTCATCCCTGGATAGTTCCTGTTTCCTGCTCTTATTTTTATTATTCTTGCGAAAGTAGGTTTGGGAATTAACCGGTTGCTTTTTGGACAGTGTTTTAGCATTCAATTTCGTATCATTTAACAATGTTAAGGAGCCAGACAGCCCCTTTAATGGGCCTGTTTTTCAGGCTGGAACATGTTTTTATATTGTGTTTATACTTT
Organism: Astatotilapia calliptera; assembly: GCF_964374335.1. Classification (NCBI taxonomy): domain Eukaryota; kingdom Metazoa; phylum Chordata; class Actinopteri; order Cichliformes; family Cichlidae; genus Astatotilapia; species Astatotilapia calliptera. Next base: position 4,249,558 of record NC_137432.1, on the reverse strand, counting down.
AGACTTAAATATGAAAACACTGAAGGGCAGGCGCCCTGGAGATAGGTCACTTTGCTCAGTTTGCCATAGCAATTTAGCATGTCACATGTGTTTATGGGAGTAGATTAACTTTAGGTTTATGTTGCAAATAGATATATCTATCTTCTTCTTAAGTGTTTGATCTTTTAGGGTGGTATGACATGCCCAATATGAAGCTACACTCTATATCTGGCTAGCTTAGCTTAGCATGTAGACACACATAAAGAGTTAGAAACAGCAGATACACCTAAATGACAGAAATGGCTAATAGCTTTAGCAAATTTACTGGGCGAGCATCTCCTGGCTGGAATTTCACAACAGCATAATAAAAAGCCTGTTATTAAGAGGAATTTTGAATCTCTCTAAGAATCCATTAAAAATGGCAAAACCTGCTGGCACCATGGGACTTACATGCTGACAGCTGTGTGTGTAGTACACATGATGCCAGCTAAAGTATCATGTAGTACATTTGCTAACTCTTTCCTAGCAAAAGAGCAAAGACACATTAATCCAGCTAGTAATTTGAAATACTGTAGATGATAAAAGTCTCATATGTGTATCCCCAAAAAAAAGGAGATATTGAACATAAAGACTATTAGAGATCATTTTCTTGTCTTTTCACCATATGAATAGAATAGAATAGCCTTTATTGTCATTGTACAGAGTACAATGAAATTGGACTCCCTCGGTGCAAGATTCAATAATAAATATAAATGTAAAATATAAAAAGTACAATAAAACAATCGCAAGTACTCAAACAATAGTAAGTACGATATATACAGGATAGCAGCATTAATATAATAACAGTATGAATAGCAGCATAATATAATGGCAGTGACGGTATGGTATAGCTAAGCAGGTTCAATTGTTTTTGTGCTTATTTACTACGGTGATAGCTCTGGGAAAGAAGCTATCCCTGAATCTGTTTGTCCTGGTTTTATGTGACCTGTACCGTTGGCCTGACGGTAATAGTTCAAACAGTTGGTTGCTGGGGTGAGAGTAGTCCTTGATGATATTGCCAGCTCTGCTGAGGTACCGGGAGTTTGCAGTGACCTCCAGGCTGGGCAGAGAGCAGCCAGTGATCTTCTGGGCTGTGTTGATGACCCTCTGCAGTACTTTCCTGTCTGCAGCTGAGCACCCTGCATACCATGATGTTATGCCGTACGTTAGGATGCTCTCTATGGTGGCTCTGTAAAATGTCACCAGCAGCCTCTCCTATATGGTAGGCTATATGGTAGGTCTAGATCATAGTTGTGTTATGGGTTCAGTGCTCTTATCATGGAGTTATATTTTGAGAAACTGACTTTCAGTTTTCTTTTTAGAGTTGCTGCTGTATAAGCTGCTGTAGAGCATGCATGGTCTAAAAAAAAAAAGTAGCTGAGAAAACAATCTGCCCTCAAGGTTCTGGAACTTTTAATTATGTCACATAAGCCTTTGAGAATATGACAACGATGCACCACTGAACAATTGACATCCTGCTACACATCGTTGGGCTGACTCAGTCTCATCTACTGTCATCTACTCTCCCGTTTCTTCCTGTATTTTAATCTGTCTGCTATTTTTTAATGAAGTGATGAAGATGAAGAAAACTTGTTTTGGGATTTAGGCCCCTGTGTGGATTTCTGTTGTTCTTCCAATGGCTTGACAACACTTTTGGTAGTTAATGCATCAAAACAAATTATTACATTTAGTCTTTCTCTGAGTTGCTCGTGGAGGTGGAAGTATTTCAGTAAACTGAATGAGTTACCTATCCTGTCTCTCTTGAGTAAGTGAAAATAAACATAGATTATGCAGTTCCCTTTAGGGTTTATGCATTGTAATGGTTCTTGTTTTGGATTTTCGGTCTGAAACATTGCAGTTTAGTCCAGTCTCAGTCTCAGTGCTTTTCCAGCCTCATATCTAAAAGCAGTAGGTAGCAGTTTTCAGCTCTGATAAAACCTACTGTGCACCACCTGTCCAGCACCAAACACAAATTTGACACAGCTAGAGTCAAATGCAAAATGTGTGAAAAAAAACAGTCAGAAAAGACTGTGGTGTCCTCCACCTGTAAAACCATTCTTGTTTTGGGTGTTGTCTCATTGTTGCCCCTGTATTGAATCTGTTGTTAATTTAATCAAAGCAGCTTAAACTGGTAACACCCCCTCTGCTACTGAAGTGAGCAGACTGATATTTCTGAAGTTGAATTTACTTTTTTGTTTGTGTTCCTTCTGTAGTTCTTTACCCATAAAGTCCGAAAGTCTCAGTTTCGTTTTCTGATTACTTTTAGGATATAACTGGTTAGTTCTGTTTGTGTCCATTTACCCTTAACCCCCGATCCCCACCCCCCACCTTTTTCCTGTTCCATGACTGACTTGTTGTGTCATTGACTTACTTGTGTATCTCCTCGCCCTATGTTCCCTGTGCTTTTTGTATTTGCATTCCTAGTGATTTTTGGTATTTGGATTGCCTTGCATTGTTCTTTGATGATTTTGGATTTCTGGACAACATTTATCTCTGAACTATCAATATCAAAAGCTCACTTTAAGTTTCATGCCTGTCTCCTGTTCAAATTAATCTACTGTAAAATTCGGGCAGTGTAATATCATAATACAAGTAACTAAAGGTCAAGGTCACTATACTAGTTTGGAAGAATACTCTACTAGTCTAGAACAAATGTTCTGTTGGACTCAATAATTATGTGAGCTTGAGTTGAATTATATGCAAAATAAGCAAGGGGGTTAAAAATACCCAATGACTGCAGTAACTATCGCAATTCCTGTCAAAATGAATACAGTATATTGACTCATCTGATGTAAAGGATGAAATCTGAACTAAAACACACCCAGAAATTCAGCTGTGTCAGCATGACATGACAGCTTAAATCTCCATTTCATTTGTAATGTTTACATATGGCTCCTATTCAGAACTGCCATCTGCTGTGGTATCTGCACAAATACATGATCATGCCTTGACATAACAGTTACAGCCCCAGTGCGTAAATAATTAGCTGTTGTTTGTCATTGCGAGATTATCCCAACAGTGAAAGGGTAGATCTATTGTCCACTGGCTATCATGCAGGTAACAGTAAACAACTGTTTATTTATATTTTCCTCCATATTTACTGACAAGTTCTGCCAAAAAAAACAAACAAAAAAATGGACAGAATGGTTTGCTGACTAAAATCTGATGTATTTCTAAACAGAAAATCACTCTCTCTCCCCCACCAGCCTGAGCATTGGGTTATTCTGTGTTTTTTAATACATTTTTAATAGGTTTTAGGAAACAGCCTGTAACCATAGACTGTATATAAAACAAGGATCTAGTGACCCTGACATCAGCTTTTGGTTTTGTAATGTGCCGAAAAGACTGTTTGAATCAAAAGTTGGAGTACTAGTTATCAGCTAATGCTAGATAACTAGATTAAGAGTTTGCATCCAGTCTATGGGTACAATACAGAGACGACCATACCTGCTAGCCACAAACATAACATTTTTACTTACCAAAACTCAAAAACTCAAGTAAACCCTGCTTGGAACATTTGTACCACATCATATTTTTCAGATATATGCACATTTTTCACATTTCTTTCATCTAAGAAATATTGTAAAATACAAAAAACAAACAAACCTCTACACCTTGGACCTTTTAGTACATTTTCATTTTCTCCCATGCAGTATTGTAACTCACTTTTCATGATTACCACTCAAGCCTCCTTGCACCTGAACTGGTTCAGAATGCAACAGTTATAATGTTTTAGCAAAAACTAGCAAGCAATAACCTATCCCCCTTGCTTATGGTACCCTTCACTGGGTTTCAGTGAAATTCAGAATTTACTTTGCAGTTTTATTAATCCCATAGCAAGCATTTCATGAGAGGCAGGAATGGTATTTCAGCAGTCTAATCCTTCTAATCACCTGACCACGGCCGTTTAACTGTAAGACACATTTTAATTCCAGAGGCGATCACACTTTTGAGGTTGTAGCTCCTAAACAGGTCATCACTTCATTCACTTTAATTAACTGCTAGAAAGTTGTTCTTATAGATTTACTTAAACATTTTTCTGTGGTTCACATTGTTGCTTGTATGTCAGTATGTATGTTTGAATGTATATAACAACATGTGCACATATATATGTACTGTATGTTGGATAAGGGATGAGTGCATTTCTTAAATGTCTTAATGTTCTTAGAGAATTCAGTGGCCTAAGACCTGCCTATATGGTCATGATATTGTGTGTTTTTTGACTCAAGAAGTGACAATAAGCTTAAATAAAATTCTGTCATCACGAGCTCTGGTACTTTAGGTATCTGATGAAAATCCCACTCTCTCACATCCATCTGGGAAAACATGGCACTCTGATGCTGGCAATGCTTCAGGTTGGGTGGAAGTTATGTGGGAGGAGACTGTGCAGGCTATGCTTGCTACGATCATAATCCAGGTCTGGATAAGTGATGCAAAACTAAGAGCTGAATTAAGTAACGAGGTGTATGTGGTAGAGCCTTTAAGACTTGTAAGATCCAGGTAGGATGTACTACAGATCACACTGTTACTGCATATCCCAACACCCACAGTGCAATCTGTTTCTGGACCACCTCATCACTGCTGAACAGGAGTATGCTTTCAGTCCCCAGTCCTCAGTTACAGCAATATTCTAACCGTGTCATGTGTCCATAACAATTTGTCCCTTGCATTTTTTTCACAACAGTCATCCAGGTTTTATCCCCAGGGGGTCAGTTAATATTACTGGTATTATTTCACTTACACACAAGGATTAGTCTTTATTTGTTTCTTGTACTAAAGTAGTTTTTAGTGACTAAAATTATCTAGCAAGTAAAGGCAAGATTGAAAAGGAAGTGAAGAAAAGCCAAACAACAAGGTTCCAGCAAGATACAAACTAGTTTGTCTAAACTGCAACCAACACCTAATCTAGACTTTCTGGGTCTCTAAAAGGGTATTGGCTGGTGCATCACCCAAGTGTGACACCATAGGTGTAGTGGATAGATACAGAGGTGGTATCTCATAAATCAGCATTAAGAATGTCTGGTGTCTCTGTGATACAGATTATACCATGATAGTGTATTTCCACTGATACAACATGACAGCAGTCAATTTTCCACTGCAACATGGAGCATTTTTACTCAACATCAATTTTACAAGGAAATTACCAAAAAGGTTTTTGAATTGTGAAACTGAAAGAACATTTTTCGAGCTTACTGCAGCATAAGCTTATTTTGGACACACTGTACTTTTGTTAGTTATATAACCACAATCCCCAAAATGATGCTCTATAAAATGTAAATAAAAAATGATTCACAAATTTCACACACCCACATTTGTTTCACATTAGAACATAAAAGATGTATCACCTGTTTAAACTGAGACATTTTACTAGATGATAAAAAAAAATACAAATTTATTTTAAATTTGATGTCAGCAACATGTCTCAAAAAAGTTGGGTGGGGAAACAAAATGCTGGAAAATTAAAACAGCTCAACAAATATTGTATAAGTTATTAGGTTACCTGGCAACAGGTGAATAGCATGGTTGGTTATAAAAACTACATCTTAGAGAGGCAGAATTTTTAAAAAGTAAGTAAAGGCAGAGGTTCTAAAAAAAGTACATGATAGCATCAAAACAATACAGAGAATATGGAGAAATGGCCAATATTGACAGCCCCTGATCTTCAGTACTGCATTTTAAAAAAAGGCATGTCAGAAAGGATTCTGTCAACAAAAAAATTGCATAGGGTCAGGAACACCTGCAGAAATCTTGGTCATAGTTCACCATGCTATGCACAAATGCTTAACATTTAAGCTCTTTAAGGAATGAAGAAGCCATATGCAAACATGACCTGGAAATGCCACCATTGCCTCTGGGCCAAAGCTCATTTAAAACAGACTAAGGCAATGTGGAAAACTGTTGCGGGGTTACTTAAATCGAAATTTGAAATTCTATTTGGAAAACATGGGCGCCACATATTCTGGACTAAAGAGAAGAGGATATTTAATCATCACTTTTATCATCGTGCACCTCTGGTGATTTGGGGATACATCAGTGCCCATGGAACTGGCAGCTTGTACATGCGGAAAGGCACCAGCTGTACTGAAAGTTATACACCAGTTTTAGAGCAGCATATACTCACATTCAAATTGGGGAAGCTCATTGCTTATTTCAGCAGGAATGCTGAACCACATACTGCGTCTATTACAACAAAATGGCTTCATAGTACACACAATAGAAAGTTAATAATGTATTGAAAAATGTGACAAAGAACAGTCACGAGTGTTGAACTGCTGTATTTCTGTAGCAAAATTCTATTTCCAGTTCCCAGAAATTACAGACTGCTCTTAAAAGAAGAGGGGATGACACTGTCCTAAACATGGTACTGTTCCAACTGTTTTGCAATGTGTTGCTGCCATCAAATTCAAATTAATTTAATATTTTTCTTAAAATGCAACTTTCTCTCACATTAAATTTTTATGTTTTCTGTTGGGAATAAAATATTAGTTTTTTTAGTCCACTCAGACTTGCATGTTTCTTATGTACAACACTGTAAAGTTTAATTATAGCCAACAGGATGTAATCTCACCTTTACCCTTGTTGTAACACGGTGCATCATATTGGTATGCAAACATTTTCTTTCTGCGACTCAGAGAATGAGCATTGTAGCTCACCTAATAATGTAAGTAGCTGACTTGAATGCTAAATGGCAACAGAGACCCCTTGCTAAGGACAGGGTAGAAAAGGAAAGGAGGCCTTTTCTGGATTTAATTTGTGGATTCAGGGAGACAAGAGGCCCTGCCCTCAGAGATAACAAGGCCAGGCTCTGTGATGTGTGAATAATGGCTGGACAGAGGTTTAGAAATCATTAGAATAATCAGTCCTGATGTGGATGGAGATGGACCAATACAAGGGATGCCTAGTGATGGCTGATGTACTAATTAAAATGCTGCTGGTGCACTGTTCTCGTTTTCCACAACGCAGACATACTCTGTACCAACCTCTGCCTGGGAGTTTTGTTTTAATATGCTCCTGCTCATTGTTCCATCCTGATTTGCCTATTAAATTTTATTCATTCATTCATTCATTCATTAGAATTACATGTTTTTTCTTGTTCTCCGTTGTAGCGGAGCGCTGCTGGAGAGTTTTGATTGAGCAGCATTTTACCTTTTCTTTCAGTCGTACAGTTAATCTTTCAGCAGCATTTAAGCTGTAAGTCATTGCTGCTGTTGAGTATTCAGCATTTTTGAGGTTTTATTGCAGTCGGCTACTCATCTTGCTGTCTGCCAGATTGGAAACTCCATTGATCATATCAGATTTGTTAAGTAATTGATTGTTACTGGTTATTAACCTTCCAGAACTTTGGACCCACTTGCCAGCCACTGAGAACAGCCTGTAATCAGTCACAACTGGCAGCCGCTAATGAAATTAGTTCCTGGTTCTGCCTCACAACTTTGTTTGTTCCACAAAGTATTGGCAAGGGCATAGAGATGCCATGGTTTACTCTCCCCAGAGAATGAAGTGATAGAACAACAGAATGCAGATAATGAGCTGCTGCGTCATTGTTGTCACTTTGTAATTACTCATGTGTCTGACCAAAATATAGAGAACATTAAAAGTTATACTTTTTTAACTACCATCGACAGAGAGGATGAAGACATGGACATGATCACTGCACAAAAAACCAGCTTTACGGGCCATTATGGGCCATTCAGCATCCATCCATGCACCCAACTTAATTGCCTAGATTTGGCATTTTGTAATTCTATCATTGATAAAACAATGTCTTAAAACTTCAATACTTTAGAACAAGCGATAACTGTAAATATTGAAATCGTGGCCCTTGCCCTTTCTCGAATTGCACATTATACCTTACGTGTAAAGCTTCTCTTTGACCTGGGAGCTTGAAGGGTGAGCTTTCATGTTTGCTTCAGCATGCAACAGTTCCTGGAATTTGTCTGTACGTATTTATATAGTTAAAGCCAAGAAATCACTAGTGACCAAGGAATGTATGAAGTACATTCCAGGGGCCAGAAACAATTAAGCTAGGTGTCTTATATGCATTTATGTGTAAATGTGTTAGTGAAGCCTCTTTAATCCTCTAAAGCCTGACCTGTCGCTGGCATCAGACATTTTTCAATGGGGCGATCGTGGCTCAAGAGTTGGCAGTTTGTCTTGTAATTGGAAGGTTGCCGGTTCGAGCCCCGGCTCCGACAGTCTCGGTTGTTGTGTCCTTGGGCAAGACACTTCACCCGTTGCCTACTGGTGGTGGTCAGAGGGCCCGGTGGCACCAGTGTCCGGCAGCCTCACCTCTGTCAGTGCGCCCCAGGGCAGCTGTTACTCCCGTAACTCCTGAACCATTTCTTCACTTGGAAAGAATTCCAACTTCTGAAAGCACTGAACTGTGCTTTCAGTGATATTAGGGTTATTATGGTAATCCCAGACACAAGAGAGAGTGACTGAGCATGATGGAGGTCTCCTCGCTGCATATGACCCTGATACTGTGGCTTCTCTGAAAAACAAAGCCTTAAATCAAAAGTGCTTAACTCCCTGGTATAACTCAAAAACATACGCCTTAAAGGAAATAACCCACAAACCTAAGGGGAAATTTTTACCTAAATAAAAATTTTACTATTAGTGGAAAAAAAAATTCATAACCCTCCCACAGAGTCATCATTTTTAAAGCTACTTTCAGTACCGATATTTATTTAGTCTCTAAAATAAACCGGATAGGGAACATCTTTTGGAAGAATTGTGTTGGACAATGGTGATTATTTTTCTGCTGGCATGTTGAATTTATCAGCTATCTGTACTTTTTTACCTCTTAACACCCACTATTTCAGCAACAACTAGTTTGTGTAGCGCTACAATGTTAATAATGACACAAGAAAAATAATTTTGAAATCTGTTCTGTCCTTTCCTTTTTATCAAAACATACCAAACACAACAACGAAGAAGACCGTTTGTTTAAAGCTTGCATTGTTAGCTTACTGTCAATTGATTATCAGCCTAAAAACTGGTTTCCGTAGCTGTTTTTGTTTTTGTTTTTCAGCTTTTGTTGAGACTTGACCGAGTTGCATGTTATCACCTAGTTCCAACAATTTGACTACATGACATGTGAAATCTGGATGTTACAGAATATTAAAAGGGAAGTGATGGCCGTTATACAGTGGCCAGTATTACCAGAATGTGCTAGGCTGATAAAAGACTGCCTGATAGTGGGTTTGGAATGTCTTGCTGTGCATGTGGTGATTTCGGGCTTGAAAAGGGTTTTCATACTGGTGTCTGTTTGTGTTTGTAAGTGCTGAGGTCTGTTCCCCACAATTGGGATTGTGTAGCCATGGTGACGGCTGTGAGGGACTGTGAGAAAGCAATCTCCAGGAAGTCATAGCTGCAGGGTGAAGCATATGTAGCATGAGGATGGCACCAGAAGGACGCATCGTAGATGTCCAGTTGGCCATCTGTTGTGGTCCTGCAGACAGGGCCAGGAAGCTCTCCCCACACCCCCTCCCTTCCTCTGAAAACACACAGAAAGATTGACATTTTCAAATACCAGGGCCCGGGACAGCACTTGCTGCCCCGCGGGAGTTCCTCAGCACATCCCAGACACTGAGCTTCAGACACTCTCAGTGGGAGTTCCAGAAAACATCCTCAAGTGGAGTGATGACTCCATGTGGTGCATTTATTGGTGTGCAGAATGAGAGTGGAAGTGGCCACAGCATGGCTCACTCATCGGCCAAAGATCATTACTCTTCCTTATCGCTGGCCAAGTCCTTAGGCTTTTCCACTCTGCTCCAAACAGGGAAACCATTACCAGACCAAGTCACTGGAGGCCTGTCCTAAAGGAAGAAAGCTAGCATTACACTGCTGGTAGGATGTTGGTGTCACTTCTATAAGATCTAGTATACTATAAATAAATTACAAACACTGTGGAATTTCTTATGATATCAAACTAATCATTTAACAGCATCATAAGTTATTATAGGTGATAAACTTAACAGTATATTTAATAGTAAGCCAAAACATATTTTCTTTTGTGTCATTGTTTTCTGTTTAACCCCCTTCCACCAATACACACACACGCACACATATACACACCTTGTTAAAACATCAATTAACTATGACTAATAATTTAAAAAATGGAATAAATACATGGAATTAATCGCGTGTTTTTGGAAAGCTGATTTCAAATTCACACCACATTCAGACCTGATTACTGCTACACTTGCTGAATTAAAAAAAAAAAAAACACTTTACTTTGCCAAACAGGTTCTTTTAAAGTAGGCCAGAAATCTCAAAAAAGCAACATATCATGCTACGATCTAAAGAAACTCAACAACAGATGCGAAACAAAGTTACTGAAATCTGGTTTTGTAACCCTTTCCACACTGATATTTCTGAGGCTTTTGAGACTTCAGCAAGCCACAGTGAGAGCGACTGTCCACAAATGGAGAAAACCTGAAACAGCCTAACAAAATTGCTCCAAGACTACATCTGCGACTATATCAAACCCAGAACAGCATCTAAAGGACTGTTGGCTTCACTTGCCTCATTTAAGCTCAGCTTTCATGATTCAGCAATAATAAGAAAGAAACTGAACAAAATGCCAACTGTGGTCGTTCCAAGGTGAAAATAACTGCAGACCAAAAAGAGCACAAAGGTTCATCTCATGTTTAATAAAAACATCCCCAAAACTATAGGGAAAATATTTTCTTGACTGATCTGCCCAATATGTTATAAAAACAAAAACAAAAACAAAACACTACCACAAAACTACCACAACAGTCAATCATTGTGGTGGTAGGGCTGCTTTGCTGCTTCAGGACCTGGATGCTCTCTAGAAGAAAGTCCACAAGTAGAGTGTCTGGGCATTATTCGCCCAGACTTAAATCAGACCTTAAACAGGATTTTAATGCCCCCCAAAAACCCTTGAGTGTGATTGAAATAAAGCAGTTTTGCCAGTTATTACAAATGCTTTAGTGCAGTTCTTGCTGACAACAGTGGTACAAACAGTTATTAGGTGAAGGAGGCAATTACTTTCTCACACAGGGCCAGCTGGATTTAGGAAGCTTTTCCACCTTAACAAACGAAATAATCATCACAGTCAACACAGCATTTTGGATTAACTCTGATTAGCTTTGTGTAGCATTAAAAATGTTTGGCTAACCTGTGATATTTAACTATCATAAAATAAAGCAGGCATAACATCAGAACACTCACTGTGAAACAATTTGAACCATTTATTGCTTCAATAATATAAATGCAAAAAAAAGTAGAACAGTGAAAATGTATCACACTTTCCACATTTGCCTACTCTTCGCTAGACTTCTCTGTCCTTCTGTGTTTTGTCCACAATACTCTGCAGCATTGTGGGTGAGTCTGCAGCCCCTGAGCTCTCCTACTCAAGCCTGACACTCATTCAATTCAGCTGCTCTACTCTGGATTTCAGTTTTTACTTGCTTGGAATACTTCTCCGTTTGGGCTGTGCTCATCGACGGTTTTCGCAATGCTCTCCACTGCCAGCAACAGGTCTGGTTCTCCAGGTGTCATCCACTCTGGCCTGTTCTGTTCTGGCTCAATATCCCATAACTGACGTATTCAGGCCTACAGTAATTATTTTTCTCTTATCTAACTCATCTAATCTAGCAAGTTCCGGCTGATGATATAGCAGGCAATAAGCAACAATAAGTCACTAGGCAGTCAGTCATGATTGTTATTTTAAATGAATTTCCATGGAGTCAAAATGACCCCTGATGTTCTTCTAGGTATAAACAGCCTTTATTATTCTATTCAAAATTCCATGATGAATAGACTCTCAAAACTATCATTTGGTTTTGTTTTAACAGAGTTCCATGATTTTAACATGCCAAAAGAGTCAACATGACCAATTTGGTAGTTCTAGTGTTAATAAGCTCACACTTAGAGTAGTCAGTACTGCTGTGCAAAACTTTGTGATCGATCCAAAAACCAAGTAAACACAGAGCAAGTATTGCTGATAGCAATACTGATAGCAATACATTTATCCTATGAGGCCAGTTTATATAGAGGGAGCAATGTGACATGATATTTGACACAAATCATCATCAGTTTACAAATTCTGAACATAATTTAAGTCACCGTGAATTTTCTTATTTTGAAACTGGGTTTTTGGAGACCTGGAGTGTAAACGTGCCTGTGTCTAAAGCACTTTGAATCAGCTTCTGTTGTTTAAATCTGCTATAGGCTATAAATTAAATCATTTTCAATAAATATAATACATTTCAGACATGTTCAAGGTATATTTTGTCAGTGTGCTACATACTGAACTGAGATTCAATTCTATCTATCATAGTATCAATTTAATATCAATATCAGCATTGTTATAGATAGTATTGATATTTATCCATCATCCATTTCTATCAGCAAGTGTCGGCAGACAGCTGTGCTTTAGTGTCTGCTCTTTAACTTCCAGTTTGAACGTTGGCGGGTCAAAGCCACAGCAGTCTGAATGTATCAACTTGATGGGGTTTTTTTTCGTTGTGTTGTCCCTCACTGCAGCACATTATGAAAAAGCTGCCTAGCCCCAAGGAACTGTAAGAGAAGGGTTTGTGTATTTGATTTCACTCAGACAACTGAAGCCTCATTAACTATCAGAAGCTGTGCTTTATCTTATAATGCAGACTTTTTGGTTGAATATTGAGTTTGAAATTGATATGTGGCTGTTTACCAAGCAGCAAAAGTATAACTATAAGCAGTATAACATGAAAGGAAACATGTGATTTTTAACTTTATCACAGTGCAGCATGAATGTGCTCGGGTCTGTTGAAAGGGCTTTGTTGGCTTTGCTGATGAAATCATCCAAGCGTAGACTAAAAGACCTTTGTTTCATTTTGATTCTCTTCCCTTTTTTTGGTGGTGAGGTATGACGATAGTAACGTGACAGCTCACGTGCATGCAGTGGAAGAAAAACATGTTCATGACTTCACATCCTGTGTCTGATGTCCTTGTGCTTCTGTTGAACCAAAAAAGTGTCCCTCTGACATATGAGTTGTGTTATTATGCTTCAGCCTCAACTTTAATCCAATGCCCTGTGGTTATTTCCTTGTTTTCTTTCTTCTTCTTTTTTTCCAAGGACCATCATTCTAAAAATACAATCAGCTGAGATGGCTTTTGAAGAGCCTGACTTGAAATATTACTGTAGGTATGTGGGTGTATGTTACACAACCCTGAGGAAACATAATGGCTGCTTTTTTTCAAAGGTCAGATGAAAAGGAGGCTAGATAAAGTCTACCGCACGCTTGGCTGTCCTTTAAAGAAAGGCCACGGCCAGATTGGGAGTGAGAGTGAGAGAAGCTTAAGGAAAAGAGAACAGTTCTTAAGCACAGATTAGTAAGAGAAGTTTGTGGAATAATGAACAGTTTCCCCTTAGGACCATCACCTGCTCCACGTTACATTCGCATGCATGAGAGCCAGCAAAGTGCGGTCGAAAACTCTCATCCTGCCATTGACAATCCAATCAAATAAGTGCAGAGAGGACAACCTTTCTGGTCCTTTCAGACAAATGAAAGTAGTGTGACACTTTAGCCTTCTGACTCAAGGTCACCTTTCACTAAAGCAGTTTGGTCTCACTGCGACTAAAGTGTTATTGGTGCATGTCTGACTGAGCAATTTTTCCCCACTAATAAAGATTCAGCTGGTTCCTTTCAGACACCGAATAACCACTTAAAGTATCGATGATTTAACATCAAGCTTAATGGAACATTTCCATTTCAAGCAACTCAGGGCCCATATAAGGGTTCCTCCGAATCTGACTGGACCAAATTCTGACTTTGCTTGAACACAGTCATGGGAAAAGGTGCAGTTTGGGCCAGATGTGTCAGATAATGAATGGCGAAGCTCTGGGAATGATGTTTAGACACTTTGGAATTTCAGGAGCTGTCCAACAACTTTAGCAAACAGATTATTTGCCTTTACTGTAGTATCAAATGAAGGCAGGATGTGCACTGCTGTCTTACTGCTTTGCAGAAAGACTAAGAGGCAGATGTAATGCGTGACCTTTGCATTGCTCAAGTCTAAATAAGGACGTAATAAAGTTCAACCTGAGCTTTGTAGAACAGTTCAGTGTGACTGTAGAGTAGAAGTGAACCCAAATGAAACAGTTATCTCCTGTTGTTTCTAACTAATGCATGTCTTGTGTAAGTACAAATTCAGATCCTTTAATTCAGATATGTTTTAAGAGTATGCAACCTGTAAATCTTTACAGCTGAGGTCACTGATTAAGATACTGGTTTTAATTAAAATGTGATAATTTAATTGTAACAGCTTAATTTTTACAGGCTTTTACAATGGCTGTCAGGGAATGCTGTGTGGCAGGCAGGAGTAGGACCCAAGATGCAGGCACAGACTCAAGGGATGAACTCAAAAAACTCAGCTTTATTTGCTGACAGGGGAAAAGCATACAAAACTAAACTGGGAAATATAAACTTACACTTGACGGAGAGGCACACGAGGAAACACACAGCTTGCGGGACGACGCGACACTGACTCAGAGAAACACAGGGTTTAAATACACTGGGAAGCAACGAGGGGAATGAGACACAGAAGGCGAGCACAGCTGGGGGAAATCAGAACTGACGAGACAAGGAAGCGTAAACTGAACACACTGAGATAAGACAGAGACCTTCAAAGTAAAACAGGAAACACATAACACAGATTGAACAAAACAGAAAACAAAAGCAGGACACAGGAAACACCAGAGCCCAAGAAAGTAGCCCAAACACAGTCCAGTTCAGTTGGCCGACCACACGGAAGGCAGTGGCGGCGACGTGGAAACTTCCGAAAAAGTTCAGGGGGCCGGGCAGGCGGGAGGCACCGGCAGCGACAGAGCAGGTCAGGAGGCCGGCTGGGCGGAGGCACTGGCAGCGACGTAGTCCATGACGGCAATGACGTCCAGTCATTGGCCTGGAAAGTGGCCGGACAGGACGTGCAGGACGAGCAGGCCGGACAGGACGTGCAGGACCAGACGGCACGGAGACCTCAGGCGCAGACGAAGCTAGATGGAGTGAGGCAGGACCAGACGACGCTGAAGGCGAAGACTCGGAGGCGAAGACTCAGAGGCTGGACCAGACGAGCGCGAAGACTCGGAGGCTGGACCAGACCAGGGTGGCCGCAGGTGGTGGGGCTGCAGGCGATGGCGTGGGAGCCGCAGGTGGTGGCGCTGACGGCGAGGCAGATTGCTGGACGGGCCACTCGGACCCTCCAGCGGAGGCAGGAGGCTGGACGGGCCCCTCGGACCCTCCAGCAAGAACAGGCGGCTGAGCAGCTAAGTGAGCTTGTGGCTGAGCAGCTGATGCAAAAAATATAGCCCCAGAATAAATAGTCCCATGGCCCGAAGAAGTGTCCCTCGGGGTGTCCTGTGGGAGGTGTTGCGGGAATATGGGGTGTCTGGCCCATTGCTACAGGCCATTCGATCCCTATACAACCGTTGCAAGAGCTTGGTTCGCATTGCTGGCAATAAGTCGGACTCGTTCCCGGTGGGTGATGGGCTCCACCAGGGCTGCCCTTTGTCTCCGGTTCTGTTCATAATTTTTATGGACAGGATTTCTAGGCGCAGCCAAGTGGCGGAGGGCTTTCGCTTTGGTGGCCTCAGAATCTCATCTCTGATTTTTGCAGATGATGTGGTTCTGTTGGCTTCATCGGGTGAGGGCCTCCAGCTCGCACTGGAGCGGTTCGCAGCCGAGTGTGAAGCAGCGGGAATGAGGATCAGCACCTCCAAATCTGAGGCCATGGTTCTCAGCCGGAAAAGGGTGGAGTGCCCACTCCGGGTCGGGGATGAGTTCCTGCCCCAAGTGGAGGAGTTCAAGTAGCTGTGGGTAGTGACCGAAAGAACGAGATCGCGGATACAAGCGGCAGAAATGAGCTTCCTCCGAAGGGTGGCTGGCCTCTCCCTTAGAGATAGGGTGAGAAGTTCGGCCATCCGGGAGGGGCTCAGAGTAGAGCAGCTGCTGCTCCACATCGAAAGGAGCCAGCTGAGGTGGTTCGGGCATCTGACAAGGATGCCCCCTGGGCGCCTCCTGGGTGAGGTGTTCCAGGCATGTCCCACCGGGAGGAGGCCCCGTGGCAGACCCAGGACACGCTGGAGAGATTATATCTCTCGGCTGGCCTGGGAACGCCTTGGTATTCCCCCGGATAAGCTGGAGGAGGTGGCTGGGGAGAGGGAGGTCTGGGCCTCTTTGCTTAGGCTGCTGCCCCCGCGACCCGGCCCCGGACAAAGCGGATGAAAATGGATGGATGGATGGCCCGAAGAAAGAGAAAAAGTGTCCAATTCGCTCACCACAGCCGGCTGTTTTGACATCCCGGGATCCGGCTGCGGGGTGACATGACTTCCTCCTCGGTGATGGCTCCAATGGGCCGGGCAACTCCAAGTCCGGCGGGCTGGGCAGCACATCTTTCTCCGAGTTGGGTAGGTGAGCGGTAGCAACAGGGGGATGCAGATGAAGCTCATTAAGGAAAAACTCCTGTATGAGTGGGTGAAGTGAGTCCCAAAGCCAGTGGAGACCAGAAACCAGTCGCTGTAGCCGGTTCGCTACAGCACGCTGAATTTCCTCCCCTGGATGATTCAGCCACAGGTCACATAATTTATCCACTGAATAAATTATATCCTCCCTGAGCTCATCAGACGGGGCAAGTGCTGTTGGGTCCATGTACTGGTCGCGTCGTTCTGTCGGGGAATGCTGTGTGGCAGGCAGGAGTAGGACCCAAGATGCAGGTACTCAGACTCGAGGGATGAACTCAAAAAACTCAGCTTTATTTGCTGACAGTGGAAAAGCATACAAAACTAACAATGGCTTGTACAATCTCACCACAATGTGCATGTGGGACCACTGGGAGATATCCTACAGTTTTTGGCACTGGGACAGCAGATTCTCTGGGTACTGTGGATTGCAGGGCATGTATGGATTGGGATTGTTCCAAAACATCCACTATGTGCTTGATTGGATTATGACATGTGGAATTTGGAGGCCAATGCAACTATGTGGCATTTTTGACCAATTTTGTGGTATGCTTAGAAAGGCTTCTTTTGTGGGGAGTGGCACTGGAGTCTTAGCCTATAAAATCATTCATGTCATTCCTGTGCTTTCCAATTCATCTATTACTGGTTTTAATATTGATTTGTGTATGGTATGTAAATAAACTTTGGACATAAAGTAGAAGAAAATTAATAAAGAAATCTTTAGGAACAATGCATCCAAATGCAGAAAACTAACAGTTCTTTGCTTAGCTACAGCGGAGGGACAGGCTGAAAATGAGTATAGGACAGGTAGTAAATAGGAAAAGTCAAATACCTAGCTCTTGCTGTGCGTTCAGCTACAATTATTAAACAAAAACTATTACTGTTGGAACTGAAGAAGTACATTATATTCAGCAGAAGAAAGAAAGAAACTTCTTGTGAAACGGCATCAAAGTCTAGAAAGTAGGAGGGTATCGAGATCAAGCTGTCATGACCACACAGTGATTGTGAATCGTTTGTGTGAGACTGATGGTTACACTAATGCTTATATACCCATGATTGGTCATTACCATATTATTGTTCATTTTTCTTGAGTCAATGTTTTTTTTTGCTTTTCGTTACGTATTTACTAATATGACATTCCCTCTCTTTTTAAACTAGTTAATTTTATTAGCTTATTCATTTATGAGTTGATCAGGTATGACATTACCAGTGTCAGAAAGGTGCACTGTCATGCTATGCAGATGGCATTTGCTCTTTCCCCATCTTTTCCTGAGGTTATTTATTTTTCATTACCTTTTCACTTACCATGAGTGAAAGATTCAGACATTTCCCCTTCACACACAGGAAAAAGACTGTTATATAAGATAATAAAAATATACATTTTAAAGAACCCAGAAAGTCAAATTTTTATAATTTACTCTTTCAACAACCTCTATGCCTGTCATCATAACACTCTCAGACAAATTGAATATTGTATTTTTTTATCTGTTGGAAAAAGGGAGGAAATCTGCTCTGAATAAAAACCTGTTTTGTTTTGGGGCGGGGGGGGGGGGAGTCACAGTATAAAATAAAATAAAAACTTAACCAATCATTTCCTAGTGGGTGGTTTAAATGCTGCCAGGTTTTCAGCCTGAGCTTTGTAAGCTGATTTATCATGTATGTGTAGGGGCGATCAGCCCTGCTATGTAGGGGTGTGGGAAGGCACAAGTTCCCTTGAACGACTGTGAGGTCATAGGATCCGAGACTGTGACCCCCCTAGTGCAAATGACCCTGGTACCTAAAACTGTAAAAATGTTTTCACCTGTCTGGCTGCTAAAGGTATGGAAGATGGGCTCCATACCTTTAACAGCCAGAAGATATGGCGGGTTGAGGGATACGGTGGCTGCCTGGACAACAGTGTAGGACAACAGTGTAGAACAACAGTGTAGGACAATTCCCCTCTGATTTTCTGTACCAAACCAGGCAGGATGCCTCTTACTCCAGAACAACTTGGGTTAAACATAAATTTGAAACAGTCACTTCCATAGAACATAACATAACTTGAATTTGTTCAGCATGGATTTGGTGAAAAAGAACTCTGACATCAAGAGTGGTGCCATAACATATGGAAAGCCAGGAGCTTTTACAGGGTGTCAAGTAAGCACAACAACTGTGGCCTCACCTGTCTAAAGAGCATTGTTTCAACAGCCTCCTGGCAACCTTTCCAAACAAGATTCCTGTCTCAGGCATCCAATCATTGCAGTCTTGACTATTTAGAAAGAAGGCAACTGGACTTGGTTAATCATGAAGATGTTTTGCTTCTCATCCAAGAACCTTCTTCAGTTCTAAAACAACTGGTAGAGAGTCTCGGGTATTTGATCCACAGTGGGGGTTGCCAAACACAAGCTAAACAACATAGTTTATGTTGTACAGTGAAGTAGGGCATGCCCAGACTTTTAGACAGAAGACATAAAGAACCACTCCACAATCACATGGCACAACATACGGCAAGGAAGAAATGACTTTTTTCCAAGAATGCCAATGTTCACATTTCAGCCAGAGAAGACAGATGGTTTGACAAAGAGGAGAACGCCCTCTGTGAATGGCCATTGTTGAACAGAGGCGTTGGCTTACACCACTGTCTATCAGCTCTTTACAGTTCAGTCTTGAGATCCTTTACCAGGTGTTTTAACCCATATTCACACCTTACTATTACTACTTTATTATCTAAGCCACTATTTCAGGGTGTTGCTAAGCTTCAGACTTTGCTGGATTGTTAACCGACTAACAGTTAGTGTGGGGAGAATCATTCTATGAGAGTGGCGAGCAAACTGTGTCTGAAAAGAGGATTTCTAGGACAAAACAATTAAGGAGAATTACGAAAATTGGGAAATGGGATGATCACTTAATTGACTTTGTGTTGAACTGCTGTTGCGCTGCTTCACCGTAAATAAGTTCACTCTCACATTTAAAAATAAGAGTTCGCCTGAGTTCTGCTTTTGCCAAGTGGCACCATTACACAGGGTTTTACAAAAGTTTCACACTAGTAATGCCCTAAGCCTTTTTTTTTCACACCTTGGCTCATGTGACAAATCAAAAAAATTATCGATGACCCTTACAACCACCTCAAGCCGGACAGGCCCCGTATTAGAAGTTAAATACCTGGGACTCTCCCGTTGTTTTAGAACAGCGAAGGAGTCTTTTGGATGAGAGGTGAAATGTTTTCATAAAACTAGGAAAGTCCAAGTTTTGTCTTTTTAAGCACCAAAGAATTTCCTAATAAGACTTGTTCAGTCTTTTTCTGATGGTACTGTCATTAGCTTTAACTAACATTTAACATGCTATTTGACGCTGTATGAGATGTAGTGTATGGACATAGCACATGGCATCAATGACACACAGTATAGCCTGTGTGTTGCCCACATGTGAACTTGTGTACATCTGTGGGTCAATCCATCCAGCATATTGTCAGAGGGGTTCTTAGTGCATGCTGTGAAAGCAGAGGTTTATGAAAAAATCTTTAATAGTAAAATGTTGTACAGTGTGTCAAATGTGGAAACGTATTCGCTGTCGTTTAGTTTATATAATCTTTCAATGGAAAATCTAAAATAAGCTAAAAGTTTGGCATTTGAGTGTGTGTGTGTGTGTGTGTGTGTGTGTGTGTGTGCGTGTGTGTGTGCGTGTATTACATGTAATTAGATAATATATTTAAAACTTTAATTACAATGTTAACTTTGAATTAAGTTTAGCTGACTAAATTGAATTTTAGTGAACTCATTAAATTATTTCAAAACATCATTGTTTATATGCCAGTGTATATTGTATTAAGTGAGAACATTTCCCAGAAATTCTTTCCTTTATCATATGAGAAAAAATACATGATGTTTTGCACATCTTGTGTCACAGGAGTCAGATGCTCTTCTAATCAATGCAAACCATGATGAAGCCTGCTCCTGCAGAGCTAAACCGTGCTCAAACCAATGTGGAACACTATTAAGGGACTGACAGTGATTTACAGTGCTGTTAAAAAAATAATTACTATTAATACTGTTTTTCTTTAAAGTTAATTGAATTCAATTTATAACATTTACAAATGTACACACAAGAGTTTGTATCGTAATATAAGGTAGAAGCAATTATGCAGTTAGACTTCACACAAAACCTAAAGTGGGTTGAAAACTGTGTAGTAGGTCAACACCGAAGCCACTTTTAGCATGATGTATATATACACGTGTTTAGGTTTAACTGAAAGGATCCTTAACCGTCCTAGGATTAGGGCTGAATCAGCATGAAAAACACAAAAAAAAACAAACCATTTGAACAAAAAAATCCCGCCAGAAACTAGAAAGAAAGAAAAATATAGTCTGATCTCCATCTGAGTCACACTGATAGATATGCAGTCTGACCAAACCAACTCTCTGGGAAACTTAGTCATTGTGAATGAATCTGTGTTAAGTACTGTAAGTTGTAGAAGTTCATTTAGTAGCAATAATCTCTTAGTCATGTCCTGTTGTTGCCTATGACACTGGAACAAAAGAACCACTAGAAGTTCCTTTTATCAATATTTCATAAATAATTTGATTGAAAAGCTATCTTCATGCTTTAACAGATTAGATTAAGGTTAGGGAGGCTGCATGAAGATAGTGGTTGTTTGGGTTTGGTTTTGTTAGGATGCCTGGGTCGTTGACCCAGGGTATTTGAGTTTATTATATTATTTATACTTTTTAGTCTTTGGTTTCTTTGAGTTCTGTCTTATGGTTTATGTCTCTGTCTTCTTTAGTTGCTCTGTCTCCCCTATCACCTGTATCCCCTTGTCTAGTTCGCGTCTCTGTGTATCCTTAGTTCCTATATCCCCGTGTTCAGTCAGTGTTTGTGTCTGCCTTGGTCCCACGTCTCTGTTCCCTCTGTAGTGCCTGCATGTGAGTCTGTGTTATGTGTTTCCTGTTTTACTTTGAAGGTCTCTGTCTTATCTCAGTGTGTTCAGTTTACGCTTCTTTGGTCTCGTCAGTTCTGATTTGTCCCAGCTGTGTTTTCCTCTTGTTATTCATTCCCTGATTGCTCCTTCTGTGTATTTAAGCCCTGTGTTTCTCTGTGTCCGTGTCGCGATCTACCGTTTTCCTAGCTGTGTGTTCTGTCATTCCTCCAGTTTAAGTTTGTTTTGAGTTTTTTCAGTTATGTTATATTTTGAGTACCAAATTAAAGCCTTTTTGAGTTCACGACTGTCTCCGGAGTCTGCACCTTGGGTCCTATTCCTGTCTGCACACAGCCACACCTAACAGAAGATCGCGACCAGAACATGGACCCAGCAGACTCCGTGTGGTATCGGCGACCCGCAGTTTCTGCCTTCCTCAAGGAGAGTGTGAGGCAGGAGTCTAGGCATGCCCAGGAGCTCCAGTCACCCTTCTATGGGTCACGTTTGGCTTTGGGAGGGCCCCGCAGCCTCCAAACTGCCAGCTCCTCGGGCGATCAGGTTGAGCACGTGCTCATTTTCTCCAGTCGCTACACCTCCGCCTTCACCCCTGGATTACCAGTCCGACAAGAGGGTTAAGCGGCGGAGGAAGAAAGATTACGTGACGCCAGACGTTAGACTCACTCCACTGCAGTCCTTTGCTCTGTTTTTGGGACTGCAGCGTTCTGAGCTTCATAAACTCTCTGATTCCTCAAAGCAGCCCTGTCCGTTGGAGGATTTACAGCCCAGTTTGCCACCCCCCACTTCCCGGAGGAGGTGACGCTCACACCGTCACCACTCTTTTTCTGCGGAGCAACTCCCGGTGGTGAGTTATGATCGCTTTCGTTCCTCTGAGCTGGAAAAGAACAATCACATGAACACTGCTAAGACTGAGACTATTAAGACTGTTAGACGTGGTGGTGGGAGGAAGCTAAAAAACATTTTAGAGAAGTCTGTGTTTGCTGAGCCTGCTCCTTCGCACCATTGTGTTCCTGCTCCCAGGGCAGCTCGGGCCCAGCATTCCCCTGCACCTGTTTCAATGCTTCAGGTGAGGGAGGCTGAGGTCCAGCTGGTCCCTGCTCTGGTGTCCAGGCCGGCTGAGCCTCTGCCTGTCGCTGCACCCGTACCAGCTCCTCGGGTGGGGACAGCAGCTGCCCAGCCATTGACGGTGCCTGTCCCGGCTCCCAGGGTGAGGATGACCGGGAACCAGTTCGCTCCGGCACCCGTTCCTTCTCCTCGGGTGGGAGTGGCTGGTGTTTGGCAGGTACCTGCACCTGTTTCTGACCTCGCTGGAGGCTCAGGTGAGCCCATCCAGCAGTTTTCTTCAGGTTCTGGAGGCTCAGGGGAACTAGCTCAGCTTACTGCTAATCCACCGCCTTACCCACCATTACTACCATCTTTACAACAGTCGATACATATTAAACTTCTCTCCATAGCTCAGACTTTAGCTCACCTATCAGCTCAGTCACCTGCTCAGTTCTCACCTCAGTCATTTACTCCACCGCCTGTTCCTGCTGGAGGGTCCGAGGGGCCCGTTCAGCCACCTGTCTCCGCTGGAGGGTCCGAGGGGCCCGTTCAGCCACCTGTCTCCACTGGAGGGTCCGAGGGGCCCGTTCAGCCACCTGTCTCCGCTGGAGGATCCGAGGGGCCCGTTCAGCTACCCGTTTCTGCTGGAGGGTCCGAGGAACCGCTTCAGCCGTCTCTTCCTGCTGGAGGATCCAAGGGGCCAGTTCAGCTTTCTGTCTCCGCTGGAGGGTCCGAGGGGCCCGTTCAGCCACCTGTTTCTGCTGGAGGGTCCGAGGGGCCCGTTCAGCCACCTGTCTCCGCTGGAGGGTCTGAGGGGCCCGTTCAGCCTCTTGCCTCGTCAGCTGGGGGTCCGGGAGGACCCAGCCAGCACGTCCCAGTGTCTGCTGATGGTTCTGGTGAGGCCATTCAGCCACCACCGGCTCCACCGCCTGGTCCGGCCTCAGCCTCTGCAGCTCCGCCTGGTCCGGCCTCCGAGTGTTCAGCTTCGTCTGCTCCTGAGGTCTCCATGCTGTCTGTTCCTGCTCATCCTGTCCGGCATGCTCGTCCTGCACGTCCTGTCCGGCCTGCACATCCTGTCCGACATGCTCGTCCTGCACGTCCTGTCCGGCCGATGACTGGACGTCGTTGCCGTCATGGACAGCTCTCTGAACTACGCCGCCGTCATGGACGGCCCCCTGACCTGCTCCGCCGCCGGTGCCTCCCGCCCGGCCGGCCTCCTGACCTGCTCCGTCGCCGCTGGTGCCTTCCGCCTGGCCGGCCTCCTGACCTGTTTTCTGGGCTCTTGGACCATCAGCCTCCGGGCCGCCCCCCTGACCTGCCCGGGTTTGGACTGTTGTGCCGTCAGCCTCCGGGCCGGCTCCCTGAACTTTTTCGAGACTGTTGCCTGGGCCTCTGCGCCTTTCATGGGCTCTTTTGTTTGTTTGCTTTTGGACTATGCCTGGGCCTTAGTGCTGTTGTTTTGGACTTTGTTCCTGTGTTTTGTTATGTTGCTTTCTGGGCTCCATTGTTTGCGGGGTTTTTTTGTTTCTGGCTCCTTGTTTGGTTTTGTTTCGAGCCCTCCATCCTGTTTCCCCCGCCGCCTGCCCTGGTTGGGTTTTTTTGTTTTGGTGTTTTGGTTTGGGCTGTCTGGAAGCCAGCCCTTAAGGGGGGGGGGTGCTGTTAGGATGCCTGGGTCGTTGACCCAGGGTATTTGAGTTTATTATATTATTTATACTTTTTAGTCTTTGGTTTCTTTGAGTTCTGTCTTATGGTTTATGTCTCTGTCTTCTTTAGTTGCTCTGTCTCCCCTATCACCTGTATCCCCTTGTCTAGTTCGCGTCTCTGTGTATCCTTAGTTCCTATATCCCCGTGTTCAGTCAGTGTTTGTGTCTGCCTTGGTCCCACGTCTCTGTTCCCTCTGTAGTGCCTGCATGTGAGTCTGTGTTATGTGTTTCCTGTTTTACTTTGAAGGTCTCTGTCTTATCTCAGTGTGTTCAGTTTACGCTTCTTTGGTCTCGTCAGTTCTGATTTGTCCCAGCTGTGTTTTCCTCTTGTTACTCATTCCCTGATTGCTCCTTCTGTGTATTTAAGCCCTGTGTTTCTCTGTGTCCGTGTCGCGATCTACCGTTTTCCTAGC